>NC_042621.1:203195775-203511260 GCF_901001135.1 Rhinatrema bivittatum
GGGATTAAATGTGTATTGGTGAATCTTGGTGGCGTAATAGTCACGTTTATTTTTTTGAATGGTAAGGCGATATGTGTGTAGGTATGTTTTGTAGGATGCGGAGTGCTGCGAGGTAGGGTCTTTGCGCCAGGCTCTCTCTTTTTGTCTGAGGGTGAGTTTCATTTGGTGTAGTTCTGTGTTGTACCAGGGCTTGCTGTTGGAAGAAGGTGTGTGTTTGTGGGTAATGAGAGGGCATAAGGTGTTAGCCATGTCCTGGGAGAGTTTACTCCATGAGTTGAGTGCCGTATCAGGGGATGTGCAGTCAAGTTTATTTAAGGAGTCAGTGAGGGCAGCGGTGAGCTCTTCGGATGAGCAGGGTTTGCGGAAAGAGAATGAGTTGTTTTGGGGCTGATTGCAGGTGGAAGTGGTATTTATGGTGAGATGGGATTCAATAAGGGAGTGGTCAGACCATGGTACAGGGGTACATGTGGGTGGTGAGGGGGCCTGAATGTTAGAGTTGATAAATACGAGGTCTAGGGTGTGCCCTGCTTTGTGTGTGGGAGTGGTTATAATTTGGGAGAAGCCTAAGGCCTGTAGGGCAGATAGTATGGTTTCACAGGATGGTGAGAGGGGAGAGGAGTCAACGTGGAGATTGAAATCTCCCAGTATAATGGCTGGTTTTTCGTTGTTGATATTGTTAGATACGATTTCGATGAGGGGGGAGGGATTGTGTTCTAGTAGGCCTGGGGGGGCGTAAACAATGCATATTTGAAGGTCAGTGGATCTGAATAGGCCAACTTCAAGCTTGGGGTGGGGGCAGGTCTTGATGGGCCTGAGGTTGAGGGTTTTTTTGGCTATTAGGAGTAGTCCTCCACCTCTTTTTTTCGGTCTGGGTTGGGAGAAAATGTCATAGGTGTGTAATGGGAGTTGGTTTAGGATCACAGTATCTGTGTCCAACACAAAGCTGTTCACACAACATGAAAATACAGTTCATAGCAATACCTCATATGTTGTCGACATAGTTGGCTTATAAGGCACATGATTTGCTCTTCTTAGCTCCTTGATAGTTTCTGCAGGCATCGATTTGGAGAATCCAAGACCACTCCAAGTATTTGTTGGCGTTCTTACTTCTGTCACTACTGGCTTTTTTAACATAGCTTTACAAAATAAAAGGAAGATATACATTTTTCTGTAATCTGTGTGTTCACATAAAATACTAATAATGCTTGCAGGCAGATACCTCTCACTGAACCCATTAAATGGATAGACATTATCAAGGTTTTAAGTAACAGTACTAGATACATATTTAGCCTACTTTTTGAAACAAAAGATGACTTATGTGGTCACACTGTGTGTGTCTGTCTGTCCCCCATTAATAACTGTCTCACTTGGTGTCCTAGTGACATTACCAATGGTTGTCAGGGGCGCTAAGAGGAGCCTGAATTTGGTATTTTCCATGAATGCAGATATGCAATTATGTCATCCAATAAACTTTTCTGCAATAACACCATCTAATAACTTTTTATTTTTTCATCCAATCCACACCAAATATTCAGGACATGTCATGGGGTCTACAAGGATCATGAAAGGGGATTTTTTGGGGGGGAAGCCATGTAGTCCACAAATATGCATGTACAGTTATTTCACCTAATAACTTTGATTCTGCATTTGACCCACTCTAAATTTTCAGGAGATGTTAGAGCAGCCAAGAAGAATCTGACATAAGTATTTTTTTTTTCTAGATGCACATAGACATTCTGGAAAGCAGGCTCTATTAATTCTGTGTGGAACTTCTAGTTAAAATAATTCAATTTTTGTTTCATATTATCATCCACTTCTGTTTAATTCTGTTAAAACAAAATATACTTTTGTTCCTGGTATGGTTTAAATAAATTGGGATGTAGCTATTCCATGTGTCAATACAAAAACACCACAGAGATGCATCCAAAGTACGTATACAGTCACAACACTAGGAAATAGTGGGGTACCTATAATTTTAAAAGATGTTAATACATCTTGAAGTCACCATGGGCAAAAATCAAATGGTAATAAGGCCAACAAAGTATAAAGTAAAAAGGTAACTACAAAGCTGAAGCTTTAAATGCATGAGTAATTAATAAATCATACATAGCTTCCTCCCCCCCCCCCCCCCCCCAAAGAAATGAAACACTAGGGCTTTTAAATAAAGGGCCTTTGTACTTAAAATGATAGCATTGCTCTTCAAGATGAACAAACAGGATATGCTGCTTCAGTTCATTATTCTTTATTGTATAGTAAATATTTGATTTATATTCCACTTTTTCAGGCATTTCAAAGTGAATTAAACTCAGGTACTGCGAGTATTTCTCCATTACCAGAATGCTCAGAATCTAAATTGGTACTTAAAGGAATGAAGCGTGAAGGGACTTGTTCAAGATACAAGGAGCAGCAGCGAGATTTGAATTCTGACTTCCCTTGTTTACAGTCCACTGTTATAACCACTAGGCTACTCTACCAAAGGTAGAGTCGGAGAGCTCGACCCGCCCCCGAATCAGCAGTCACAGGGACCAACCAATCAGGGGCAGCCCTTGCCGGCATTTAAATCCCAGACCTGCTAGGCGTTGCGCTCCGAAGGTGCGCGACAAAGGGGCCCGCCCCTTTGTGCGCCCCTTCGTGCAGCACCGGAGTGCCACCTCAATCTTCTCCTGCTGACACAGTCAATCCCCCACTCTATTTACACCAGATCACACTATTCCTGCCCCTCCAGCTCTGAGACACCGGTAGCACTACTCAATCTACAAATACCTTAACTTTCTGGTTCCAACACTCAACCATAACAGCCAATCCAATAACAGCCTTCAATTAAACCCACCTCATCCTCGACAGCTACAACAAGCCTATTCCACTTCATTCTTAACTGCTTCAATAAGCCTGCTCAAACAATCACCCTCAATAGCATCTAAACCTACTAAATCTATTAAAATCTCTCAGAGGTCATCTTAATGTACTGTATCTCATCCAGACCTCAGCAAGGCACCTTCCAGCACTCATCCAGACCTCAGCAAGCATCCTCCTGCACTCTTCCATATCGTCCCTACCCCCCACCGGGGCTACTCAATCAAAAATATCACCAGGATACAAGCGTTTCCCATCCTTATTATCTCACACCCATTCTTTAATAGAGATAAACTACCCACTCTCAATCATCAATGCTCAAAGAGTTCATTGATCCCCATCATGACCTCTCCTCTAACTCAATTCCTGGGCCTCTCTCTATTCACCCTAACGCTTCTCAACTCTCAATCCCTTAAAAAAAAAAAAAAAAATCACACATCCTCAATGACTACCTCCTGGACATCCAACCTGATATCTGCGCAATCACCAAAACTTGGTTGCAAAACACAGATACTGCTTTAATTAATCAACTCCCATTACAACTGTACGACATCTTCTCTACACCCAGACTTAAAAAAAAGAGGGGGCGGAATACCGTTAGCCGCAAAAAAAGAACTGAGACTATCACATCAAACCTTGAAATCGATGAATAAACTAGAAATTGGATTATTCAAATCCATTCAGCTACAAATTTGTCTAATATACGCCTCCCCCCCCCCCCCCGGGCTTCTAGAGTCAGACTCTTCTCCGCTCATTGAAATTATAGCCAAACACATCAATACAGACTCCCCAGCCATCATTTTAGGAGACTAACATCCACGCTGACTCCCCATCTCCTACTCCCAACTGTGAAGCCCTCCTATCTTCTTTCCAGGCCATAGGCTTCGAACAAATTATAAACAAACCCACCTATAAAGCAGGCCACACTCTGGACCTCATTTTCTTAAAAGAATCCATCTCACCCAATGCCCTCCCCCCCCCCCCCCCCCCCCCCCCCCCCCCCCACATGTGCCCCCATCCCCTGGTCAGATCATTCGTTGATATCTACTGAACTATCAATAAAGAAGAAACTGACTCCCTTCATCTCCAAATCAACAATCCATTTCAGAAAACAATGTTCCATGGACGACCTCAGTGCCAACCTGGCCAAGGACCTACCCAACCTGACCCTCTCCACCGCCGACACTGCCATGACTTCATGGCATAACATCACGCTCTCAGTAGCAAATAAAATTTGCCCTATGATTTCCAAAGAAATCAATTCAGCACATCCTAACAAAAAACCTTGGTTCTCGATAGTACTAAAAAACCTCAAACAAGACCTACGACACAAAGAGCAACGTTGGCGTAAGGATCCCTCCTCTGCCTATCAGACCATCTATAAAACCACTATGAACCACTACAGGACCGCCATATTACGCACAAAGAGATTTCTATGCCAAAAAAATACATAACTTTCTGTATGACCCAAAAACACTATTTTCATATGTCTCAGCCCTTACTACACCTGTTCCACCAGTCATCCCAGAAGAAGCCGCCCAATACAAATCCACCGAATTGGCATTATTCTTCGATAAGAAAATCAACAACTTACTCGCACCTCTGACTACCTCAAACACCCAGCCTCCTCCCATCTACAAACCATCACCATCTACTCACAAACCACTACTAGAATCATTTGAACTCACATCTTACTTGGAAATTGAATCCTTAATCAAGAAAATGAAGCCATCGTCACATCCAACTGACCAGATACCTACTAAATTCTTACTTACCATTCCAAACACTATAGCCAAACCACTGGCAGACATCATAAATTGTTCCCTCGCTCAAGGATCTGTCCCAGACTCTTTGAAATCTGCTTCTCTAAAACCCCTACTAAAGAAACCCAACCTGGATCCAGCCAACCCCGCAAACTTTTGCCCCATCGCAAACTTACCATTCATTGCCAAACTTATGGAAAAATTAGTCAACAACCAACTCACAGACTTCTTAGAGACTCAACATTCTCTACCCTTCCCAGTTTGGATTCTGGAAACGCTTAAACATGGAATCACTTTTACTCTCGTTAACAGACAACATCCTGATGGGCCTAGACAAAGGCCAATCCTACCTTATGGCCCTTCTCGACACAGTAAACCATGCAATCCTCATCAACCATCTGCGGAAATCGGCATCACAGGCTCAGCACTCAATTGGTTCAAATCTTTCCTCAACAATAGGAACTACAAGGTGAGAATAAACGACAAAGAATCCCAGCCCATCCCTTCCAATCATGGTGTACCCCAGGGTTCCTTGCTATCCCCCACACTGTTTAATATCTATCTGCTTCCCTTATGCCAGCCACTAGAAAGTCTTAACCTAATTCACTTTATATACGCTGACGATGTGCAGCTCTTAATCCCTATCACCAATCCCACCTCCAACACCCTGAACTTCTGGAACAACTGCCTTCTTTCCATCAATCACCTACTTGCAAGTCTCAATCTCGTTCTTAGCACTTCCAAAACAGAACTTGTATTCATCTCTCCGAATGACAATAACCCCCTTATCAGCAACCCACTCTCACCATTAGTAAACCAGGTGAGAGACCTCAGAGCTATTCTTGACACCAGAATGAACCTCAAAAAGTTCATTAACACCACCACTAAGGAATGCTTCCACAAACTAAATGTTCTAAAACAGCTAAGACCCCTCCTTCACTTTCACGATTACCGCTCAGTCCTACAAGCCATACTGTTTTCAAAGATCGATTACTGCAACGCGCTTCTCCTAGGCCTCCCATCCTCCTCAACCAAACCGCTACAGATGCTTCAAAATGCCGCAGCCAGGATCCTTACAAACTCTCGCCGTAAGGACCATATCACACCAATCCTTAAAAACTTACACTGGTTACCCATCAATTATAGAATACTGTTCAAGACCCTGTCCATCATCCACAAGACCATCTACCATCAATCCACACTCCAACTCAAAATACCACTCGAACTTCACGCTTCCACAAGACCGATCAGATCGGCATACAAAGGATCTCTCCAAGCTCCCCCCAATAAATCCACTAGTCACACCTCTATTCAGAAACAAGCCCTGTCCACTGCTGGACCATGTCAATGGAATCTACTTCCCCCAGAACTTCGCCAGGATCAATGCCCTTTTCTCCTTCAGAAAGAAACTGAAAACTTGGCTGTTCTCGCAAGCCTTCCCTTGATGGATCACTCCACATCTATCGAAGACACTCTTCCCTTAATTTTTCACAGTCCCCCCCCCCCCCCTCCCCTGGATCATTCCTTACACAGTTCAATTTTGCCTATTAGGCAATCGCCTTAAGCCAGTATCATATGTTGATTGTTACTTACTTTACACTTTAGAGTTATGTTAAACTAATTCCTTTGCTTTTAATTCTTCTGTTCTGTAAACCCTTGTTCATAGTTAATCCTTGTTCATTGTAACTTTCTTCTATTTAATTGGTTACCCCTGATTACGCTGTAAACCGGTACGATAAGACCTTCGTCTTGAGCATCGGTATATTAAAAGAATTTAAATAAATAAAATAAATGATGATCAGCATCTGCTTACTACACACATATTGGATAGACTGGAATTGGATTAGCTGATTGAATACAATAGACTGAATACATACATTTATATTCCAGCACATTATACTAGCAGGCACCTTAATATATTTGAAATCAACATGTGCTCTCAACTAAACTAAAGGATATACTTCAAAAAGTATGGCAATTTTATGTATATATCACACACATTATAATCTCAAAATAATAAAGTGGTATAAAGCCTGTCTACAATTTTTACTTTTATTTATACAAAATACAGAAAATTATATAAAAAATGTTTATTCTTAATTAATAAGATACACATAGAAAAAGTTCAAGAACAATTTACAATTAACAATTCATCTAATAGCAATAAGATCACACACCCATACAACCATTCACACAAAATTAAAACCAAATCCAACCAAGTTTTCTAAATATCTCCCAACATGTTTTGCTAAACAAAGGTTCTTCGGGGGAGTTCAGTTTAATTGCATAATCACAATCAAATTGATGTTTCTGTGCACTTTTGAAAATGGCATGTTCTTATACTTCTTTATCTCAAACGCCGATCCATTTCTTCAAATGATAAATCATATACGTGTATCCTTCCAAATCTATTTATAAAAATATATAATAAATTTATCCAAAAAAACAATTAAAATACAAAAATAGAAAGAAAATCTTTTAAAAAAAAAACCCCCAAACCTCAAATCCCGATCATATATATCAACAAAAGACAACCTTCCTTCAATTTTTCACACAGTTCCTATCTGTAAAAATCAAATATATATTGAAGGAAACTTTATATATAATTATGAGCATAGAATTATAAAAATGGGAAAAGTTGAAATTTTTCAAGATCCAAACAGAGCCAAAACACACCTCGGTGCAAAGTTTACCGACCACATTGGTGCCGCAATGTCATTTTTGAGACAGATGACTAACACCGTCCAATCAGATTATATAGTATGGGAGGGCCAATCATGAATCATTAATTTAGAAACATGCCACCCAATCAATCTTGTCATTTAAACCATTTGGAACAAGAGTTTTCAAGAAAATGATCTAATGCTGTTCAACTCGTAACATGGTCTTATTAATCTCTCCACCCGTTCTGCTAATTATTTGATGAAGCACAAAAAACTGAAGATCATCCATAGAATGTCGATATTGTTGCCAACGCTCAACAAGAGGAGCACTTGCAACCAAATTACGAATCCTACTACAATGTTCTGCAATACGTGTTTTTAACTTTCTAGTGGTTTTACCAACATAGAAAAGATTACAAGGACAACGGACAATATATATGAACGACACTGATTGACACGTTGTCCTAGATCTAAAAAAAATCTCTTTTCCAAATACAGGGTGAATAAAAGATTTCACTGATAAAGATAATCTACATACCCAACAATTCATACAAGGACTATGTCCCACTAATGATCTATCCAATGCATCTAATGCTATCATGTCCGAATGTACCAAAATATCTCTTAAATTCCTTGATTTATGGAAAAAAACGGTAAATCTTTCAAACCTGGAAAACCTTGTACTAAATGCCTTTTTTTTTTGTTTTTTTTAATGATCTGAATTAAATCCCCAACTTGATTGGAAAACGGCAAAACACAAACTAGAGATGGAGGATCAGGAGACTTCAATGGGGTCAAAAGAAGATCTCTGTTAATAAATCATGCCCTCTTGTAAGCCTGATGAGCTACATGATTCAGGTACCCTCTGGCTAAAAATCTCTTACAAAGGTCTCCAGCATGCTTTTTAAAATCCTTGAACAAAATCCTTGAACAAACTTTTCTCACTCGAAAAAATTGACTGATCGGGATGTTCTCCCTAATGTATTTAGGGTGAAAACTACTAAAATGTAAAAAGACATTTTTATCAGTTGCTTTTCTATGCAACTCAGTAGAGAGAACACCCCCATCAATATGTATCATCATATCTAAAAAAGATATGATGTGTATGTATGCTATATGTAAATTTCAAATTGGTATACTGATTTAACTGTTCAAAAAATTCATCAAAATTAGTATGTGATCCTGACCAGATAATGAAAATGTTGTCAATATAACGGCACCACACCTTAAACTTAAACAAAGACGACGTATAAACATATCACTTTTCAAAAGAAGTGACACAAACACGTCAAATTGGGGGCCATAGTGGCCCCTATTGCAATCCCATGAACTCATCTTTGAACAAAAAGTAATTTTTGGCTAAAGCAATTGATGCCAATTGTACCAGAAAGTGAGTGGGGACTTCTAAGTCTGGGTCTCCAATATCTGATCTATCAACTGAATGGTGGCCACCTGCGGAATACTAGAATATAGTGATTCAATAACCATAGACATCAAAAAACACTGATTCTGTCCATCCTGGGAAGGGCATCCAACACCTTAATAAAGTGAGAGGAGTCTCTAATGTAGGAGCTTGCTAAAGATACAAACTGTTGCAAAAAATGATCCACAAAAATTGACAAAGGCTCCAGAAACAATAGGTCTTCCAGGAGGGGAAACCAAGGATTTATGTACTTTAGGAAGTACATAAACTGGAATTCTAGAATTATGTTGTACCAAAAAAAAAGCTGCCTCCTTTATTGTCACCCAGCCAACACTATCTGTATCTGTGTTTCAACTTTTCCCATTTTTGTAATTCTATGCTCAATTATATATAGATAAAGTTTCCTTCAATATATATTTGATTTTTACAGATACAAACTGTGTGAAAAATTGAAGGAAGGTTGCCTTTTGTTGATGTATATGAGCATAGATCAGGATTTGAGGTTTTTTTCTATTTTTGTATTGTAATTGTTTTTTTGATAAATTTATTATATATTTTTATAAATAGACTTGGAAGGATACATGTATATGATTTATCATTTGAAGAAATGGATCAGTGTTTGAGATAAAGAAGTATAAGAACGTGCCATTTTCAAAAATGAACAGGAACATCAATTCAGTTGTCATATGTGATTAAAGTTAACTCCCCTGAAAAAGCTTTGTATAGCAAAACATGTTGGGAGATATTTAGAAAACTTGGCTAGATTTGGTTTTAATTTTGTGTGAATGGTTGTATGGGTGTGTGATCTTATTACTTTTAGATGAATTAATTGTAAATTGTTCCTGAACTTTTTGTGTATCTTATTAAGAATAAAAATGTTTTCATATAATTTTCTGTATTTTGTATAAAAGTAAAAATTATAGACAGGTTATTATATCACTCAACTAAACTAAAGCAGCAACTTCCCCCTTTCTGATGAGCTGACAAATAGTACTACAATAAAGGTCACACTTGAACCACATACCTTTGGTTGCTAAGAGCTTCTTCTGTTCATAGTCAAATGCCTAAAAATGAAAGAGAGAAGATGACGATTGTCACAGTAACTAAATGCCAGTTCAGTATTGAGCTCCTTTCAAAAACAAAACAAAGGTTTTGAATGTGGTCCATGATTTTACCTAGGCTGAATGCTAAGTCCTACACAATAATGGAATGGTAAATTAATGAAGCACAATATATTAAAACCTTCATTTAAATTAGCATGTTAGGATAATTAATGCATTACAATTGTAAGCATTTTATTTGAATGAAGTAATGCTAGTCTCAGTAGTAAATGTAACTAATATGACTATCACTCATTATATGATAATTCCTTTTTCTAAGCACACAGCATATAAACTGTGAGCTTTTTTCCTCAATAGTACACTAGCCTATTCCAATTGGGTAGGTACCCTCCATGCTAGTTGCTAATCTATAAAATGCAAGTAATCATTAACCTGATAACTATTTTCTTAATCTAATCTTCTTTGGGCCTGATTCATCAATTGCTTTTCCCATAGATACAAACAGAGTGAATGTCTTTAATGATTCAAACCCTTTGTAATGGGTCAGAGAAAACCATGCTGTTCTCCCAAGAGAGAAGACTAGTGAGAGACTTATAACACCAAATTCTTCAATCATTACTCCCAAGTTGCTAAGGTTATCTTGAAACACTCCTTCCATTTCCTGAATTTAAGCTATTTCAGTGAGTTACTATAAATTTTTATCTGCTAGTGAAACTACCTAGTAATAAACTTGAATAGCAGCTGAGGGATTAGAAAAGCAGGATGAAAGCCATGGTTCAAATCCTGCAGACACTCCTTGTGAACTGGGCAAGTCACTTCACCCTCCACTGTCTCAGATAAAAAGAGGTGAATATTGAAATCCCAATGCGCACATTAATTAGAGGATATGTGAAAAAGTCGGGCTCGCATGCACCAAGCAGATTTTAAAATCCACGGAGATATGCACGAATCTCCCATAAAGAGCACATCTCGAAAGTTTTCAAAAGTAGCGGGGCATGGTTGTTTCAGGGCTTGAACCTAAAATGTGCATGTAAATACTGATGTTACCCAGTGTGCGCTGAGGCCCCCTGGCACATAACTTTACTTCTGCTATGGATCCCATGTAAGTTAAAATTTAAAGAAAACTAGGTAGATCGGGGTTTTAATGATGGGGGCTAACTGGGCGGGCATGAAGGACTTATTTCTAAACAGAGCAAACTGGTAAAACTGGGATTGGTGCTGCCATGCACCCCTTTAAAAATCCCCCAATTTACATGGTAGAATCGGGATGTGTGTGCACATGCGCACACCCACTTCAAATTTGATGTGCACGTGCATGGCCAGACTATTTTATAACATGAGCACATATGTGCATGTATGTTATAAAATGACTGTACCTGGGTGCAGGCCAACGTACGTGCACAAATGCACGCACGTGCGCCAATTTGAAAGTTACCGGCCCCAATTGTAAACCCTCTGGGGATAGGAAAATATCTGCAGTACCTGAATGTGATCTGCTTTTAAGTGTCACAAAAGGTAAATATAAAATAACTAAATTGTTATTTATGAATGTCTCCCTAAAAGTTTTCCTGTCCACCTATGTTAATGTATTCCGCCCCTGAGGCGACTGTTCAGTTCCTTGTAAACCGGTGCGATATGTATGCTATACAGGAACATCGGTATATAAAAATTATAAATAAATAAATAAATAGTCCTTGTCCAAGCCATCTTGCAATTGCCTCTTAAAACATTTCCCCCAATCTGAGTTGCACATAATTTCTTATGTAAACTTTATTGAAAGTCACCAAAGATTTGTTTCTATAAAATGGAATTGATTCAAATGCTTTCTATGGAAAGTATATGCAACAATCAATTTTTCTTCTCTGTCCATATGGTAGATTTAACAAAAAAAGGAAAATTTACTGACCAAACCGCCTCCTTGCAGATGACTTCTAATGCAATACAAACAAAATCCTATAACTATTCCTCATCTTTTATCTTCCAAGACTATGTTTCCATTTACATGCTGATGCAGTGAGATTGCATGAAAGCCAGACCTGCATGTTGACATATGATGGCTGAGGGGCGAGACGTACTCTCTCTGAATTTTGCTGGGCAGCAGCTGCCCTTTCTGCTGCTCGTTCACTCCCAGGAGCCTTTTTATCTGCTACAGGACCCTCAGCAGCACTCAATTCAGAATCTGACCGCAATCTATCAGTGGTGCTGCAAAATACAAATACAAGATTGTTTGTGTTTTGCCAAATTTTATTTTTCTTAGCATTCAGTCAGGTGAATCCAGAACAAGTGGGTTATGTACCTCTACCAGAGATGAAGACGGAGCAAACTGATGTCACAGTATATATACCTCTGCAGGGACATCAGCCTGCCAGTATTCTCTGTCTCCAGCAGATGGTGAACGTGCATCTCCTTACTGGGGATTGCTTCAATTTGAAAAAGGGAGAAATAAGGAAAGTAAATTTGCCCCGTTCTCCTGAAGTGATACCAACTGGTCCCTCCCCTAGTTGAGAATTCTTGAGGTGATTTCTATGGCCCTCAGATGAGTGCCTTGGTCAGTTAGCTGATTTTCAGCTGGCGTGGACTTAGCTGCTTAAGCAACTGAAAGGCAATGGGTGCAAGAAGCAGAGCACAGCAGTGAGGCAGATGCCCTCTCCCTCCACAGCCAGAGACCATGTCTGTACTCAGCCAGGTAAGGCGCCTTTTTTTTTCCATTCTCCTCACCGATAATAGTGATATAACAAGACCGGGAAACTCACTGAACTTGTTGGGGACGTTTTGGACTCTGAATTGCTCCTGAATTGCAATGAATGACAGCAAAACCGCAACGCCTAGGCCCGGACAAGTACCGCCAAACAGAACTCAAAATGGTGCCGGCGGCTGGTTCCCCCTCGTCCCCCGAATGCCGCGATGGGAAAGTCATGGAGATTGTGGAGGCCGTAGTCTCGGCGCTGGACGAGAAGTTCGATAAATTGTATCAGAAATTTGAAGATATGAGCCAGCTTTTTACAGAATCTACTACGCGCCTCCATGAAGCGGAAATTCAGATCTCAACAGCTGAAGACCGGATAACTCATCTTGAGGAACAGGTCATCGAGTTGAAGGCTGAAAATGAAAAGCAGGCAAAAAAGATAGATGACCTAGAGCAGTGGTTCTCAACTGGTGTGTCGTGGCCGCTGAAAGTTTTTGCCTCCTGCTGCACGGCACCATGGTGAGCTCCTCCCCTTCTACACACTGCGTCGGAAAATGTGTTTATTTCAACGCATGCGCAAAAATTAACAGCTGTTTGGGATCCAGAATCTTCACCAAGGAGACCGGGAAGGGTAGCAGCCCGAGTGTTCCTCACAGTCAGTAAAGCAAGCTGTCTCGAGGCTGCCCTGTCCCCATTGCCGCCATCCTGGTCCCCGCAGTAGGTAGCTAGATTGAAACAGGCTGCGCGGCTGCGGCTCACTACTTTTCAGCAGCATTTCTGGAGAGGGTGGGGGAGAAGGGACCCTGCAACAGGGTGGGTTGGGGATAAAAAGGGGGACACCGGAGAGAATAACGTTTGAAAAAATAGATGGGCCCTGGAAGCATGGGGTAGGAGGAGAGGGAGAGACTGGCCCCGACCCCCAGCCTGAATATTTTTTTTTCTCACATTCCGTTGTCAGCAGGCAGCACTCAGGAAGCAGCGGGGACAGGCACAAAGTCTCAAATAGGTTGCATGGCCGGCGGCTTGCTACTACACGTGGGGGAGAAAGAGGCCCTGTGGCGTTGCAGCCTATGTGTGTCTTATCAGCTGCGGGGACCAGTACGGGGCAATGGTTAAGAAGTTTCTGCCCAGCGAACAGTCTCTTTCTCCCCCACCCTCTCAGGAACGTTGGGTTAGTAGTAGCAAGCCGCGGCCGTGCAGCCTATTTGAGACTTTGTGCCTGGTCTCCGCGCTGCCTTGCGAGTGCTGCCTGCTGACAACGGAATGTGAGAAAAAAAATATTCAGGCTGGGGGTCGGGGCCAGTCTCTCCCTCTCCTCCTACCCCATGCTTCCAGGTCCCATTTGCCGAGTTGGTGTAGGTTTAGGAACTATGCTCCTTACCCGAGAATTGCCGGGGCTCATGGGAGGAGCTGTCCCCATGATGAGGGGAGACAGCCACCAGGTTCAAGCAGCATACAAAACTGGAGCTGGGGAAAGGGGAGGTAGGGGGTCCTAAGAAACAGGGGAGAAAAAGCAGCATTTTAGTGCTTGTACTAGGTCAAGGATGGGGAGTGCTGCAGGGACAAAAGCTCATGCTTCTGACCCTGGCTCCTCCCCAATGCAGCCTGGCTAAGAGGCACTCTGAGGCAGGGGAAGACTGGAAAGCAGGGGAACTGTGAATCAATTTTCCAATCTGAAATGAACATTGGTGAAGGTTGGGGATGGAGTGGGGGAGGAGGTGATGACAGGTGTGTGTGTGAGCGAGCGAAACTGGTCAGGGAGGTGACGTGTATGTGTGTGAGAGAGACAATGGTTGGAGGCGACTAGTGTGTAAAAGATTGGTTGGGGGAGGTGATTAGTGTGTGAAAGAGACTGATTAGGATGACTGGTGGGAGAGAAAGAGGTGGTTGGGGGGGGGGGGGGGGGTGACTGGTATGTGTGTGAAAAAGACACTGGTCATATATTTTATTGGCTTTTAGTTTCCAGAGGGGGGGGGGGGTTGCCTACCCCTCCAAGGTTGAGGAAAGTGGCCTGATTTAGGCCCTAAGGCTAAGGATCCTGAGGATCAAGCTTCAGCAGCTACTGCTGCTTCTGGTGTGTTCTACTCATCTACTGGCCTGCAAGGGAGAGGAGTAGGAGACTTGCTGGAGAGGGTAAGTAAAGGTGGCTTTCTTAAAGTTATTTTTCTTGATTGACTGCTGTTTTAATTATCGGGTATTATGTGATGTGTCTGCTGTTTTGAAATAATTTATTGGTATTTGAAGAATTTTTAACTTTTTATATGAGTGGCTTTCTTAAAGGTTGTTTTTCTTGATTGACTGCTGTTTTAATTATTGGGTATTATGTGATGTGTCTGCTGTTTTGAAATTTATTTGTATTTGGAAAATTTTTAAATGAGTTTTTAATTACTGGATATTCTATTCATCAGCTTTTTTGAAACATGTATTGTTTATTTGTATAGTTTTACATTTGTTTTACACTTCTTCATTTTGTTTGTATGAGCAATGAATAATCAGAAGTGTGCAGATAAAAACTGAACTGGAAACAGCAAGAAGCTAGACTGTATGCAGTGCAACAAAAACTAACTTTACAGTTACTTTAATTTGTATCTGGTGAGGCTCTATCTGTGTTCTGCCTGAGGAAGAGGCTGAACACGGCATGGAACTTAACTCAGATCAATGTTTCTGTAGTAGTAGATGTTTGTGAATTGCATGCTTTGCTTCTGAGTGAATATTTCATTTCCTCCTTCATTTCTGTTACTATTATTAGTTTTTTACATTCTTATAGATTTTACAACAGCCATGGATAAATTTGTAATAAAAAAAAAAAAAAGCCAGACTCGAACAACCAAGCTCAAGTAGTGCAGTTTCACTGGATGAGAGCAGCAGTGCAGACGTGAATGTCTGTTAGTGATGTCACAGATATCAAATCAAAAACTGGAAAAGCACATTGTCGTAAATACAGTGAGGGGTATTTAAAATTTGGCTTTACATGGACCGGAAAAGAAGACAATCCCAAACCACAGTGTCTTGTGTGTGGCATGAATCTGTCAAACCAATCAATGGTACCCAACAAACTTAAGAGGCATTTAGAGCAGAACCATAAACATGTTGCCCATGAGTCAGTAGCTTACTTTCGTCGCCTCCTTTTCTCATTTAAAAAAACCTCCAATATGATGAAAAAACTTTTGACGATATCTGAGAAAGCTCTCTTGGCTTCGTTCAAAGTTGCAAAATTAATAGCTGAAAAAAAGAAAGCACATAATATTAGGTAGGAACTGATTTTACCAGCATGCAAAAAATTGTTCAAATAATGCTTGGTTCTGCAGCAGCGGAAGAAGTTTCAAAGGTGCCCTTGTCAAATGACAATTCATTGACATGTCTAAGGATATTGAAAGTAATGTTAATCTAAAATTGCAGGCAAGTAAAAAGTTTGCCTTGCAATTAGATGAAAGCACAGATATCAGTGGCAAAGCTCAGTTAATCTCCTTTGTAAGATTTGTGGAAGGATCAGAAATTATGGAACAATTTCTGTTTTGTCGAGAGCTAAAGGCAAGAACAATTGGTGCTGATATTTTTAATGCAGTAAATACTTTCGAGAAAACAATCTGCTTTGGCATTACTGTGTTTCTATTTGCTCTGATGGTGCAGCAGCTATGGCAGGGCAAATCAAAGGATTCCTCAGCCTTGAAGCAGTATGCAAAGACTTTTTTTTTTTTTAATTGTTTTTAATAACTAATTTCAATAACAGTGTGTTCAGACAAGGTTCACTTATTTTGTTGGGACATTCCCATTCCAATTAAGAAGAAGCTGTATGCAAGAATGCTTGACACTGCTAAAGGAGAAAGAAACAATGGCATTACTAATTGGAGCATCAATACCTGTGTTACTTATAGAGAGAGCTCATTAATTACCAAGAGGTACAGTCAAAGACCCAAAAAAAGGTTGTAGAAAACTACAGAAGTAGTCTATTTATACTGGTCACTACTATCCTGATTTAAAAAGAGCATTTCATAAAAGCTTTATGCAAGCAAACTGGACATTGTAGTAAAGGAGAAAAAGACAAGCATGGCATTGCTGACAGGAGCATCAGTACCAAGTAAGTAATGTGCTACATATGGAAAGAGCTCATCAGTTACCAAGAGGTACAGTCAGAGACTCAAAAAAAGGTGTACAAAGCTAAAGAAATAGTCTACTTATACTGGACTCTACCATCCATCCTGATTTAAAAAGAACATCCAAGTGTACCTGATAGAATTGTAGAGACTGAAGAAGTTGTGATCACATGGGACATTCACATTCCAACTGAAAAAACTTGATGCAAGCAAAATGGATTTTGTAGTAAAGGAGAAAAATGCAAGAATGGTACTTAAACTCCTGTTAGCAATGCCAAGCACCTACTGTGTTACGTATGGAAAGAGATCATCAAGAACCAAAACATGAATCGGAGACAAAAAAAGGTTGCAGAAAGATATAGCATTAATTACAATTAAAGATCACCACCAACTTGATTATAAAGAATCTCTAAGAACACTTGGATATGTTGCCTGTACTTATACCCTATGAAGTCCAGGAGGCAGGTCACTTGGCACAATGCAAGTGTTAAGAAAAGAACAAGCAGTAAATCTGAGAGATTGAAAGCATATCCAGCATACCTGAGATGTATGAGTGAAGTTCATTCCTGCAATAAACAGGTATGGATAAGTTTCTTTTAAAAGTGACGCTGCTGATGCTCTCCTCACCATGTGGGCATACAGGAAAGGAGGTTGGGGATGCTGGGCAGGGAGAGGTGGGAGACAGAGAGAGAGTATGGGGGCTGCTGAGCAGGGTGGGAAAAAGGGGTTGGGTGTATCTGGGCAGGGAGAGTTGAGAAGGGCAGAGTGAGCACAGGAGAGGATGTGGGGAGGTGAGGGAATGTTGGGCAAGTATGTGAATGTGAGGGAGTAATTATTGAAAGGGAATAATTAATTTGGATAAGTGAAGGATGATGGGGGCATGCTGGAGTGATGGAGTGCAAAATGTATAATATGTCAGTTTTGGGAATGTGCATTTCTATCTTTGTACTTTGCTTAGTGCAGGAAGAAATATATTTCTGTTTCCATTTTTCCAGTTTTGCACTGCATGTAGAGTGGCTTTTTGGGGTTTCCATTCCAGCTTTTGCCTCCACATTGGTGAAGGTCGGTTATGTGTTTATGTGACAAAGGTGAGTTATTTTACTAGCTCGTAGAGGTATCACTCTTATTTGCGGTGTTTTTTCGAGAGGACATGCATTAGTGGTGAACTGCTGCCTTTTCATAAGTACAGCTATTTGCCTGGTAGTAGAGGGAGTTTGTGTTGCTGTTACTGAGATGATACAAGAACCAGAATATCTTTTGTTTGTATGATGAGCTGTACAGGAAATGTCTTAGTTCTGCTCTGCACCCATTGTTGGAGGGGTTCCTGTGGATGCAGAATGTATGTTTACATTTCGCTCGGTGATGGTCATGTGTTCAGTGTGTCATGCCTGTGAGCATCATCTGTCAGATGTGTCCCGACAGAAAAAAGGTTGAGAAGCACTGACCTAGAGAATAGGTCCCGATGGGGTAATCTGAGATTTATCGCCTTCCTGGAAACAATCAAGGACAGTAATCTGCTGGAAGTATTGGAAACCTGGCTTCCGCAAGTTTTGGACCATACACAGAAACATGGCGCCCTACAACTAGAGCGAGCGCACAGACTGGGACAAAGATAATCTAACTCCTTTCGGCTGCACCAGGTCATTGCGAAGTTTCTAAACTCTGCACATAAAATGGAAGTTCTGCTTGCTTATAGGACAAAACGCACATTGGAATATGAAGGGAGTACTGGTGGTAGCTCAACGGAAGGCATTTGCTTCCCTATGTACAAAGCTGATACAAAACAAGGTGCCCTTCATGCTGCAATTCCCTGCTCGGCTGCGAGTCACCTGGCAAAATGAGTCTCGGATGTTTGACTCAGCGGATACAGCACAGCAATTTGTGAACACCCTCAACTTACACGAGGGGGACTGAGCCGAAAGTGCAGCTGCGATCTTTCAAGCAAGTACAAGGGGAGGCAAGAGCCTTGGTTTTTACCCTTGACTATTACAGTAGCTGGTCCTTAATTTTTTCCAATGGACTTGGTGAGAGTTAACACTTATGGTACTTTCTTATGGGAAAAAAAAAACATTTGCAATTTTCTGACGACGCTACTGGACATGTTCTCCGCATTGCGTTTGTTCATGCTGTTATAACAGATTGATGCACCAGGAAGTCTGGCAGAAACAGTCCTGAGTAACCTGAGTAACCTTGGACAGTGTCAGTGGATATCCTACATGGATGTGGTGCGACTATCAGCTTTGCCGCAATCTTTACAAGAAACCTATCGATATGAACGCGCTCAGATTCCAGCGGCAAGCATTGCGGACTGCAGTGACCTATCTGGACAGCGGTTGCTATGGGATTCTATCTGAGGCCATTTAATCAGGGACTCATTACTGGCAGGATTTTGTCTGGGTGACGCTGTCTTACTATTAGGTTTTTTTTTTTTTTTGTTTTGTTTTACCTGGAAGGAGAGAGCGCTCCATGAGGAAGAAGTACAGTTATCTATGGTTAGAGAATGGGATAATACAGTAGGGGTTTGGGGATCAGGACATCGGATCTTTCATTTTTGAAGTAGAAATGATAGATTTTTGGTAATGGCACTCTATAGTTGAAGGACTTCGGGTATAGGCTGGGAGGCCTGAGTTCGTTCATTATGCATTTACTGCAATATTGTTCTTTTCTTGCTTGTAATATCATGACACAGCCTGTCATACATATGGGGTCATGGAATGTCTCAGGCATTGGCTCAGTTAAGAGATATAAGATTTTACAATCTCTGCAGCAGCATCATGTTCACATAGTTATGTTACAAGACACAAAGCTTGATGCGGTTGAACACTAGAAACTGTCGTATGTGGGTGAATCAGGTCTACTCGGCTCAAAGTTCTTCTAGGGTGGCTGGGGTAGCAGTTCTGATAGGTAAACTCCTCTTTAAACTGGAACGTATATTGTCTGATGATGATGGTCAATATCTTATTTTAATTGGCCAACTACATGGGCGGGATTTTACCACCTGTAATCTGTATGCACCCAATGCCTACAAACATAGGTTTTTTACCAACCTGATCACTCTGCTGGCTACTCACACTAAGGGACACCTCTTGACAGGGGGAGACTTTAATTGTGTATTAGATCGTGAGCGAGATAGGTCCACTAAAAGAGCTGGCCCAGGAGATACCTCCACTAAAGGCATCTCCATGATCGTCAGGCTCTTGACATGTTGGACGCTTAGAGGACACTCCATCCTCTCGATCTGGAATACACACATCTCCCGTGCCCATGGAATGGGATCCCGAATAGATTATATCTTAACACAGAGCACAGATTTTGCATGGGTGCTTCAAACTGAGGTGGGCCCATTGGCAATCTCAGATCATACCCCGGTCCTCTGACTTTTTAGTGGGGGCACCTATTAAATCCTAACGACTCTGGCGTTTTCCCCGATGACTGTATGGTGACGCTGCTTTTCGGGCTTTCCTCACCAAACAATGGGAAGATTACACTGTTAAGAATGAACAGCATAAATCTCGACCCTTGTTGTTCTGGGAAGCAGCAAAAGCAGTTCTTAGGGGTGATTTAATAGCTTACATAGCCAGGACCAACAAGGCCCAACTGCAGCAGATTCGTACCCTAGAAAGTCAACTGTTGACTGCCAAGGGTTCTTACGAGAGGTCTCCTATGGCTGCCGCTAAGTCCACCATTAGTAAGTCTTATGTATGAATTAAATTCTTTTTAACATATACGTGCACGGAAATCTGCTTATTTCAAGGCTAAATATTATCACTATGGCAGTAAATTGAGTAAGCTCTTAGCGAACATGACCAAATCCTGGGGAACTAAGACACACATCATGACAATGAGATCCCCTATGGGCCATCTTGTTAACTCGGACCAAGCAATGGGAGACATTTTTTGCCAATATTACCGGACGTTATACCAGGCTGATCCCATAGATCTGGTGGCCCTCACAGATTATTTAGCTCTCTCCAGGTTACCCCATCTTTCTGAGGACCATCTGACCCTACTTAATCTTCCTATCCAACCTCAAGAAATCCAGACTGCTATTAAGATGGCCAAACCTTTGAAGGCTCCAGGTCCTGATGGATACCCGGCTGAATTTTACAAAATTCTTCTTCCCCATATAGTGCTGCCCTTGATGGAGATGCTCAATGATCTTATTGCTCATCCAGCTTCTCCGTTTTAACGCAACGTAGCCCATATCACAGTTATATCTAAGGATAATAAAGACCCGACTCTACCGGAGTCCTACAGGTCAATTTCCCTTCTAAACTTTGATATTAAGCTTTTGGCAAAGGTTATGGCCAATCGATTATCTCGCCTCCTTCCTGCTATAATCCACGAAGACCAGGTTGGTTTTGTGAAAGAGCGAAATTCTTCCTCCAATGTTAGGAAAATTCTGTCCTCTCTTGAGACCTGTCACTGGCAAGATATTCCATCTATACTGATAAGCTTTGATGCTGAAAAAGCTTTCAATAGGGTGGGCTGGCCATTTATGTATGCCATATTGAATTCCTTGGGTATTAGTGGATATTTTCGATTGGCCGTTCAGGCCCTATATCATAACCCGATGGCCTCGATCCTGGTAAATGGAACCTTAACGCTACCCTTTCCCATTAAAAGGGGCACCTGTGAAGGTTGCCCGCTTTCACCCCTCTTTTTTGTGCTAACATTGGAGCCTCTTCTAAATCGCATTCGTGGCAACTGCTCTATAAAAGGGGTCCCTCCTAGACATGGTAAGCCTGCTCCTTATAAGCTGGTAGCTTTTGCGGATGACCTCCTGGTACATCTCAGCTCTCCGCAATCTTCTTGGGAGGTGTTAATGCAAGAAATGGCCATTTATGGCCCCTTAGCAGGATTTAAATTAAACTTGGGGAAATCTGTTATACTGTTGACAATCACAACAAAAAAAATTTGTGGCATAAAGTATACTGGATTGCAGAATAGGAGCACTACTGCACGCACAAAATCACAACAGTCAACAGGGAAATGTGCAGAAAGATTCAATGTCCACACTTCTTTGATGCAGTCATAATTTTTATATTCAGACGGCAACTCCACAGTACATTAATACAGAATTTATAGTACAAAAGGGTCCCCTGACACGGACCCGTGTTTCGCCACCAGGCTTCTCTACATGAAGTATTTAAAGTTCCGATTCGCTTTAGCTACCACAGAAGTAGAAACTTACGTGATTTTCTGATTCAATCTGAATTACGCCCCCTGGATTCTTTTCCCTCGATTTACAGTGGTCACCATCCCTGTGACACATGCTCAGTATGTCCCTCTCTCATTGTCCACTAATTCCTTTACAGACCCCCAATCAAATAAAACTTATGCCCTGAAATTTAATTCGAACTGTTCCACATCTGGTGTAGTTTACATTATTATTTGTCCATGTCAACTTATTTACGCTGGGAAAACCATTAGACCCATTAAAACAAGGATTATTGAGCACAAATCAAGCATTGCAAATTCTCAGGACAATGCTCCTTTAGTTGCCCACTGGACTGAAAAATCTCATATCATCTCTGATCTCCGCTTCTGTATTATTGATGTAATACCCCCCCCCCCCCCCACGTCGGGGTGGTAACCAGCCTGAGATTCTTACGCGAACAAAGATGGATTTTCAATTTGCATAGCCTTATACCATTTGGATTGAACAAAGAAATTGAATGGCGTTATTTCATTTAATACACTTCATGTATTCCTTCCATTGTGTCCTTTGTCTATACGACCTTTGCCTTTGCCTGAACTGTGAAAAACTGTTTCTATGGTATTTATGTCTCCGGACATACTGCTTTGTTACTTTTCTTAGGTAGTTTCCTTTCACGGCCACTTTTACATTACATTCACTGTGTTCAGTTCTCCATTACGTCTGATGGTGGACATCTCTCTTCTGATTGGCTACTGAACTCTTCGTGCCAATTTTTCTAAGTTAAATGGCCGCCGTTGTATTGCTCGCATTGCTCTCCCAGTGACACCAATGCTTGAAACTGAATTCAGGTATGTCATCTGTTTTCCAACAAGGTTAATTTAAGTTCGTACCTATTGTTATGTATGATTGTTACTAGCTTTGACCCTTAATCAACCCGCTGTGACGGCTGCCATTACCTCTACCCTAATGTACTGCCTTTCTCGTGACAAATTTCCTTGCTAAAATTTGTGTTAGACCATCTCAAAAAACTGTGTTGGCTCTGTGTTCCTAACCAAGTCTATCTTATACTGCGTGTTTTACACTGTATATATTACAGCCTATTACATTGTCAATGCTATACATAAATCTTTGGCGACTACCGATACAACCTGTGTTGGTTACTCTACGCTTTGTTTACACCTTTCTCCATTTTCTTACTCTATCAGACATGTTTCCTCTATAATTGTTGATTTTTACAATATATTATAATTACTGTTACTCACCATTGCCGTGCTCCTTTGTGTTTATTGTCCACTGCCTTAAAATCTTTTTCTCTATCTGTTGTATTTTATCTTTTAGAACAAAGATTTTGCTTGCCCGTCCCTCCCGATGCAGCCTGGTGGCGAAACACGGGTCCGTGTCGGGGGACCCTTTTGTACTATGAATTCTGTATTAATGTACTGTGGAGTTGTCGTCTGAATATAAAGATTGTGACTGCATCAAAGAAGTGTGGACATTGAATCTTTCTGCACATTTCCCTGTTGACTGTTGTGATAAAGTATACTGGACAATAACAGTGTAACATCAAAGAGATTATTTATTTTACATATGCATACTAAACAATATGCACAAAATTAAATACACAGTAAACAATTGTGTGAATGTGAAGGACCCCGACATGACCGTGTTTCGCATCAAGCTGCGTCAGGGGGACCAGAAAATTCTCAAATCTATAAAATGAAAAAGCAAAATTGCTTACCTTGTAATAGGTATTATCCCAGGACAGCAGGATGTAGTCCTCACATATGGGTGATGTCTCTGACGGAGCCCTATCATGGAAAACTGTCAAAGTTTCTAGAAACGTTTGACTGGCAGACTGAGCCCACTGAGCATGCCCAGCATGCCATGATATCTCGAGCCACAGGAGTCTCCCTTCAGTCTCGTGTATAGCAATAAGCGTTAGCAAAAATAAAATAATAAAATGTATCAGACCCAACTCCGCGGGGTGGTGGTTAAGTTTTGTGAGGACTACATCCTGCTGTCTTGGGATAACACCTATTACAAGGTAAGCAATTTTGCTTTATCCCAGGACAAGCAGGATACTAGTCCTCACATATGGGTGATTAGCAAGCTATAGGCAGAGTCATTTTGTAGTGGACCAACACTGAAGTACTGTTGGAAAAAATTGAGGAGGCCTAAATCACAGAAGGTTGGATGTAGAAGGAGTAGGACTATGGTGGAAACAAGTTCTTTAAGACAGATTGTCCATAGGCTGAATCTTGTCGTCCTTCTTTGTCCAAACAGTAATGAGCTGCAAAGGTGTGAAGAGAATTCCATGTTTCAGCTTTACATATGTCAGCTATTGGCACTGAACGATGGTGTGGAACTGAGGTTGACATGGCTCTTACTGAGTCCTCCCCTTACTCGTCCCTGGTGAGGAAGGCCTGCTTTTTCATAGCAGAACTCTATACGATCTGCAAGCCAGTTACAGAGAGTTTGCTTGCCCACTGCTTTACCTAGATTGTTTCGTCAAAAGAAACAAAGAGTTGAGTGGATTTCCTATGGATTGTAGGGCGGTCTAGGTAACAGGCAAGTGCATGTTTACAGTCTAAGGTGTGCAAAGCTCTCTCACCTTGGTGAGAGTGCAGTCTTGGGAAGAATGTGGGCAAGCCTATGGACTGATTTAAGTGGAATTCCGTAACTACCTTGGGAAGGAATTTTGGGTGTGTACGGAGTACCACTCAGTTATGTAGGAATTTTGTATAGGGTGAGAATGTGACAAGTGCTTGTAACTCACTAACCCTTCTAAGCAGACGTAATGGCTACTAGGAAGAGAGACTTCCATGTAAGGAATTTAATATCGCAGGAATCCATGGGTTCAAAAGGAGAACGCATGAGTCTTGTTAGTACTACATTAAGGTCCCATTCTGTGACTGGTGGCCGTAATGGGGGTTTCAGGTAGATTAAACCTCTCATAAATCTACTGACAAGGGGTTGCACTGATATTGGTGCATCCCCTATTGTATGATGGTAAGCTGAGATAGCACTTAGATGTATCCGTACGGACGAGGTCTGGAGACCAGAGTTTGAAAGGTGACAGATAGACTAACAAAGATGTTATGGGGCAAGAAAAGGGGTCAATACTTTTCTGAACACACCACATGGTAAATCTTTTCTCCACTTCAAACTATAGTTTTTTCATGTGGAAGGCTTATGTGAAGCTACAAGCACTTGAGAGACATTAGTTGAAAGATTGAGTGGTTGTAAGATTAAGCTTTCAACATCCAAGCTGTTAGAGATAGGGATTGGAGGTTGGGGTGATGCAACCTGCCCTGATCTTGAGTTATGAGAGTTGGAGTTGTACCCAGGCGAATCTGGTTCCTGATCGAGAGATCTAGAAGCATGGGGAACCACATTTGGCGAGGCCAATACGGGGCTATGAGTATCAAGGACCCCTTGTCCTGTTGTAGCTTCAATAGAGTTTTGGTTATTAGCGGTATCGGGGAATACGCGTATAGAAGACCTGGATTCCAGGGGCGAGCAAAGGCATCCCTTGCTAATTGATGGTTCTGTCTGAACAGAGCGCAAAAGTTGCCCACTGTGATTCAGTTCAGATGCAAAGAGGTCTATCACTGGTTGACCCCAACGTTGGAATATCCTGGTCGCTACTAAAGGATCCAGGGACCACTCGTGAGGCTGGAATTGACGACTGAGGCGGTCTGCAACTACGATGTGAATGCCTGCGAGAGAAGTGGCCCGGAGAAACATGGAATGTGTCAGGGCCCAACCCCAAATCTGTGCAGCTTCTTGACAAAGGAGATACGAGCCCGTACCTCCCTGTTTGTTCAGGTACCACATGGCAACTGTGTTGTCTGTTTGTATCAGAATAGTCTTGTGTGAAAGGCAGTCCTTGAACGCATGTAGAGCATAACGTATAGCTCGAAGCTCTAGGAAATTGATTTGAAAGGTTGCTTCGAGTTTTGTCCAAGTACCTTGAGTTTGGAGATTGTCTATGTGAGCTCCCCAGCCCAAGGCTGATGCATCTGTAGTTAAAGTTACTTGTGGAACTGGTTGTTGAAAAGGTAGGCCTTTGCGCAAGTTCTTGCTCACCCACCAGAGGAGAGAAGAATGTAGTTGGTGGGTTATTTGAACTGGTGACAACAGTGGTTGAATTGCTTGTATCCACTGTGATCTTAATGTCCATTGGATTATTCTTATGGCTAATCTGGCCATAGGAGTGACATGAACTGTGGAGGCCATGTGGCCGAGCAGAGTTAGAAACTGATGTGTGTCACCTTTTTCTATAAGCGGAGAGAGTTTGCTAATGAGGAGAGTGTCTCTGCCCGGTCCTCCGGGAGGAAGGCTCTTGGTATTACCATGCTCAGCTCTGCTCCGATGAACTGTAGTAGACGAGATGGGATTTTTGGTAAATGATTAAAAATCCCAGTGAGTGGAGCAGATTGATTGTGCGTTTGAGAGAAGCGAGAGCTCCTTGCTGTGATTGGCTTCTGATGTGTCAGTCGTCTAGGTAAGGAAAAACGTATACACTTTCCAGTGAGCGAGTGCAAGTGAGCTGCTGCCACTGCTAGGCACTTTGTGAATACTCAGGGTGCTGAGGCCAGTCGAATGGCAGAACCCTGTATTAGTAATGTTGATGACCCACCGTGAACACAAACGTGCGATGAGGCGGGAGTATTGGAATGTGAGCATAAGCTTCTTGCAGATCCAGAGAACAGAGCCAGTCTCCTGCTTGAAGAAGTGGAAGCATGGTGCCTAAGGAAACCATTCTGAACTTCTCTTTCCGTAGAAATTTGTTGAGATTTTAGAGGTCTAGAATGGGACGTAGACCACCTGTTTTCTTTGGAATGAGAAAATATCGGGAGTAGAATCCTCTGCCCTGCTGAGGTCGGGGAACTGGTTACACGACCCTGGCTCTCAGAAGGGTGGATAATTTTGCTTGTAGAAGAGTAATATGATCCTTGTGTATCCAAAGAGACTGTGATGGGGAGTCTTTTGGTACTGTGAGAAAATTTAATTGGTAACTGTGTTATAATTGAGAGTACCCATTGATCTGTTGTGATTTTTGACCAATGGTTGTGAAAGAGAGAGACAACCTCCCACTGGTATGGCTGGCTTGGGGTTGGTGGAGTGGCTGCTGTTCTTTGGCTGTTCTTCAAAAGCCTGATGCCGGGCCTGTAAGCCCTCAGCTGTCTAGGCTGGGATCTTTGCAGTGGTCTTGATGATCTACCACGGGGGAGCTGGCGGATAGTACCTACATGGTCTATAGTAGGGTTTCCTGGAATACTTTCGTGCCATGCGGCATGAGGTAGATGAAGTATCCTGTGGGATTGTAGATAATTGACAAAGTCTCAGAGTGCTCTAAGTTGGGCTACTGTGTCTTGAACTCGTGTTCCAAAAAGGTTATCGCCCACACAGGGTAAATCTACCAGTTTTTCTTGCACTTCAGGCCTAAGGCCTGAAGCCTTGAGCCAGGCCCAACGACGTGCACTGATGCCAGTTGCTGCTACTCATGAAGAGGTTTCAAAACTGTTGTAAGCAGCACGGACCTCATGTTTGCCTGATTCCAAACCCTTATGGATAATGTCATTAGCCAAGTCCTGATATTGTTGAGGCAGAATCTCAGCTGATTGTTGCATCTGTTTCCATAGGTTACGCTGATATTGTGTCATATAAAGTTGATATGATGCTATTCTGGAAGTAAGCATCGATCCTTGAAAGACTTTTCTGCCCAGAGTGTCCAAGAACTTTTGTTCCTTTCCTGGTGGAGTGGATGAATGAGGCTGTATGCTCTTTGATTTTTTTCTGAGCAGATTCCACCACTACAGATTGATATGGAAGCTGGGCCCTTTGGTAGCCAGGGATGTGTTGCACCAGATAGGTTGCATCCATCCTTTTATTTACCGGAACTGAGCATGGATGTTCCCATAATCTGTGCTGTAGTTCTACCAGGACCTCATGTATTGGTATCGCCAATACCTCTTTAGGAGGGTCTACAAATTGAAGAACCTCTAAGGTTGTTTGCTATCTTCTTCACACTAATTTAAAGTGAATAGTGTCAGCCATTTCTTTCACAAAAGTGGTAAAAGGCAGGTCCTCTGGGGGTGACTTTTTCCTGCCTTCAGGAGGGGAAGGTTCAGACATGAAGTCCTCTGAAGATGTGTCGGTGTCTCTATCTTCCCAAGAGTCCGATGGAGTATGCTTTGGAGGAGAAACACAAGGAGGCCTCAATGGCATCAATGGTTTTTGTGGTGAAAAGAATGGTATTGATGGAGAGGTCGGAATTCTCGGTCGGGAGAGACTGGAGGGTCCCGGCTGACGTTCGGACAGTAGAGAAGTACCAGAAGCATCATTGTCACCGACTGGAACTGGAGTGACGGGCTGCACTGGAAGAGCTCCGATGAGGGCATCGAGCTTTGACCTCAGTGGCTGGAATATTGACAAATCCGGCATCAGATCTGGCATCGGTATCGGAGCCGGTATCGGCATCGGCAATGGCACCGGCATCGGCTCAAGAGGTGTCAATGGGCGAAGGTCTCAGAGCATCTCTCACTGCCTGGCGGATAAATCCGTCCAGTTCCTCCCTTATAGCTGGTAAAGTCAGAGCAGCTATAGGTGGTGGCAGAGAAGGCGTCATCGGCTCTTCCACAGGGCCCTGTGGTGGCTTGATGTCCGGCACTTTCAGAGGTGGGGAACGCCTTGGAGTACTAGGCCTCGACACTCCCTGTAGACGAGACCGTTTTGGTGATGGTTCACTCTATGGTTCTCTCGACAATAGTAAGGCCTCTGGTGTCGAAGTATGCCGGTGTCGATGATGATTTTTTGTCTATGTTCGGTGGCTTTTTCAAGTCCGGATGTCGATTTCACCGATGCCGCAGATGGAGTCTGGGATAGCCGGTATCTGGAGCCATCTGTGCAACGTTTACAACTTACTAACCGTTTTGATGCTCCAGCCGGAGACGATTGGGCCGACGTCGAAGGCATAAGTTGTATGCAGAAAAGATGTTCCATTTTTTCCTGTCTGGCCTTTCTGCCCTTGGCGGTCATCTCTGCACATCGTGGGCAGGAAAAAACATCATGCGATTGCCTGAGGCACAAAACACACTCAATGTGCGGGTCGGTAATCGACATTGTACGATTACAGTTAGGGCATTTTTTGAAGCCAGAGGCCATAGTGAAAGCTGGACAGCTGTCGATGGCCTTCTGACAAAAAATTAAGGTGCTTGAATCCAGCAGGAGAAAAATTTTTAACTCACCGGCCGATGGTCGGAGGGAGACCCCTATGTAGGGGATGAAATTGAGAAAGATTAACTTTTTTTTTTTTTTTTTTATCACAAGTTGAGTGAAGAGATTCACACAGGGCTCCTTCACCGTGATGCTAACTGCAGCGCAGAAAAACGAAGACTGAAGGGAGACCCCTGTGGCTCAAGGGATCATGGTATGCTGGGCATGCTCAGTGGGCTCAGTCTGCCAGTCAAATGTTTCCAGAAACTTTGACAGAAAGTTTTCCGTGATAGGGCTCAGTCAGTGACATCATGCATCCTGCTTGTCCTGGGATAATGAAAATTATGCAGTTACTGTGCAGGTAGGCGACCACAAAGTTACAATGAAAAATTAAATTTAAACATCATATGAAGGAGGGAGAACCAAGGCACGGAGTATACTGTGAGGTGAAATTACAAAGCAGGTAATTCATGAATTTAGTGACTGTGGGACAAATTACATGAGGGGAGGGGGGAGAGGGGGGAAGGAGAGGGAGAGAGGTTTCTTCTTTGCAACACCGGATACACTGGTCTCCTGTTATGTCATTACGAACCTCCTCTCCTGTTTACTTGCTTCAGCCGATTTTTTGAAGTCACTTGACATTCTTTTGTTATCTCTTTATAGGTGCCTTGAAGCACTTCTCTCCGCGATGTTTCCCAGACTCACATTGAGCTTCACGCCATGAGCTAAATTCTAAAAACTTTTTCACATCTCAACTATTAAGGTACCTTTTCTCTCTTTGACTCTTTGGTATCTGTAACAGTGTTGTTCACACATATTTGTCCTTTTTGTCCTCCTATGCATTTGTACACTCCCAGCACACTAATCGGCTTTGTTCTTTTCTTGCTCAATACTAACCTGCTTTATCTGTGACTCAGCTTTGTTTATTCATCTATTCCAGCTGTTTTACCAGCGGATGCCTCAGCTGCTAAAAAATATATTACAAGTGAGTTATATGCATGACATATCCCTGAAGATTTTGAGCTTTTCCCAGTTTTTAGATTCTTGGTTCATGTTTTCTGTTTCAGTTTTTGTGTATTGATGGTAACCCACCTCCTTTAACCTATCTACATCCCCTTCCTTTCCTTTCCCTCTCCCCCTTCCCCCCATGTAATTTGTCACACAGTCACCAAATTCATGAATTAATCTATATCTCTTACCTGCTTTGTCTTTTCACCTCACAGTATACACCGTGCCTTGGTTCTCCCTCCTTCATATGATGTTTAAATTTAAGAATTTTTCATTGTAACTTTGTGGTCGCCTACCTGCACAGTAACTGCATAATTTTAATTTTATAGATTTGAGAATTTTCCGGTCCCCCCTGACTCAGCTTGATGGTAAACACAGCCGTGTCGGGGTCCTTCGCATTCACACAATTGTTTACTGTGTATTTAATTTTGTATACATTGTTTAGTGTGCATATGTAAAATAAATAATCTCTTTGATGTTACACTGTTTTTGTGCAGTATACTTTATGCCACACATTTTTTTGTTATAATTTCTGTGTGTGTGTGTGTGTTTTTCACTCCGCCCTCTTGTGCTTTTCTGTTGACAATGCCAGGTTCTCAAACTTTGATACCTGCCAACTTTCCTGTCCCGCAGGCGACTCATATTAAATACTTAGGCATTCTTATTCCCAGGGTTCCAGCCTTGACACAATCCCTTAATTTTAAAACTATCCTACACAAAACTAATAATTTGCTTCGTCAGTGGCTTAACCTGCCTCTGACATTGGCAGGCAGAATCGCGCTCTACCAGATGATGATATTTCCTCAGTGGCTATACGCGATGCAACTACTTCCTATCTCCTGGACCAAACGGGAATTGCGTGAATTAGATGCTCAACTGCGTAAATTTCTCTGGCAGAGTAAGAAACCCAGGATAGTTCTAAACACACTTCGCCTTCCCAAGAAGCAAGGGGGTTGGGGTCTCCCTGATTTTAAAGTTTATAACGTAGCTTGCCAGCTTCGCCATGTGGCGGATTGGCTTATGACCACTTCTTATTACACCCCGTTGGAGATAGAACATCTACAGATTAAGCCTTTAAGGCTCGCTTTTATCCTACATAAACAGCTTCACATGCTCCCTTTCCATCTTAGACACAGTGTGTTGATAAAACCAACCCACGTGGCTTGGCGATGGACTTGCCGGCGTTTTCAGTTCCCACGCGGTACTACTCATTTTTTCCCTTCCTGGGTAACACAGATTTTATCCCAGGCATGCACAATCGACTTTCTGGAGACTAGTATGCGAGAGGGATTAAATCAGTGATACACGTGATGGATGACAAATACGGTTTATTCCTTTTCCATGTTACAGGACAAGTATGGTGTTCCGCCCCAACACTTTTACATGTATTTACAAGCAGGCCACTATGTATGCTTGCTAGGGCTGCCGGATCCATACCACCCCACTTGGGAATTTCTTTCGGATTTTTTAGATATGGATGATCCGACCCACCATAGACTCTTTTTGGTATAAGCTCTTGGGCAAGCATCAACCTCCCTCCAGCTGGGACACTGCGGTGGCTGGATGGAACAGGAAGTTGGGACTCTTTAACCACACCCTATTATAGACAATGCTTTGACAGAGCACAATCCCTGTCCATGCCCACTCCCTTACAGGAACTTCAATTTACATTTTTGCACAGGTTTTATATAGCATCAGCGCAGGCGAGCAAATTGGGAAGGGGTGGAACCGGTTGTTGTCCTAAGTGTGGGGCCTCTTGAAGCACGCTTGGTCATTAATTTTGGTCTTTCCCACCTATTAGTTTGTTCTGGCGAAAGGTGCATTGCTACCTGCAGACATGTGATGTTAAATTTGCATACCACATCAATGTGTTCCTGTGGGATGATAGACGGGGTATCCCCTTTCGAAAACAGTCTACTAGATGGTGGTTCCGATTGGTGATTTTGCTGCATTTTACAGAAATGGATATCTGCTGATTCCCCAACTTGATTCATCAGACATGCTTGTTAGACAAATATATAACCAAAATTGAATGGTTCCACCCACGCCGGCTATTTTATTCATGATGGGAGATCTATCTATTCTCTTTAACGCCCCGAGCCCGGAGTCTCATACTTAATGACATGCCTATTGGGCGGGGACTATCCCTTTAATTTCAACCTGAGAAGCTGTTATAAGATTATCCTTGTTTGTTCACACTATTTCTGTTGGTTCCTACTGATTTGAGTAGATATTGTTTTACTGTCAGTATTCGATGTCCTGGGGAGGGGGAGGTGAGGGGGGTACTACTACTGTGTGCTCATTGAATTTTATATGTGTTCATGCTGTATAGGGTCCCACCAGCTGGCAGAAACACTGCTGGTGGGATGCTTTCACGAGGGAACAATGTTTACTTTCCTGTATCATAACTTTTGAGTCCGCCACTAATTCAGTGGGCATGTGTGGTAATATGGGGAAAAATGGAAAAATGTGACTGTTTGGTTTGTTTGTTCGGATGTTTTTCTTAGTCAATAAAAATAAAGATTAAAAAAAATGTATATACAGAGATTTACAAGGTGGTTTTGTCTTGTGTAGGGCTACCTCCTTCCCCGGTCTCCGTGCTCGGCACACCAGTCCGACATTCGTCCTGCTCTGTGGGAGGTCGAGGGATATGGGAAGCCTGGCGGGTTGAGCAGCCTCCTTCAGTTAAGCCATACTCAGTGGCGTGTCACTGTGTACCATGTGGTAGGCCACAATGGTTTTTTGTGTGATTCCTAAGGCTGCCCTTAGGTGTGCGTCTAGCTGTATGTCCATGTTGTGCGCTCAGTTTCGAATGCACTGGCGGGCCTTGTAATCTGTGCGCCCACGTTAAGCGCCATTTGCCTCTGCGCACAAGTAGTGCTGTGCATTTAAATTCTTGTGGCTGCCTAAGTTTTGGATGCATAATTTTTGAGCACCTAGTTGAGCACATATTTTAGATTTATTTATTTAGATTTATATTCCACTTTTCACACTTTTTTTCCAGCACTTCAAAATGGATTACATTCAGGTACTATCATTATTTCCCTATCCCCAGAGGGCTTACAATCTAACAGGTCGATACAGTTATGCCGCGTTAGAAAGAGTGCGGCAGTGCCAGGCGCACCCTCGTTCCCCGCACGCACAGTTCTCTTCACCTACCGCTCGATACTCTCTTCAAATTGCATGCAAATGCATGCCGCGTCTGCGAAGCGTTAGGCGAAGGTTAGGCCCGCGCAACCCATTTTACTGTATAGAGCGCCTATACAGTATCCTGGGTGCGCGGGCCTAACGCTTCACGGACACGCTGGTATCTGTCATTTCAAATGTCATTTCAAATGACATTTGAAATGACAGGTACCAGGAAGTGGACAGTTATGTTCTCCGATGCTCGGCAAACTTTCCCCCAGCCCCCGCTCACCTGCCCTGGCTGCGTCCGGTCTCCGGTGCAGCCCCAGTCTTGTCCCCTCCTCCCGAAGCAAAAAAAACAAAACCGAAAAAGTAGCAAGAGAGCGAGGGGAGAGACGGGCAATCCTAGGCTCGGGCCTGCTAGTCCCTTCTCCTCTCCTCCCGAAGCAGGGCGCGAAAAGCAGCCTTGCTCCGGGAGGAGGCGGGGGCAGTTTAAAGCGACGAAGCAACTTACTTTTGCAGCCCCCCCCCGGACATTGGCGACGACTGCGGCTCCAGCCTCCAGCTGTCAGACAGACGCATCGCACGTGGGAAAGCGGCCCCTATGCGTGCAATTGGCTGCTCAAGACGTGATGTCACGACATTTGGCGTCACGGCATGTGACGTCACGTCTTGAGCAGCCAATTGCACGCATAGGGGCCGCTTTCCCACGTGCGATGCGTCTGTCTGACAGCTGGAGGCTGGAGCCGCGGTCGTTGCCGATGTCCGGGGGGGGGGGGGGGGGGGGGGGGGGCTGCGGCGCAAGGAGAGGAGGAGAGAAGACGCAACTTACTCCAGCCAGTCCCCACTTCGGCAGCCCCCCTACGGCGGAGACGGCAGTGTAAAGCGAGATGGACCTTCGGCGGAGACGGCACTGTAAAGCGAGACAGACCGCGGCGCAAGGAGAGGAGGAGAGAGAAGACGCAACTTACTCCAGCCAGCCCTCCTCCGGACAGCGGCTCCTCTGCCTCCCAGCTGCCGGCGAAGATAGATGCCCAAACGGATAGGCCCCTCGTGCAATTTGACCTCAAGGCGTGACGTCGCATGCCGTGACGCCAAACGTCGTGACGTCACGCCTTGAGGTCAAATTGCACGAGGGGCCTACCCGTTCGGGCGTCTATCTTCGCCGGCAGCTGGGAGGCAGAGGAGCCGCTGTCCGGAGTAAGTTGCGACTTCTCTCTCCTCCTCTCCTTGCGCCGCGGTTTGTCTCGCTTTACAGTGCCATCTCCGCCGAAGGTCCGCCGTGGTCCGTCTCGCTTTACACTGCCGTCTCCGCTGAAGGGGGGCTGCCGAAGTGGGGCCGCATTGGATTTTTTTTTTCGCTTCATGAGGAGGGAGAGGACTGAGGCTACCCCGGAGACCGGCACCCATGGACGCAGCCAGGGCATGTGAGCGGGGGCTGGGGGAAAGTTTGCTGCTTACCCTTACTCCTGTCTCTATCGCAGGGGTAGGGGGTAGGCAGTAAACTAACAGGTTAAACACGCGGCAAATCGGCAGGGAAAAAAAGCGATAGTCGGAGCGCGCGTCACAGTATCGGAGGGAATAGCTAATTCGTTCATTAAATAGCTAATTCGTTCATTTACATATCATTTACATGCTGCGTGCGGGAAAGGTTACGGGTCGGTTTCAAGAAGCGCTAAGGACGCGTGAAACTGGAGACTGTATCGCAGGATCGCCTTACGCGTCCCAATTGTGCGCCCACAGCGAGTTAATCTCCAACCGCACCTTACAGTATCGAGCTGTAAGTTTGTACCTCAGCCATTAGAAGGTAAAGTGACTTGCCCAAGGTCACAAGCAAGGGTGGGGCTCAAACCCTAGTCTCCTGGTTTGTAGCCCACTGTGCTAACCACTAGGCTACTCCTCCACACCTAGTTGAGTGCACATATAAAAAAACCAAAGTAAAATAGATAGACATATGCATCTGGCCACCGTTCAGTGCACTGTCAGCCATTATGGCACCTGTACCTAAGAAGCCTAATTTAGAACATTGTCTTTCTGCTTATCATATTCGAGCGTCTCAACCTGGAGTGCCCACAGATTTGTGCCAGTGCTGTTTGGAGGCTCAGAGAGAATTGTCTTCTTCTGATTTCAGCTAGATATGAGTCTCTGTAAAGACGACTCAGGTGGGGCACCTGATTTTGTAACTCCCCTAACTGGTTCCTCAGCACTGGAAGGTAGCTCAGGGAGTACTCCTCGGATAGCTCCTAGTTTGGATACTTCTACCTTTTCCTCTGTAAATTTTTCTAGGGGTTGCAATCCTTTATTCAAGCGCAGTCCTCAGCCCTGTCCAGTGCTCCCAAAGCAGAGGCATAAGTAGGAATCTTGCCTGGACCTTCTATCAAGCGCAAGAATACTCCTAGAGGGCACCGGGACCTCCCCATGTAGAGTTCCAGATGGCACGGATGACATCGATCCTGACTTTCTTGAGGATGGTGAAATTCCCCCAGGATTAGAACTGTATTGCACTATGTTACAGTTCTTTCATAGAGATGAACTGCCAGCTTTGATTTTCCAGACCTTGAAAATGCTTGGAGTTCCTGGGGCAGATTCGGTGTCTGAGCCAAAGACAAATCCCATTTTGGTTTCCTTGCGTAAAGCCTCTTGTTTTTTTCCCGTGATGGAAGCCATTCAAGAATTGATTGATTTTGAGTGCAGTGCCCCAGAGGCTAATTTTAAAGGTCGATTTTGGAAGGTTCTGGATCCAGTGGTAAGAGAGCACTTACGTTTTCTGAAGGAAAATGCACTTGTGAGTGCAGTCTTCAAGTGGGCCACTATTCCTGTATAAGAAGGAGCGGCCTTAAAGGATGCTCATGATAAAAAGATTGAGTCTATTCTTAAGTAAGCTTCTGAAGCTCTAACAATGTCCTTGCAGATCGCATCTTCTTGTTTCTTGGTGGCTCACTCTTGTTTGCTTCTCTCCCAGGAGGTCGTTGACTCTGGAGTGAACTCCAGGGCAGTTATGGAACCAGCTGCTCCCTTTTTGGCAGATATGGGCTGTGATTTGGTCTGCACTTCGGCCAGAGATGTGGCTTCAATAATAGCAGCCAGGCGTAAGTTATGTTTGAGAAATTGGTCAGCAGATGAGACCTCCAAGGCTAACCTCACCTAATTGCCCTTTAAGGGCTCGCTTTTGTTTGCCAGCGAGTTGGAGAAGCTGGTTTGTAAGTGGGGTAAATCTCCGGTTCCTAGTTTGCTGAAGGATAGAAAGCAGGCACAGCTCACCCTCAGTATGAGAGGTCATGCTAGAGGATCCATGCATTTTTGACCCTATACGATGAGCAACCTTTCAGAGGACTCAACACTTTGGTAGGTCTCAGTCCTTTCATCCCAGACAACTCAGAAGAGGGACAGGCTTGGGTAGTGGAACCTCCTGAGCCTCCCATTGAAGTTTTGCCGACCCACCCCCTGGGAACAGGAGATAGAACACAAGAACATAAGAACATGCCATATTGGGTCAGACCAAGGGTCCATCAAACCCAGCATCCTGTTTCCAACAGTGGCCAATCCAGGCCACAAGGACCTGGCAAGTACCCAAAAACTAAGTCTATTCCATTTTACTGTTGCTAGTAATAGCAGTGGCTGTCAACTTAATAGCAGGTAATGGACTTCTCCTCCAAGAACTTATCCAATCCTTTTTTAAACACAGCTATACTAACTGCACTAACCGCATCCTCTGGCGGCAAATTCCAGAGTTTAATTTTGCGTTGAGTGAAAAAGAACTTTCTCTGATTAGTTTTAAATGTGCAGCATACTAACTTCATGGAGTGCCCCCTAGTCTTTCTATTATCTGAAAGAGTAAATAACAGATTCACATCTACCCGTTCTAGACCTCTCATGATTTTAAACACCTCTATCATATCCCCCCTCAGCCGTCTCTTCTCCAATCTAACCTCTTTAGTCTTTCCTCATAGGAGAGCTGTTCCATTCTCCTTATTTTGGTCGCCCTTCTCTGTACCTTCTCCATCGCAGTTATCTTTTTTGAGATGCGGCGACCAGAATTGTACACAGTAATCAAGGTGCGGTCTCACCATGGAGCAATACAGAGGCATTATGACATTTTCCGTTTTATTCACCATTCCCTTTCTAATAATTCCCAACATTGTTTGCTTTTTTGACTGCCGCAGCACACTGAACCGACGATTTCAATATTTTGTCCACACTATGACGCCTAGATCTCTTTCTTGGGTGGTAGCACCTAATATGGAACCTAACATTGTGTAATTATAGCATGGGTTATTTTTCCCTATATGCATCACCTTGCACTTATCCACATTAAATTTCATCTGCCATTTCGATGCCCAATTTTCCAGTCTCACAAGGTCTTCCTGCTTGAGATTTAACTACTCTGAACAATTTTGTATCATCTGCAAATGTGATTACCTCACTCGTCGTATTTCTTTCCAGATCATTTATAAATATATTGAAAAGTAAGGGTCCTCATACAGATCCCTGAGGAACTCCACTGCCCACTCCCTTCCACTGAGAAAATTGTCCATTTAATCCTACTCTATTTCCTGTCTTTTAGCCAGTTTGTAATCCACGAAAGGACATCGCCACCTATCCCATGACTTTTTACTTTTCCTAGAAGCATCTCATGAGGAACTTTGTCAAACGCCTTCTGAAAATCCAAGTACACTACATCTACTGGAGATGTCTCTCTTTTATCAGAGGTGGGTTGAAATCACATCGGATCAGTAGGGCCTGGAGGTGATCCGAGAAGGATATGCAATGGAGTTTCATAGTGTTCCTCGGGACATGTTCATGGAGTCTCCCTGCCGAAGCAGCAGGCAGTGGAGGGTACATTGGCAAGGCTTCTCACAGCTCAAGAAAATACGGGGTGATATTCCATTTATTTCGTTGTGCCAAAGAAGGAGGGCTCCTATCTTCCCATCCTGGACCTCAAAGGTGTTAACCGTCATCTGCGAGTGAAGCATTTTCGCATGGAAACATTGTGCTTGGTGATAATGGCCGTGCAGTCGGGGGAGGGGGGAGATTTTCTGATCTCTCTGAATCTATCCAAGGAATATCTCCACATTCCCATCTGACTAGAACATCGTTTTCTGCAGTTCACAGTTCTGGGACACCACTTTTAGTTTTGTGCGCTGCTCTTAGGTTGAGCCACCAGTCACAGAACATTTTCCAAGGTAATGGTTGCAGCTGTGACAGAATTGAGAAGGGATGGAATCCTAGTACAACTGTATTTGGACGACTAACTGATTTGCGCCAAGTCGCTGGAAGAGAGCTGCCTGGTGACTCACAGGTTGATTTCCCTGTTGCAGGAATTCAGCTGGGTGGTGAACCTAGCCAAGAGCAGCCTTCAGCCTACCTTAGTCACTGGAATACCTAGTAGTTTGGTTCGACATGAAGCAGGGCAAGATGTTTCTGCTGGAAGCTCAAATTCAGAAGATTCTGGCTCAGCTCTGTTTAACACTCTGCACCCGACCATATGGTCTTACCGGTAGGTTCTTGACTTAAATGGCGGTGACCCTAGAAGTGGTACCATGGGCGAGGGTGCATATGTGCCCTCTTCAGCACTCCCTGCTGTCTTGGAGTCTGCAGTCTCAGGACTATTCTATTCGGCTCCACCTGCCAATGGAGATTTCCTCCCAGCTACATTGGTGGCTGCAGGTGGATCATCTATGGAAGGGAGTCTCCCTGTTCCCACTGGACTGGCTAGTACAGACAACAGATGTGAGTCTCCTTGATTAGGGAGTTCACTGCCAGGAGTTGACAGCGCAAGGGCACTGGAGTGCAGAAGAGTGTCTATGGAATGTCAATCAGTTGGAAACCCAGGGCGGTCTGGCTGGCATGTTTACAGTTCAGCGACTGGCTGCAGGGTCAATCGGTCCAAATAATGTCAGACAATGCAATGACTGTGGCTTACATCAATTGGCAGGGAGGTACCAAGAGCCAAGTGTCGCAGGAGATAGATCAACTTACATAATGGACAGAGGTGCATCTCCAGATGAACTCAGCCTCGCATGTTGCAGGCAAAGACAACATAAGAGCAGACTTTCCCAGCAGGGAGAGTCTGGATCCAGGAGAGTGGGCATTGTGAGATGAGGTGTTTCCGCTGATTCTGGATCGTAGGGGTTTCCCGTTCCTAGATCTGCTGGCAATTTCTCGCAATGCTAAAGTTTCACGTTTCTTCAGTCATAGGAGAGAACCGAAGTCATTGGGGATTGATGCCCTAGTGCAGGAGTGGCCGGAAGACAAGTTGCTGTATGCCTTTCCTCCATGGCCCATATTGGGCAGATTGATTCAAAGGATCGAACGCCACAGAGGGATTCGCTTCTTCTACTCCCAGCGCACAGGAACCTATTACAGCAAGGACCTGTCCTTCATGAAAATCCATCTCAATTTTGTCTTAAGGCATGGCTCTTGAGAGGGCTCAGTTGCTGAAACATGGATACTCTGTGGCAGTGATTTCCACTTTGCTTAGAACTAGAAAGATCTCCACTTCCTTGGCCTATATGTGAGAGTCTGACGAATGTTTGAAGCCTGATGTGAAGATTGAGGTACTTTTCCTCATGAAACATCTTTGTCCTCCCTTGAGGTTTCCAGTACACTTATGAGTCTGAGTTTGGTCTTGGATTTCTTACAAGGTCCTATGTTTAGGCTGTGTAGCCTGTTCTTGTGGTTACTGACCTTGAAAATGGTGTTTTATGGCAATTTCTTCTGTGCAGAGAGTTTCCAAGCTGCAGACCTTATCTTGCCAGATGTCCTTCCACCGGGTGACTCTGGGGGGGGGGCGGGGGGCGATACAGCTGCATACTATTCCTTCCTTTTTACTGAAGGTGGTCACTGAGTTTCACTTGTGGTCACTGAGTTTCACTTGAATCAGTCCATCTCTCTGCCGTCCCTGGACAGAGAGGAAGTCGCAGAGGAGTATCGTCTCTTGCAACCCCTGGATGTCAAGGGACATATCTGGAATCTGGTGGTTACTGAGCCGTTACGGAAAACAGATCGCCTATTTGTTCTTCATGGTGGTACTAGACAAGGAAAACTGGTCTCACGGCTACAATAACCTGCTGGATTAAGGAGGTAGTGACGGTAATATATGTTGATGCTAGGGATGTGCAGACAAAAAGTTTATGTTCATAAGTCCATAAGTTGAAAGGGGGGGGTCAATTTCGGTCAATATGGACATATGTAGAATTCCATAAGTTGAGTCTATGTCCATACGTGCACAGATTCCCTAAATAAAAATTTAAACCCCTCACCCTCCTTAATCCCCCCCCCCAAGACTTACCAAAACTCCCTGGTGGTCCAGCGGAGAGTCAGGACGCCATTCCTGTATTCCTTTGCGAGGAGCACGTGACGTCGGCGTCACGTCGGAGTGACGCGGACGTCACGTGATTCCCCGCGCGTTCGCTCCGGGACCCTCGTTGGAACTTTTGGCCAGCTTGGGGGGTCAGGAGGCCCCCCCAAGCTGGCCAAAAGTTCCGGTTGGGTCCCGGTTGTTGACATATAGTATTCTTAAACATAACTAAACATTTAAGTGCATTACTGGAAAAATACAGAAAAAAATCAGTACTGTAAATCTAGTACTTGATGGTATACATACTGTAAGTGAGAGTTTTTGGTGCCTTGCAATAATTGCACAGTTTGTCTCTTAGAGCAGGACACTTTTGTGGAACCTAGCATCTGTTTCAGTTCACTGCTATTTGCTGAATGTGAGGGACTTCGTGGCATGCCCACTTCCACAAAGGCATCGTTACAACCTATAACGCCAATAATTTGTAATTATTTAACGCAGAAAAGTAAATTACAAAGAAAACACTTGACCAGATCAACATTTGTTTACTATATTATATATATATATTTGTCCTAGCCATATTGGTTTGGCTTAATCTTAATTTACAAATATTAACAGGCGATAATCCAACCATCAAAGAAAAATAGCCAATAAGAGGAAGAAGGACGTCAAATATTCTACAATGTCCATAAAGTTTTAAAATGGTTTTTATTGTATATAAGCAAGCAGAAAAACAATAAAAACCATTTTTAGAACTTTATGGACGTTGTAGAATATTTGTCGTCCTTCCTCCTTAATCGCTATTAATCTTAATTTACACATTTTTCTGTTATTTGTATTTATTTATATACTGTTACTTTACATCTCAATTTTTTTGTAAAGCAGCCTGGATTAGTGTGTGTGTGTGTGTGTGTGTGTGTGTGTGTATATATAGTTCACTGACACATGCATATTTTCATTGTGATGTCATATGAAAACAAATCTTCAAAATTCGGTTGATACTTTACAGTGTTTTATACAAACCAATGCTTCTATCAATATTTAACATGTTCATTTTTTTCTAGGTGCTGCTGAATCCGTTTTATTTTCAACTATACAAATGATTTTTAATTACAAGTGAGATGAATAGTTTTAAATTGTATTTGGATGAAAATGCAAAAATATTTTAAAATTAAACTTTACCCTCTATTATTTATAAAGGTACATGTCATAGCCCAACTTTAAAAGTATCAATTCAAAATTGTACTGTTTAGTCATGTCTGAAATGTTCTCTTATAATTTCCCTGAATCTTTGGTAGCAGGCATCATACACACTGCATGTACCAATTTAATAATTCAATCTATCCATGGGAGGTAATGTGTGATACTGCTCTGGCTACTCTCAGAAGTTAAGGAGAATTGTTGAAGCAAACTAACTAAAGAACTTTAAAAAAAAATCTCTCTTTTTTTCCTTTGATTGCCTCCTTTTTATTCCAAAACCCCTAAAAGAAAATTATTCCTTACCTGCTAATTTTCATTCCTGTAGTACCATGGATCAGTCCAGACGGTGGGTTATGTCCCCCGTCCAGCAGATGGAGTCAGAACAGAGCTCGAGGGCACCGCCTCCTATACCAGCGCACCCTCTGCTGGAGCTCAGTATCATGAATAACAAAGCCCAAAAAGAGCAAAACAAAACAATTTGGATCAAAAAACCTGACGTAAGTCAACATCAAGAACAATAAATAGGCACGCACCCAAAACGAGGGCGCCCCAGCTAACTTGTGAGGAGCTGTACAACTCTGATAGAGAACCAGAGAAGAAGAGAGACAGAAGACGCATAAGATTCCGAGCAGGAGCGCACAAACCCAGAGTGGTGGGCGTCTGGACTGATCCATGGTACTACAGGAATGAAAATTAGCAGGTAAGGAATAATTTTCTTTTCCCTGTACGTACCAAGATCAGTCCAGACGGTGGGATGTACCCAAGCTTCCCTAAACCGGGTGGGCCCTAGAGAGCCCTGCTCGGATAACCTGATCGCCAAAAAGCGCAGGATCCGAAGGCGGCAGGTGTAGCCGATAATGCCGAGCAAAGGTATGCAAAGACTTCCATGTCGCTGCCCGGCAGATTTCCTGCGGCGAAACGGACCGAGACTCCGCCCAAGAAGCAGCCTGCGAGCGCGTAGAATGAGCCCTGACGCCCGCAGGAGGAGTACGCCCCGCTCCGATATAAGATGCCGAGATGGCATCCTTGATCCAGCGGGCAATCGTTGTCTTCGATGCGGAAGAGCCCCTCTTAGGTCCCGACCAGAGCACAAAGAGATGATCGGAGATTCGGAAATCATTGGTAGCCTCCAGATAATGGAGCAGAACACGCTTGACGTCCAAAAGACGAAGAGACCTCTCTTCCCCTGGAGGAAACGCCGGCAGTTCCACCGTCTGGTTCAAATGGAAGGGGGAGACCACCTTCGGCAGGAAAGAGGGTACGGTACGTAGAGAAACTCCCGCCTCCGAGAGGCGGAGGTACGGTTCCCTGCAGGAGAGAGCCTGCAGTTCCGAGACGCGACGGGCAGAAGAGATCGCGACCAGAAACACCGTCTTCATAGTGAGGTCCTTGAGGGAAGCATCCTGTAGTGGCTCGAAAGGGGCACTCACCAGGGCCCGGAGAACCAAATTAAGGTTCCACGACGGACAGGGATCCCGAACCGGAGGCCGGAGATGCTTAGCACCCTTCAGGAACCGAGCGATATCCGCTTGGAGAAGCAGAGAAACCGGTGTCTGTACCAGAACGTTCAGGGCCGCCACTTGTACTCGAAGAGAATTGTATGCTAGGCCCTTATCCAATCCGTCCTGCAAAAATTGAAGGATCAGAGGAACCGTTGCTTCCGTCGGCCGGATCCCCTGACCGACACACCAGGACTCGAAAACCTTCCACACTCGCACGTGGGCCACAGAGGTCGAGGACTTACGAGCCCTAAGCATCGTAGAGATCACCGCTTCCGGATAGCCTCGGCGTCGGAGGCGGCGCCGTTCAAAAGCCAGGCCGCTAGACAAAAGAGTGCCGCCTGCTCGAAAAATACCGGACCCTGGTGTAGGAGCCGTGGAAGATGACCCAGACGGAGGGGACCGTCCACCGCCATGTGAACCAGATCCGCAAACCAAGGCCGCCGCGGCCATTCCGGAGCCACGAGAATCACAGGACCGTGGTGGTTTTCGATGCGTCGAAGAATCTTGCCCACCAAGGGCCAGGGAGGAAACACATATAGGAGCTGGCCTGCCGGCCACGGTAACGCTAGGGCATCCACCCCCTCTGCGCCGCGCTCCCGTCTGCGACTGAAGAAGCGTGGGGCCTTGGCGTTGAGGGCTGTGGCTATCAAGTCCAACCGTGGCGGTCCCCAGCGTCGAACCAGGATGTCCATCGCCTCGGCGGAGAGAGACCATTCGCCGGGGTCCAAGCGCTGACGACTTAGGTAATCTGCCTGAATGTTGTCCACCCCGGCGATGTGGGAGGCCGCGAGACGAACAAGGTGGAGTTCCGCCCATTCCATCAGGAGCGTGGTTTCCGCGGAGACCTGCTCGCTTCGCGTTCCGCCCTGCCGATTGATGTAAGCCACTGTGGTTGCGTTGTCCGAGAGAATTCGTACTTCCCTGTCCCGAACCAGTGGTAGGAACCGTTGAAGTGCTAAGCGCACCGCCCTGGTCTCCAGACGATTGATCGGCCACTTCGCCTCCTCCGGGGACCACATCCCCTGTGTGGCGCTTCGGCCGCAGACTGCGCCCCATCCCATGAGGCTGGCGTCGGTTGTCACCACCACCCAAGTGGGAACGGCGAGCGAGACGCCGCGGTCCAAGTGAGCCGGAACCAACCACCACTTCAGACTGTCCCGAGCCGACTGAGGAAGAGGCAGAATCACCTGATACTCCTGCGACACCGGTTTCCAGCGAGACAGGAGGGACGCCTGCAGAGGTCGCAGGTGAGCAAAAGCCCAGGGCACCATGTCGATGGTGGACGCCATCACTCCCAGAAGCTGCAGATAATTCCACGCTGTGGGTTCCGACAGGACCGCGAAGCGGTGGATGTGCTCCCTCAAAGAGATATCCTTGTCCGGACGCAGGAAGACCATGCCTAGCTGTGTGTCGAAGGTTGCTCCCAGAAAGTCTAGGCATTGCGATGGAACGAGAGAACTCTTGGGGAGGTTCACGACCCAACCCAGGGAGCGAAGCACTTCCAAGACTCTGGCCACCGAGTCCTGTCCATGAGAGAACGACTTTGCCCGTACCAGCCAGTCGTCCAGGTAAGGGTGCACTAGTATACCTTCCTTCCGGAGGGCCGCCGCCACTACCACCATGATCTTGGTGAACGTCCGCGGGGCCGTTGCGAGCCCAAAGGGTAGTGCCCGAAACTGGAAGTGTTGACCAAGAATTTTGAAGCGTAGGTAACGCCTGTGGTCCGGATGTATAGGGATGTGCAGGTACGCCTCCGTCAGATCCAGGGACGCCAGAAACTCGCCTTGATGGACTGCGGCAATCACTGACCGCAGAGTCTCCATGCGGAACCGGCTGACCCGCAACGAGCGGTTCACCTCCTTCAAATCCAGTATGGGCCGGAACGACCCATCCTTCTTGGGCACTACGAAGTAGATGGAATAATGGCCCGAGCCCACCTCTGCGAAGGGTACGGGGACGATAGCCTCTATGGCTTGTAGCCGGTCTAGTGTTTGTTGAACCGCCATCCGCTTGAGGTCGGAGCCGCAAGGAGAGAAGAGAAACCTGTCCCGAGGGAGGCGGACAAACTCCAAGGCGTAACCGTCTTGGATGGTGTCCAGGACCCACTGGTCTGAAGTAATCTTTACCCACTCCTCGACAAATTGTGTGAGTCGACCCCCGATGGTTGGACAGGAGGAGTGGGCTGGTCTGGCATCATTGAGCAGATTTGGCGGGGGGGTTCCCCTGCCCTGAGCCCTCCCTCGAGGGCCTCCGGCCTCGAAAGGAGCGCGACCACGGTTGCGGTCTACTGGAGGTTGTCCGAGAGCTTGGTTGCCGGTAAGATCTGTAGCGCCGTTGCGCCCGAGCCCTGGTTCTGGTGGAGGCAAAACCCCGATAAGGCCTTTGCCGATCCTCGGGCAGGCGATTCACTGAGTTTTCTCCCAGAGACTTGATGATCTGATCCAGGTCATTTCCGAAGAGGAATTTCCCCCGGAAAGGAAGGGAACCCAGGCTCGACTTAGAGGAGGTGTCCGCAGCCCAATTCCGGAGCCACAGGAGTCTACGAGCCGCCACCACCGACACCATGGACCGAGCCAGGACGCGAAAAAGGTCATACAGGGCATCTGCCCCATAAGCGATAGCAGACTCCAGGCTGTCAGCTTGAGCGGCTTCGTCCGGCGGCAACTGCTGCGACGTTAGGAGCTGTTGGACCCAGAGAAGACTGGCCCTCTGGGTCAAAGAACTGCACATGACAGCCCGCATCCCTAAGGCCGACACCTCAAAAACCTTCTTGAGGAACATCTCCAACTTGCGGTCTTGCGTGTCCCGTAGGGCTGTGCCACCAGTAACTGGGATCGTAGTTCGCTTAGTCACTGCCGAGACCGCCGAGTCCACCTTTGGAAACCGGACGAGATCCAGGAAATCTTCCGGCAACGGATATAATTTCTCCATGGCCCGGGAAACCCTCAAGGACGCCTCCGGGAAGTCCCATTCCCCGGTGAGGAGCTGTAGAAACGACTCATGGACCGGGAACGCCTTGGCCCTAGGCCTAAGAGCAGCCAGTACCGGATCCCCTTTCTTGGAGCATGTCGCGACCGCTGGGGCCACAGGGGCCGGGGGGTCCGGCGGTGGATCCAGATCTAGCTCCTGCAGAGTCCGTTGCAAAAGGTCTTCCAGCTCTTCCTTGTGAAAGATGCGCAGAGCTCGCGGGTCGTCGCCCTCGGCTTGTCCCTCTGTATGTGCAGGATCCGGAGGGTCCGAGGGGTCAGGACCCAGAGGGAAAGCCGCTCCCAACGTAAGTGGTTGGGATGGCAAAGTTGAGGGCCCTGCGGCCGCGCCAGGAGGAACCAGGGGCCCGGGGACAGAAACCGCGAGCTTAGAGATCTTGGGTGCCGGAGGTCCTGTGGTAGCAACCCCCGGGTCCGCCAGTCCCTGTAGATAGGCTGTGTGTAACTTCAAAATGAAGTCTGGCGAGAAAAACGGCAGACCGGGTGCAGCCGAAGTAGTAGAATCCCCTTGTGGTGCCCGGGCTGAGGGGCCCTCTTCAGGGCCCTGGTGCAGGCGGGGGGCGCCCCGAACTGCATCCACCGCATCCGGAGAGAGTACCTCAGCAAAATCTCTCTCTAAAATGGCCGCCGTTCCCGCCACTGCCGAGAACGTGGCCGGCCCGCGCTTCCCTGGCTGCGGCGAGAGAGGCTCTGGGCGCGAAACCGCGCCGTGCGCGGCAGTGTCCCCATCGGCGAGACAGCGCGAACAGACTCCCTCGGCCGAGATATGAGACCCTGCCTCGCCGCAGGTACAACGAGACAGGCGCGGCATAATAAAAAGACGCCGCTACGGGGAAGCCTCGGGGGGGGCCGACGCTGAAAAAACACCGCGGGGGGGCCTGAAGGCCAACACCACCCGTCCGACTGGTCCTTGGGCGCCGGCGGGAAAAACCGCTGCCGGCGCGCCCAGGCCCGAGGTAGATTTCGCCGGGCCGCGGGACCGTCTGAGGCCGTGTGCAGGAGCCGGCTGACCCGGCAAACACAGCGCGAAAGCAGCTGAAATCAAAAGAAAACACACACTTACCCGAACAAAAGCAAGCAAGCTGCAGGAGGAGACAGAAACAGACGAGCACGCCTCCTCAAAATTACTGACAGGCAAAATACCCTATTTTACCTTTTTTTGTTTTTTTTGTTTTTTTATAATAGCTTGATCCAAATTGTTAAAGACAAAAGAAAATGACAGGAGAGACTCAAAGCAATGAAAATAAACTCAAACCCTGTCACACTGGGGAAGCACTGTTTCCCCAACCCACATCTGCTGGAGTCAGAAAGATACTGGGCTCCAGCAGAGGGTGCGCTGGTATAGGAGGCGGTGCCCTCGAGCTCTGTTCTGACTCCATCTGCTGGACGGGGGACATAACCCACCGTCTGGACTGATCCTGGTACGTACAGGGAAACCAGGTTACAACAAAACCACAACCATACCAATAAACCCACCATTCCCTCCCTATCTCCACAGCAATATCACAGAACACATCAACCTTCATTCACCCCCAACTTATCACATTTTAAATAAAACTCCCATCACCCATATTTCCTAAACCCCTAGTACAATATACTGTATCAACCCTACCCACAACACATTCCCAGTCCTAGCCAGAGGCAATGCTGAATCACTGTCCTCTGCTCTTTTTTCCTCAACATTCATACAAAAATGTACTCATTCCATTAACTGCCCAAAGACTTGCTCAAATAGCCAAATCTTGATCATTTTTATCACCTTTAATTAAGCTCTTAACAGTGATTGAACAAACATTTTTACATGACACAAGGGGTTGTATTACTATCACTACTTCTTGTGTGTTCTATTTAGGTTTTTTGGAGGATGGGGGCGAGGAGGAGATCCAGCAATTTCCTCCTGCACGTTTGAGCTTCCAGTTCATTTGGAACCAGTTGCAGCTACTTAGGAGCTTTTCCCCTATTTTACATATCCTTCCCAAATTAGCTCAATTATTACAGTAAGTCCTTGGCTAAGGCTCCTTTCAGAACCCTGCAATCATTAAACATAAATCCAGTCAGGTGACGACAACTGTGTGATAACAGATTCCCCACCCAGGAGCAGTGAACATTGCCACTGCAGCATTACCAGCTCTAGCTGGACCAAGGAGCAGAAGACCTGACCCAGGAACTGAACCAAGGTATTCTGTACCAGCAAATGTTCTCTCTTTAATAGGGGTGAAGGGCTTCCAGATTGCCCCTTTATTTCTGTGAAATTTGTGCAAACATTAAAACACAAATACTTTGTCTATTTCATTTGTCTATTTCATTTTGTCTATTTCATTTCCTTGGTCTCAATTCCAAATCATTAAATATTTGAGCATGCTACACCAATACCTCTTAATCCAGATGTAACCTCAGTTTTTGAAGTCTTCACTCCTATAGAAATAACCGCCTGTTCTTATTTACTTAACCCTATTCTGTAGACGTAAACTTTTCATGAAGACTGTAATCTGTAAGCACCTGTATTTATTATAAGAATTTGTATTTACTATTTATATTTATTATTTAGCTATTAACATTGTTCTGTTACCACTTGGTACTATTTCTCTCCTTTACCTCAAACTCTAAGTTCCTACTAAGTTAGCCATGTTATTTATACCCAATCGTTGGATGTAATTGTATATTTGTTTAATTGTTCAATCTGTTTGATGTAATTTTCTGTTCCTTGTTCTGTGTAAACCGAAGTGGTATGCACTAGTGCATGAACTCCGGTATATAAAAGCCTTTAAATAAATAAATAAATAAATTTTGACAAAGCTTTGGCTGACTGCTAGCAAATCATATAGAAATGTTACCTTCTGTAGTACTAGACTTAGAGGTCACTTGCTCTGAAGAATTGTGGCTACTTGTCTGCCTTGATGGATCTGTGTGGTTTGTGTTCAACACATTCTCCCCTAGAGATGAAGCTGAGATTGCACCATATTTGATATTTGCAGGCTGTCAAGGTTAAAAATAAATACATAATTATTAAATAAAAACATGCAATGTTTAAAAAATGTATTAAAAATTCAAATATAAATATAAACCTCCTAGCTGTTTAAGACACTGTAACACTAGTTGATACAAAATGAACACAAACTTTGTGGACAACACCTTCATATTCAAAGGCAATGTACATTGTGCAAACTTTATACAATCACCGTTGCCTCCTTTAAATGTATAATCATCAGTCTGCCCTAACATTATCATAAAATCTGTATATTCCTTTTTCTCTATTATGCACTTAAAACTGAATACCTATTGTAGGTGCTCTTGGCAAAAGAAGTTCATTCCATTTAAGAAAATAGATGTTATACCCCAGCACATTCAAGCATCCAAATTGAGAAGATGACTGCTCAATTTGTGCAGGCGTCCTAGTGTGGAAAATAACCACTCATCCTAGAGTAGATACTGACCGCTCATTCAACACGGTCCACGTTTCAGAAGCCTGAGATTCCTACTTCAGGGAAAAGTTAGGTATTTATTTATTTAAAGATTTTTATATACCGCTTATACAGACAATTTGTGAATATAGTGGTTTACAATGTTGGCAGGTAAAAATAGAAATACATAGTTCAATTTAAAATAAAAATAAAAGAAACAGGATACATTTAAAAACAATATAAATATGAGGATTGAGGAAGGGGGAGGTAGGAGAGTGGGGTATTCCAATTGAGTATGATCGAAGGGATTAAGAGGGTTTAGGATTATTGAAAGTGGTGGAACATAAATATGTTTTAAGAGCTTTTAAAAATTCTTTTGTAGTGGGAATGAGCCGAATGTGTGCAGATAGCACATTCCACAGTGTCGGGCCGGCTACTGAGAAGGCTCGTCTATGGGTTAGGTCAAGTCTTGCTGTTTTGATAGTGGATATTTCTAATAGGCATTTGTCTAATGATCGTAATTGCCACGACGGTTTGAACAGTCTTAAAGCAGAACAGAGCCATACAGTGGATGGGTTGTAAATTAAAGTGAATAATCATGGACAAACCTTTATATTGAATATGATAGTAGACCGGTAACCAATGTAAGTGTTTAAGAATATGGGTAATATGTTCACGACGAGGGGTGTTTAGTATACGAGCTGCGGAATTTTTAATTAGTTGGAGTGGGTGAATGGTGTTTTTAGGAAGGCCGAGGTAAAGGGAACTGCAGTAGTCAACACTGGTTAGTATGAGGGCTTGTAGGACTGTTCGGAAATCTGACGGGTAGAGTACAAGAAATCCTCCAAGGGCATCACAAATTCCTTAAAAGGCATCCATTATTTTAGTAAAGTCAGAGTCCCACCAAAGTTTCTGGATACCTGCAAGTGTTTGCCCACAAACAGGCTGATGCAATACCATCACATAAAAATTGTGCATACAAACTGGGCGCACGCTATTTTTAATGTGCGCACATCCATCTCTCCTCGGCACTCGATGTAATAGGCAAATGAGCTGCTGCATTAAAAGGGACATTCAATGGGTAATGTTTGCATCCCTAGTGCTCTGCATAGAGCTATTGTATGTGTATAGAGGGTAGGCTGTATGGATTCAGAGTTCTCACCCAAACACAGACTAGTTTGAAGGTCATAGGCCAACCTCTGAGTGAACTCCTATTTACTGTTTTGCACTGTGAAATGTTACGAACAGGCAAGAGTGTTTTAGTTATTCCACTAGGTCTATGATGAGAAAGCAAGCAAGTAACTTATACTAAAGCATGAGAGAAAGTGAAGGTCACAAAGCTGCACCTGAATTTTGATAAGAATTCAGAGGGAGGGATCACCACTGCTTTCACAAGCATTTTTAGTGTATAAAGAGAAATAACAGAGAGGGGGGAGAGAGAGAGTGTGCTGGATGTGATAGCACAGGCTGATCCTTTGGAAACATGTAAGCTTTTTAAAGCATTACTACTTCTGTATAATCTGATTTTATTTGTTCTATCATCCTATTGCTCAAATAAACTTACTATCCTAAATATCTGGAACCATGATGTACTGAAACAAAGTTTGAGTGTGGCTATTTGTGCAGGGGATACACTCCTGGGTTCAAGCCCTCAGGTATAATATTCCAGTAATTGTGTATGGCTATTTGTGCAGGAGATACGCTCCTGGGTTCAAGCCCCCAGGTATAATCCCAGTAATTGTGTGTTTATAATGGGTAAGCCCCTCAGGTAGCCCCCAGTGTAGACCTCAGTGAGATTAGCCCCTGAGGTCAGAGCCCCAGAGCAGAATGCCAGTGTGCATGGTCTGAACCCAGAACACGGGCGCCCATGAGATGTGGCTGTGCGCACACAACAGCCTGGCCAAAGCTCCCTCCCCACCCCTGGCAGGGCTGTTCCTGATTGGTCTTTTTCCCTGACACTTGTCAGTGAATGGACCAATCGGCAGAACGTGAAGGTATGAATAAAATATTAAGTGCCTGACACTTAATATTAATTTATTCACGCCTTCACTTACTGCCACAGCAGGGGTTCCAATTAGGCCAGACCTTGGGGACACCACTTTCTGTGGTTCCCCCTATGAGGAACCACAGAAAGCAGGATGCCTTTTTTTGTTGAGCTCTTGAACACAGTATGATTCTGCTTTCTATGGTTCCTCTTACTTAGTATCATGACGATACTAATAGGAGGAATCACAGAAAGCAGGATTTTTTGTTTTTTTTCAATGAGCCTTTGAGCACAGCATGCTTTAATGCCAACTCATGAGCAGGCGTTAAATTTTCTGCCTTAAAATGGGTGCCTTGGCGGCACGGCAATTTTTGGCATGGCAGGTAATAGCTTAAAGCCTCATCTACATGGAATTTGCATGTAATGAGCGCTATTATCTATGCGCTAGATTGGACGCGCATTTTGGACACACTAATCCCTGTATTGCAGCAGGGGTTATTTTAACATGTCCAAAACTCGCGTCCAATAGAGTGTTACCTGGTGCGCTTGCCTGAGTGCAATGTATTGCATCGGCCTACTAAAGAGGACAGTGTCTCCTGTTACTACTGCGTAAACCGATGCAACTTATGCTTAAAAAAGAACCTGCAACCAATCAAAAATGCATGCGCAAGAGTCTCACTCTGAAGTATATAAAATAGCTTAGATCAAAAGTGTGCAAATGTGTGTGTGTGGGGGGGGGGGGGGGGGAGCGCTGCGAACGAGCTTTCAGGGGGCTGCAAAGGTCATACCGCAGGGAAAGGTGCATGCAGCCACTAGTGGACCTCATCCCACTGGCGGCTGAGCCAAGGACACCCTGTCTGTGCCGGCCCGTAGTATTAGAACTTGTGAGAGTAGCACTTTCTCTATGCTGATCTCGCGATGCACAAGATCACCATGGAGGAAGTGCTAGTCCCACCAATTTTTAATATTGCTGGGCCTGCACAGAGGAGGAGAAATCAGAACAGGCTTCAGTGCCAGAAGCAGCTCCTCCCCAACAGCTACTCAGCAGAGATGACAGCATTAGCAGGAATGAGAGAGGCTCTAAGGCTGCCAGCAGAACAAAGAAAGGGGGCCCACCTTCAGTGTGTGTATGCATGCATGTGTGAGAATGGGATCCTGCCTGGGGGGTCTGTCTGTGTGTGTGAGAGAATGAGGGCCTGCCAAGGGGTGTATGTGAGAGAGAGAAAGAGAGAGAGAGAGAAAGAGAGAGAGAGAGAATGAGTACCTGCCTGGGGGTATGTGTGAGTATGAGGGAATCTGGGGGTGTACGTTTTGTGTGCATGGTGGGGGTAGAGGGACTTAGAGCCTGTGTAAGTATGTGGGTATGTATGAGAGCATGTATGTATGCGTATGTGTGAGAGAATGAACATATGAGTGTGCATGTGTGATCAAATCCTCAACATTTTCAGGGTGACTGGAAATCAAGTTCTCAGGTATGGACACAGCAAGGTTATGTTTTTATCCTCAGTTTTAATTATTGGGTGTTATTTGATATGTATGCTGTTTTGATATATTTTATCGGTGCTTGGGAAATTAAAAAAACTGATTATTACGTTAATAGATGTTCTGTTTGTCAGCAGTTTTCAAACTTTTGTTCTTTTATTAGTATGATTCTACTATTATAATTAATGCTTTGTGTTTCAGGATTTTGTTTTATGAGGCATGGTGGTTCTGTCATTGCTATACCGTAGACAGTCTGGCTTCTTAGAGTTTCCATTTCAGTTTTTGTCTGCATGTTGCTGGGTTCTAATTTATGATCTTTTATTCTGTACTTGGTGAGGACATGTCTCTGCTCTGTGTGTGTGACCAAGGAGAAAGATTTTGCTAGCTTGCGGGGTTTGTGTAGGGATCTACAGCAATCGAGTAGGTGCTGTATTGGTATTCTGGGACAAAACGTGAAAAAGTGACATCACTACAAAGAAATGAAAAAGTCTATCCTTGTATCAAAAAAAAAAATGTCTAATATCGTATAAAATCATAATATAAAATGAAAACTAGGATCCAATGCTTTATGAAGATGAACATTGCAAGAATTATATCAATGAATACCAGTCTATTTTCTGGTTAAGATCAGATGGATGTACTTTCTTGAGTATGTAGCCAAAATTGTTCACATACATTCACAATAAAGCTTCCCTGTCTTACCCCTCACTGGACTGAAACAGGCACATGATCAATGATTATCCAAAGTGATTGAAGCTAGGAGTATATTCAATACAGTGCTGTACAATGGGTGCTGTAGTCTCTCAAGACAGTACATCCATCTGGATTTAACTAGAAAATAGACTGGTATTCATTGATATAATTCTTGCAATATTCATCTTCATAAAGCATTGATCCTATTTTTCATTTTATATTATGATTTTATACGATACATCAAAAAATATGTATTTTTAAATTTGTCATAGTGATTTCAATTTTTCATCTTTATGCTATTTTTTCTTCTAAGCTATTTTATTTATTTATTTAGAGTTTTTATATACCGGCAATCATGAAAACATATCTTGCTGGTTTACATCGAACAGGAGTGCATTATAAACAAAAACTAGAACTGTGGTGTCCGAAAGTACAGTTACATTTAACAAGGGTAGCCGAACTTGGAGAAGGAAGAAGAGAGGAGAGAAAAGAGATGGTTAAACAATATACAATTTAAATATAGTATACAGAATAAATGTTATATACAAGAGGAGTGGTGTTTTAGGAGTCATTGGAATGTGTCATTGGGTTGTGTCCGGAAATGCTTGTTTGAATAACCAAGTCTTAAGTTTTTTCCTAAAAGTTGGGAGGCAGGGCTCCTGTCTGAGGTCTGTAGGAATGGAATTCCACAAGAGAGGGCCAGCTGTGGAGGTGGCGCGATCTCTTATGGTGATGTGTCTGGTCGTTTTCGCTGGGGGAACTTGGAGGGAGCCTCTATAAGCATCTCTAGTAGGTCTGGTAGAATTATGTGTTTGGAGAGGGAATTGAAGATCGAGAGTGGTAAGTTGATGTATAGTTTTGTAGGTGATGGTTATGGCTTTGTACATGATGCGGAAGTAGACTGGTAACCAGTGAAGCTCTTTCAGGACGGGGGATATGTGGTCTCTTTTCCTTGCGCCTGTCAAGATTCGGGCTGCTGAATTTTGAACCATCTGTAGGGGTTTGGAGTATGATGATGGTAGACCTAGCAATAGGGAATTGCAATAGTCTAGTTTCGAAAAAATGACTGCTTGGATGATCGTTCTGAAGTCTTGAGCGTGGAAAAGAGGTCTTATCCTTTTCAGGACCTGAAGTTTATAGAAGCAGTCTTTGGTTGTTTTGTTGATGTGTGCCTTGAAGTTTAGCCGGTTGTCTATTATTACTCCTAGGTCTCTAGCTTGTGTGGTAGGCAGATTGGTAGGAAGAGAACTGTTGGAGGTGTTGTTCTCAGGAGAGATGAGTAGGATTTCAGTCTTAGAGGAATTTAAGATGAGGTGTAGGCTGTTGAGTAGTAGTTTGATTTTTTTGTGGCATGATTCCCAGTAGTCAAGAGTATTAGAGTATGTGTCTTTGATAGGGATGATGATTTGAATATCATCTGCGTATAGGAAAAACTTTAGATTGAGGTCGGTGAGAAGTTGGCAGAGAGGAAGAAGGTAAATATTGAATAGAGTCGGAGATAAAGACGAACCTTGTGGGACTCCTATGGCAGAGTTGAATCTTGAGGATTCCTTGTTTTGGAGTTTAACTTTGTAACCTCTATTGTTGAGAAAGGTTTTAAACCAGGAAAGGACGGTGCCGCTGATTCCTATGGATGACAACTGGTTAAGGAGGATAGCGTGGTTGACCGTGTCGAACGCTGCGGACAGGTCCAGCAAGATCAATAGGTATGAATTTCCTTTGTCAAGGCCCAGTAGGATATGGTCTGTCAAAGAGATAAGGAGGGATTCTGTGCCTCGATTTTTTCGGAATCCGTGTTGTGGGGCGAAGAGAAGATTGTTGTCTTCGATGTAGTTTGAAAGTTGAGAGTTGACTAGTCTTTCCATGATCTTGGCGATGAATGGAAGGTTAGCTATGGGGCGGAAGTTGTTAGGGTCCTTCGGATCAAGGTTGGGTTTCTTTAGGAGTGGTGAGATTGAAGCCATTTTGAGATCATCTGGGAAGGATCCTTGGGCTAGAGAGCAGTTAATGATGTTTGTCAATGATGTGGCTATTGTGTCTGGAATAGATAGAAGTAGTTTGGTAGGGATGTGGTCTGCGGGGTGAGACGAAGGTTTCATTCTTCTCAAGATGGCATGTATCTCAGTGGAAGAGACGGGCTCAAAAGTGTTTAGGCTGGAGTTTTTGAAGGTTGGGTGTTGATATAATGGAAAGGCGTCAGCGGTATTGGAAGGCAGTTGAGTTAAAAGATTGTTGATTTTATTTTGGAAAAACTGAGCGAGTTCATCAGCTTTAGACTGTGCCATGTCGCAGGGGATTTCTCGCGGTATGGTTTGAGTGAGGCTGGAGACATAAGCGAAGAGAGCTTTAGCATCAAAGACCAGGTTGTGAATCTTAGATGCAAAATAATCTTTTTTTGATTTTGAGGTGAGGGCTTTGTACTGATATAGTGTGGATTTGTATGAAGAAATGGTGCTGTCACAAGGGGTTTTACGCCAAGTCGCTTCTTTCTTTCTTAAGCTTTGTTTTAGTTTTCTAAGTTCATTGGTGAACCAAGGCTGTCTGTTGGAGGCGTTGGTGTGAGATTTTTTTATAGTTGAAGGGCAGAGCTTGTTAGCTATGTTTTCTGTTATGTTGTTCCAGGAACGAATGGCAGTGTTCGGGTCGGTGAAATCTAATAGAGGGAGCTGTGAATCCAGCTGGTTGTGAAGGTCTTCTGGGGGGCATCGCCTCCTGTATTGGAATGAAGGTGAGCGGATATTAGGAGAGTTGGTTTCTTTCAGAGCGAAAGAGGTAGAGATGAGAGTGTGATCCGACCATGGGACCTTTATGTTCTTCAAATTGGATGTAGTAGTAATGCCTTTGTTGATGAAAATCAAGTCCAGAGTGTGACCCGCTTTGTGTGTGGGTTCGTTGACTAATTGTTGGAATCCCATTGCTGACAGGGCTGTGAGGAGGGTTACGCAGCTGTTAGAAGGTGAAGGATTGTCTATGTGCAGATTGAAATCTCCTAAGATGATTGCTGGAGAATCCAGGTTGATGAGCGTAGTGGTGATTTCAAGGATGGGGGAGACATCGGATTCTAGGAGCCCTGGGGGGGCGTAGACAAGAAGGATTTGAAGATGTTGTGATGTGAAGAGACCGACTTCCAGTTTTGTGTTAGAACTGAATGGGTGTTGGGAGAAATTAAGGCTTTTTTTGGTAGCCAGAAGGATTCCCCCTCCTCTTTTTTTCAGTCTTGGGAGTGAGAAGAAGTCATAGGTCAGCGTAGGGAGTTGGTTTATTAAAGCTGTATCTGAGGGCTTGAGCCATGTTTCGGTTACAGCGCAAATATCTGGCTTGGCGTCGGTGAGGTAATCATTGAAAATTAGAGATTTTTTTGTTAGGGATTGTGCATTGAAGAGTGAAAGTGAAAAGAGGGTGAGGCCTAAAAGCTGGGTGATTGGTGCAATCAGAATAGGGGTGAGTGTTTTCACGTTGTAGTGAAGGGCTTGTCTGGCAGATGGTCTTTTAGGTAGGAGGTGGTGTTGCAAAATTGGTATTGGAAGAGCTGGATACATTTTGGATGGTTAGCTGGGTGGTTGCTAGCAGGATGAGCGCTGGATGGTTGTTGCAGGATGAGCGCTGGATGGTTGCTGCAGGATGAGCGCTGGGTGGTTGCTGCAGGATGAGCGCTGGGTGGTTGCTGCAGGATGAGCGCTGGGTGGTTGCTGCAGGATGAGCGCTGGGTGGTTGCTGCAGGATGAGCGCTGGATGGTTGCTGCAGGATGAGCGCTGGGTGGTTGCTGCAGGATGAGCGCTGGGTGGTTGCTGCAGGATGAGCGCTGGGTGGTTGCTGCAGGATGAGCGCTGGGTGGTTGCTGCAGGATGAGCGCTGGGTGGTTGCTGCAGGATGAGCGCTGGATGGTTGCTGCAGGATGAGCGCTGGGTTAGCACTGGTACGGTGCTTGTGGGGTACTGCTCGGGGAGAGCGAGGGGCGACATGAAGGGGCGAAACAAAGGGGCAGGCCCCTTTGTCGCGCTCCTTCGGAGTTATACTTCAGGCATAAAAGGCATATACTTCAGGCATAAAAGCTCCGAAGGAGCTATACTTCAGAGTGAGAGGCTTTTATGCATGCATTTTTGATTGGTTGCAGATTCTTTTTCAAGCATAAGCTGCAACAGTTTACACAGTAGTAATGCGAGATGCCATCCTCATTAAGTTAACTTGCAGGTATCCAGAAAATTTTGTGGGATGCTGACTTTATTAAAATACTGATGCTCGTTAAGGAATTTGTGATGCCCTTGGAGGATTTGGTTCTTGTACTGAATGTTTTCCTGAAGTAGGGCATTTAGACTTCTGAAATGTGGACTGCATTGGATGAGAGGTCAGTTTCTACTCTTGGATGAGTGGTTATTTTCCATGTTAAGACACCTGCACAAGATGAGCAGCCATTTTCTCAATTTGGATGCTTGAATGAGCAGAGGCACAATGTTTTCTTCTTAAAATGGGCTGAATTTTTTTTTTTGCCAAGAGCGCTCAAGATATTCAGTTTTATGTGCATAATCAATATATATATTTGAGCTCTGACTGACGTGCTGCGAATGCGCAGAAGAGAGCAGCTCTGACCGACGTGCCGCTCATGCGCGGAAAAGAGAGCTCTGACCGACGTGCTGCGAATGCGCAGAAGACGTAGTATATAAAAGTGTACTGTAGACACCAACTCTTATTTTCTTCTTTGGCTCTTCCATTACACTTTTCCAAACAAACATCTCGCCGGTTTTAACGGGCTCAATGGCTTATATAAAAGAAAAAAAAAAGGAATATACAGATTTTATAATAATGTTGGGACACACCGGCAATTATGGTTGCGGTTAAGTTTGCAGCAATGCACATTGCCTTTTAATACGACGGTCTCGCTGACAAAATTTAAAAGTGTTCATGTTGTGTCAACTAGTGTCAAACTAGAATGTATCTTACTCAGGAAGACTAGAATTTGTATTGGGAGTGCCAACACAATCAATCTCCAGAATTAATACTGACTGTGTTCCCAGTAAATAACAAACATTCATTCGACGCAATACTTAAAGGTGATGCTTGACCGTCATAATAGGCATCATCGTATGGTACTTTTGACTTTAGTACTCTACCTTATCTGTAATCATAGGTCAATCCCAAGTTATTTTTTTAAACTTTTTATGTTGCTCAAGTGAAAAGTCCGTCACCATTGAAATATCAGTATTTTGGCTTAATCATTCCATATGTGCATATTTTTAACTTATCTGTGGGTTTGTAGAAATCACTTTCTTACTCATATTTTTCCTGGTCACATTACTAATGCCCGACATGGGGCCGTGTTTCAGACAGCGAAGTCCTTTGTCAAGGGCTCAACTTATTAGGCTAACATCGTGGCGTTTCTTAGCTTTCTTCAGCGTTTCACTTGAGTAACATAAAAAGTTTAAAAAACACTTGGGATTGACCTATATTTACAGATAAGGCAGAGTACTAAAGTCAAAAGTACTATACGATGATGTCTATTATGACGGTCAAACATCACCTTTAAGTATTGCGTCAAATGAATGTTTGTTATTTACTGGGAACATAGTGGGTATCAACTAGTGCTACATAGTATTAAGCATCAAGGAGAAATATCTATATTTATATGTTTTCCTTTGTGGATTTTGTATGGAGCATTATTAAAAATTCAGCCATAGGCACAGAGGAAAAATGTGACTGTCCCAGTCTTTTAAAGATGTGAAGTCATTGCACATTGGAAATGTAATCTGAAAAGCAAGGTTTGTTTTCTGTATCAGATGCAAAGAAGATAGAACAGTATTTTTATTTTTACAATTTTTGAAATCAGCAATAGACAAGAAAACCTGAGTGTACATTCTGTATTCACTGTGCAGTCAAGTAAGCATTTATACTACAATTCTTTAAAGCTAGAAATGCTACCACTTGGTCATAGCAACAAGTCTGCTCATTAACCATTAATGTGAGATATTAACCATTTAGTAGATTGATTTCTAGATTTAGTGGCAAGTACTGTAATAAATTACATTTCCCAAAACCTTTTTTCTTGACTAGATAAACTCCATGGAAAAGGGACAGTCTCATATCTGTACAGAGCTCAACACATCTAGTAGTGCTACCGACAGACAGTAAGATTGTAATTATTTATTTTTTTAATTTATATTTAACAAAAATCAAAAACAAGGTAAATACACTTGTGCAGAAAAAGGATAACTTTTTTAATAGATTTTTTTTATTTTTTTTTATTCTTTTACTTAACACACTTCTCTGTAATTAAATCTAGTTTGGATTAATTAAAAAGGCCCAGGCCATAGATCTTATTGGCAGAAGATAATGTGGTATTTACCTGTACATGGCCATTTAGTGAGGATGAACCTTTTTTGCTTTCTGATTGAATACTATTGATACCAACTTCAACAGGAGTCAGACCGGGAGGAGGAGATGGAGTGGACTGACTATAGTTAGGTACTCCTGAAAGCAGGATACTGCTGAAAGTAGCTTGGGCAGCAGATGGTATCATCAGGTGAGGTATAGTAGAAAAACCTTCAATGAAAGAATGCATGAGAAAGTTATAAATTAAACAAAATATTTTCCCAATCTGTTTTCATTAACACTTTAAGCTTGTGCACTTATGACACTAATTTAATGGAATAGGAGAATGCTTATGCTACAATATTTTAATTAGATTTAGCTCACACCTTTTCATTGGTAGCTCAAGGCAAGTTACATTCATGTATAGTAGGTATTTCCCTATCTCCAGAAGACTTACAACGTAAGGGCCCTGTTTACTAAAGAGTTTTTCCTTTTTCAGTCTACGGGAAAAAAAATACTTAGATGTTAAATTTTAACTCAGTGCGTGGGTGGTTCGTGGGCCTGCACCTAGGGATGCAGCCATTTTATAACATATGTGTGTATATGTGCATGTTATAAATAGCCTGACTGAATGCACTTGTGTGCTCAATTTTAAGTGGATGTGCGTATTTGCTCACAAATGCCACTTCTACTGCATAAGAGGGGATTTTAAAAGTGCGCGCCAACACCATTACCAGTTTTCCTGGGTAAGGAATAAGAATTCCAAACCCCACTAGTTTAATAGCCTCCCTTCTCTCCTGTTAGCCCCAATGTTTAAAACCCGGCTGATCTGCCTAGAATTTGTTTTACAACTTACACGTCATCCACAGCAGAAGAAAAGTTATGTAGCAGAGGAATGCACTGCACACCTGTGCACTTCAGTATTTATGCGCAAATTTCAAGCTTAAATCCAGGAATGCCCATGCCCCGCCCACAGCACATCCACACCCCACCCCTTTTTTGAACTTTTCATTATGAACGCAGTGGCAAGTACGTGTGTTCTGCTGGCTTTTATATTTTTCCATTTAAAGTTTATTTTAGTGGATGAGTTATATCAAACATCTCAATGGCATACATCCAATCACCAACAAGATACCACCAAACAATTTACCACAACTTATACAAAACTTATATAAAACATATATACAGCCCACCTCCCCTCTTCAGGGAATCTAAAGATTGTGAAAATAAAACTCACAGAAACTGCTCTCATACCCTCAGCCTTGTGTTATAGAGCATCAGTTATATGAAAAAATGATTAAGTTGAATGAACAACAAATAATGATGATTAGAAATTTAGGAAATGAAGATTATATAGATAACAGCCAAATTGGTTGTCTTCACAAAACAGTAAGCTAGCCAGAACCATCCAAAACTGAGGCTACAGAGTCCCTCTCTTTCTCCCTCCCCCCTCCCATCCCTCCTTCCCACCCCTATTTACCTAGCTTATAAGGAGAGAGAGAAATGAAAAAAGAAAGAGGGAAATGGGCCCAAGTATTCACTATCTCCCATGGTCTAGCTGCAATTATGGCTTTTCATAACCCAACCAATATAAGAATCCCACTTCTTCTCAAATTTTTCCAACGTCTTGTGTCGTATCATGGCTAACCTATTCAAGTAATAAACTCTACCCAATCTTTGTACTACTCTCTGGGCAGAAGGTAAGTCAAACACTTTCCAAGCATAAGCAAGTTCACATCTAGCTGCTATAATGATTTGCTGCACCAGGAAAACTGTACATGGATCTGAATCCTTATAAGGGATATTCAGAAGGAAAAATTATGGGTCTCTTGGAATAATATCATCTCCCACTGTCTCTTCAGTTGCTAACCGAGTCCCAAAAAGTAATCACCTTTGGACATTCCCACCACATATGGAAAAGATTTCTCTGAGCCACAACCTCACCAGCATAGCGCCCCCATATTAGTACTTTCAGAAGCAATGCAGGTACCAAATTGCAACTCAAATTGAACAGGTATAAAAACCCTTTATCATACCCTCTCTTAAACCCATAGTCCAAATCTAGTTCAATATCAAGATCCAAAATCAAGACCATGGCCCTTCTCCCAAGTCTGAAAATCTATCCATGTATGCACAAATACCAGAATAGTAATTCTCCATATTGCAGTAAGCTTTTCCATTTGGTATATGCCCCAAAGTCTCTTATAAGATGATATACTGGGAGATTCAGGTCTCTTCCAAAGGGCTGCTACCTCACACTGTGCAGTCAGAAGGATTTGTGTGAGAAGTTTATTAGTAGCTGACAGAGCCTCCACAAGAAAGATGGTAGGAACCCAGGCAACTTGAATCCAGGTAATACTCAAGATAAGAGTCCTTAACTTTTCCCAGAAAGGAACAATTTTAGAACAAAACGACCAGATATGGGGACATAGGCACGATGGAACATAAGTCCTCCATTTATCTGATGCATTTTTATACATTTGTTTTAAATGATATGGTGTATACCACCACCTAAAGTAAATCTTGTAAGAATTTTCTGCTAGGTGAACAGATGACGTTCTAGCCACCCACTCCACAATACCTTCCCATTCCTCCACCTCTAGAGTGCAGGCTAAATCTTTCAGTTCCTTTCATATTTTAATTTACCATGAAATCTAGAACTCAGATCCTTATATACTTTAGAGATGAAGCCTTTAAGCAACAAAGAAGCACTACAAAATTTCTAAAATACAGAGATACCTTTATGAAATATGGCTACACCAATTTTACTGACCATGTAATGTTTAACTTGTAAAAAAGCATATAATAATCATTTTCAAACACACCATATTTTCACTTAGTGATTCAAAAGTACTTCAATCTTGTGCATGTATAAAGTGACCCAGCCTTATTAATCCAAGTTACTCCCATCTCTTGAAACAATGTCCTTCCTGTCTTGCAAGGACATCACAATTATATCAAATAGGCATGAGAGGGGAATACTTCCTCCAGGAAGTCAATTTATCCTTTATCAAATCCACACCTTAACCGTATGTTTTGTGAAGGAGTTAAAAGTTTGTTTTGGAGTTCTCCATTCTTTCAAGACCCAGGGGAATAAAGTGATGGGCATTCCCCCCAAGAAATATTGCTTATTCACAATCCACGTTCGTCCCTTAAAGTCCCTTTGCCATTTCAATAATGCTCTAATTTGTGCAATTTTATAATCTCTCTCTACATTGGGGACCCCTAATCTTCCATAACCCTTTGGAAGGAACATAATTGATGTAGCTGATCTAGGAGGCCTCTATATCCAAATCTCACTTGCACTTGATCCAGCCACATGAGAGGCACTTCCAAAGGGGGCATCTGGAAGAGAACACAGGTGAGGTAAAGCGCTCATTTTAATAACTATTCATCCTGCTGATGTTGAACTGCAGGTCAAAGGGGAACAACCACTTAAATTTAATGTTCTCCCACCATAGCTTCATTTCTTTCCACCATTGCATTGTCACTGGTGCTAGTTCACTGTATTTCTCTATTATGTGACCCTCCCATATGAAGGGCCCATGGGCTCTTGCTTTGAAGATTTTTTCTTTAATCTCAAAGTCATAAAGCAGGCCACCATATCTGAGTAGACTGCCCCTTTGTGGACCTAGATCCCTATGTTCCCACTCAATCGTGAATGAGATAGGTTCCCCAGTGTTCTGTTCTCCACTTTCCAGTAAGGCTTTACAGATCTTTTGAACAGACATCATGGAGTCTACATAAGAGCCAAGTCTCTGGCAGGCCTCTATCAATTATTCTCTGAAGACAAGGGAAACATGTCACACTGATGGCAGATATCTGATGGTATAATAGAAAAAAAGAGCTGGGTGATCCCACAAAAAATTAGAACAAATAAAAAGGGAAGACCAGATAATTATTTAAAGAAAATGCTCACCATATATATTTTTTATCTGTTTTTTTATATATTTTTTAAATATTTTAATACTTTTAAATGTGATATTAATAAAAATTATTGAGAAAGGAAGTGAACCACATCAGCAAGCCAGCCAGCATCTCTCCCCCACCGTGGAGATCGCCCGGTCCTCTCAATCATTTGCAGTCACTCGTATGTATAGTCCAATTTTTCAAAATATAACAAAGCTTATTGTTCAAATTTATATTTTCTTCTTAAATCACCAAAACACTGGCTGACATTATATCACAGTGCAGTATGGACGAACTTGAGCTGAGAAATGAGTATTTATCTCCAACATAGGCTGATAACAAAAGCCAATATAATATAGAAGGTTTGAGCTGGACACGCTCAACTTAGGCTGGAAAATAAATGTTTTAAATCTCCAACACAGGCTGATGGCAAACAATGCAGTATAGACAGCTTGAACTGAAAAGGCTCACTTAAGCTGGGAAGTAAATATTTTGAATCTCCAACACAGGCTGATAACAACGCTATGCAGTATAAGCAGCTTGGAAAAAGAAGGCTCAACTACGGCCGAAGTTTTGCTCGAAAGCTTCCTCAGGAGCCAAGAAGTTAGTAAAATTCACAGTGTCTACCAAAACAAACAGTGTTGCAGAATGCCTCCATATAAAGCCTGTAGGTAATGACTTCTCCGAGCTTATATATCACTGTGTACTACTTTAATTTCTGTCAGTTCTTAAGTTGGGACCCAGAGGTCTCCCGCTTGATTTCAAACATGGACAGATATCTGATGGTGCCAACATGGAAGGTTTCCATAGCTTTCCAGAAAAATCCAAAAAACTTTTGAGTTTGCATGGCAGTTCCCACAGCTCTGCAGTCATGTAATGTGCCTCAGAGCTTTATGTCATGTCAATAAGCCTCACTCTAGAAGGAGGAGGAGGAAATGTGTAACTGATGATTCTTTTATCTTCAGAGTACACTGATTACAGGTAAACAACTTTGCTTTCTCTGAAGCTGAGGAATCACCTAATCGCAACTGAGGGGACTCCCTAGTTAAAGTCGGTCTTCAACAAAAGGGAAAAAACAACAATAAAGCAAATGTTGCTTACCTGTAACAGGTGTTCTCACAGGACAGCAGGATGTTAGTCCTCACATATGGGTGACATCACAGCCCAATCACGGAACACTTTTGTCAAAGTTTCTAGAACTTTGACTAGCCCCTACTGGGCATGCCCAGCATGGCACCAACCCTGCAGCCAGCAGGGGTCCCCCTTCAGTCTTGTTTAAAAAGCTACAGGAAGTGCCGAAAAATAAAGCAAAATTGCTTACCTTGTAATAGGTGTTATCCCAGGACAGCAGGATGTAGTCCTCACATATGGGTGACATCATCAGATGGAGCCCTGATACGAAAAACTTCTGTCACAAGTTTCTAGAAACTTTTGGCTGGCACACTAAGCCTACTGAGCATGCCATGATATTCTCAGCCACAGGGGTCTCCCTTCAGTCTCGTTTGTAGCAGTATGCATGAGCTAAAAAAATAAAATAATAAAATGTATCGGACCCAACTCTGCGGGGTGGCAGGTGGGTTCTGTGAGGACTACATCCTACTGTCCGGGGATAACACCTATTACAAGGTAAGCAATTTTGCTTTATCCCAGGACAAGCAGGATGATAGTCCTCACATATGGGTGATTAGCAAGCTACAGGCCGAGTCATTCTTGCATTATACCAACAGCATACAACTTGTGCAACAAGCGCAACAACTGGTGTACTGCTGGAAAAAATGAGGCAGCCTGAAATCACAGCAGGATGGATGTAGAAGGAGTTGGTGTTATACTGGAAATAAGTTCTTTAAGACAGATTGTCCAAAGGCTGAATCTTGTCATCCTCCTTTGTCCAAACAATAATGAGCTGTAAAGGTGTGAAGGGAACTCCATGTTGCAGCTTTACATATGGGCACTGAACGATAGTGTGCTACTGATGTAGACATAGCCCTTACTGAGTGTGCTTTTACTCGCCCCTGGAGAGGAATTTTTGCTTTTTCATAACAGAATTCGATACAGTCTGCTAGCCAATTGGAGAGAGTGTTTTCCTACCGCAACTCCTGGTTTATTTTTGTCAAAAGAAACAAAGAGTTGGGTGGATTTCCTATGGACCGCCATGCGGTTCAGGTAAAAAGCTAGCACACGTTTACAGTCTAAGGTGTGTAAGACTCTCTCTCCCTGGTGAGAGTGAGGTCTTGGAAAGAAAGTAGGCAAGACTATTGACTGATTGATGTGAAAATCCGTTACTACTTTTGGTAGGAATTTTGGGTGAGTGCGAAGGACTACTCTGTCATGCGGGAACCTTGTGTATGGTGAGTATGTGATGAGAGCTTGCAACTCACTGACCCTCCTAACCGATGTAATGGCTACTAAGAAAAATACTTTCCATTTAAGAAATTTTTCAACACAGGAATGTAGAGACTCGAACGGTGACCGCATGAGTCTCATCAGTACTAAATTTAGGTCCCCATTTAGTGACCGGTGGTCGAATGGGAGGCTTAAGGTGAAGTAATCCCCTCATAAACCGACTTACTAGGGGTTGTGCTGTTAGTGGCGCATCCCCTATGCCCTTGTGGTATGCTGCTATGGCACTCAGGTGTACCCTTACAGAGGATGTCTGGAGACCAGAATCTGAAAGGTGGCACAAGTGTGGAGGAGTGGGGCAAGAGAAAGGGTCAAACCCTTTTTGTATGCACCTCTTAGTAAATCTAGTCCACTTAAAGTGGTAAGATGTACAAGTAGAAGGCTTTCGTGAAGCTACGAGAACTTTAGAGACTTGTGTTGAAAGATTAAGTGGTTGCAGAATTAAGCTTTCAACATCCAAGCTGTCAGGGCAAGAGTTGTCAGGTTGGGATGAGACAACTTGCCCTGATTTTGAGATATGGGCGCTGTGCCCAGGTGAATTGGCTCTCTGATCGAGAGGTCGAGGAGTATGGGAAACCATACTTGTCGAGGCCAGTACGGGGCTATGAGGATCATTGTTCCTCTGACCTGTTGTAGCTTCACGACAGTTTTGGCTATGAGCAGAATTGGAGGATATGTGTTCCAGGGGCGAGCAAAGGCGTCCCTGGGGAATGCTTGTTGTCGGCCGTGGAGGGAGCAGAACCTTTCCACTTTGTGGTTCAGTTTGGACGCAAAGAGGTCTATGGTTGGGCGACCCCAGCGTTGAAAGATTTTGCTCGCTACATGTAGATCCAGAGACCATTCGTGGGGATGGAAATGTCGACAGATCGTCCGCTTGCCAGATATGTTGCTCGGAGATGCATGGAGTGCTCTAGAGCCCAAGCCCAAATCTGCACCGCTTCCTGGCAGAGCAGATAAGAGCCTGTGCCTCCCTGTTTATGTACCACATTGCTACCGTGTTGTCCGTCTGTATCAGCACAGTCTTGTTTGAGAGGCAGTCTTTGAAGGCATAAAGGGCATATCGCATTGCTCGAAGTTCTAAGAAGTATTTGACACTTCATTTCGAGTGCAGTCCACATTCCTTGTGTCTGAAGGTTGTTGACGTGAGCTCCCCATCCCAAGTTGGAGGCATCTGTGGTCAAGATGACTTGCGGAGTTGACTGTTGGAATGGGAGACCAGCTTTCAAGGTTGTTTGATTTGTCCACCAGTGGAGCGATAGGCATAATTGGTGGGTGATTTGAACTGTGTACAACAGTGGTTGGAAAGCTTGTAGCCATTGAGATTTCAAAGTTCATTGAGTTCTTCTCATGGCTAACTTCGCCATAGGGGTAACATGTACTGTTGAGGCCATGTGTCCTAGTAGCACTAGAAGTTGATGGGCAGATGCGAACTGGTATTGGGTTATAGAGTTCGCCAAACGTGCTATATTGTTGGCACGGTCGTTTGGAAGAAAAGCTTTCGCCACTGTAGTGTCGAGGTCTGTTCCGATGAATGTGAGGAGTTGAGATGGCTCGATGTGGGATTTTGATAGTTGATGAGAAATCCCAGGAAGTGTAATAGTATTATTGTGCTTTTTAAGGCAGACAGAACTCCCTGCCTGGATGGACTTCTGATTAGCCAATCGTCTAGGTATGGAAAAACATGAATGCTGTTTTTTCTTATTTATTTATTTTTAGTTTTTATATACCGATGTTCCTGTATAATATACATATCACACCGGTTTACAAGGAAATACAACTGACGCCACAGAGGGCAGTTTACATCGAAACATGATAACAGATAACAAAGGGGCAGGGGAACTTGTAGGAGGGTTACAGTGATTAAAATATATCTGGTTACATAGCGCTTAGATGTGCAGCAACCACTGCTAGACATTTTGTGAATTCTCGAGGAGCAGAGGCTAGTCCGAATGGTAGGACTCGATACTGGTAATAATTTCTTCCCACAACGAATCGTAGATACTTGCGATGTTGTGTGGAAATTGGTATGTGTGCATAAGCATCTTGAAGATCTAGAGAACAGAACCAATCTCCCCGTTGAAGCAATGGAAGGATGGTTCCCAGAGATACCATCCGAAATTTTTCTTTTTGAAGAAATTTGTTGAGATTGCAGAGGTCTAAGATAGGGCGAAGTGCGCCTGTTTTCTTTGGAATTAGGAAATAGCAAGAATAGAACCCTTTGCCTTGTTGAGACCAGGGAACTGGTTCGAAAGCCCTGGCAGTCAGCAAAGTAGAGAGTTCTACTTGGAGTTGAGGTGTGATGACCATGCTTGTCCAAAGTGGAATGGGTGGAGAATGCGGGGGTATTGTTGTGAACTTTAGACGGTATCCCCGATTTAGTATGGCTAACACCCACTGGTCCTTTCTGATAAGACTCCACTGGTGTTTGAAATGGAGTCGCCCTCCTACTGGTAAGTGGGGCATAGGTTTGATGGAAAGGCATCTGTTCACTTGATTGACTTCAAAAACCCGCTGCTGGACCAGTTTGTGGTGGTGGTTGGGTTTTTTGCTGTTTTGGTTGGCATGCACGCCCCCTTTGTGGTGGACGGTATGAACACGCTGAAGAAGCAGGTGGATAGTATCTTCTAGGCCTATAGAAGGGTCACCTGGTTTCCCTTCTAGTCGATTTTCTTATTGAGGTTGGCTGATCTGATGGTAGTCTGGAGAGTTGGCGGAGTGTCTCGTGGTGATCTTTCAACTGAGAGACGGTAGCCTGAATTTTTTCTCCGAAGAGATTCTCTCCAGTACAAGGGAGATCTGCCAATCTCTCGGACTTCTTGTCTGAGGTCCCAGGCCTTAAACCAAGCCCACCTCCTTGCATTAATTCCCGATGCTGATAGGCGGGCAGATGTTTCAAAAGAGTCATAAGCTGCCCGTACCTCGTGTTTGCCAGATTCAAGCCCCTTTGCAATTAGTGTATTTAGAGCCAGTTGTTGCTGGGGGAGATCATCGGCAATACCTTGAATTGCTTTCACAAGTTTCTTTGGTACTGTGTCATATAAAGCTGGTACGCCGCAATACGAGATACCAGCATGGACCCCTGAAAAACCTCTCTCCCTAAGGTATCTAAGAACTTCTGTTCTTTTCTGATGGGGTAGAAGTGTGTGGCTTCTGTTTCCTGGCTTTTTTCTGAGCCAATTCGATGACCACAGAGTGATGAGGCAACTGGGGTATGTTGCACCAGGTATGTGGCATCTGTTCTGCTATTTACAGCTTGTACCGAGCAAGGATGCTCCCACAACCTATGCTGGAGTTCCAACAGGACTTTGTGGATTGGTATTGCCATTACCACCTTTGGTGCATCAACGAATTGAAGGACTTCTAGAGCCTTGTGTCCTCCTCCGTCAGTAGTTCATTAAGGAAATGGCGGACACAATTCCTTTCGAAGTTTGTGAATGACAAGTCTTCAGGAGGTGATTTCCTCCTCTCTTCTGGTGGAGAAGGTTCAGACTGTAGTTCTTCTGAATCAGCATCAGTATCCATGTCCTTCCAAGGAGTATACTGAGGATGGTAAGGTGATTCAGGATCATCTGGTTGTTGTTGTAGATGATGTTTTGTTTTAGAAGCCGATTTTGATGGAATCTGCTTTGCCAGCATAGGAGGTAATGAAGGAATTGATGGGGAATCGATGGGTCTCGATGGCATCGATGGGAACCGATGCCAGGTATCACACGATGGGCCAGAACACATTGGCATCGAGGGATCCTTTACTGGCATCGATGGTCTTTGCCTATATTCGATGATGATGAAGGCCCGATGACCCCGGGACGGGATCAGAGTCCCTTTCATCATCCTCCGATGAACCCGGAATCGGAATGGAAGGAATCACCGGTGGATGTGTAGGCATCGATGGATTCTATGGTTGCACCAGAGGCGCCGGTGTCGTCTGTGCCGGTGGAGGAAATATACCAATCAAGGCATCGATTTTGTTCAGCAAAGGCTGAAAAAAATGACGAATCTGATGTCGGTACCGATGGTGGTATGGAAAGAGGCTGAAATTTTCGAAAAGCCTCGATGATGGCCTGCTGGACCATGGAAGTCACCTCTTCCCTGGAAACTGGGACTGGGTCCACTGTCACAGGAGAAGGTAAGACTGGCGCTACTGGCACTTCCACGACTGAGCGTGGTGGCACAGTCTCTAACACCGATCCCGGTGGAGAGTGCTTCGGTTCCTTGGGTACGGAAGGGCGTATTGGTTCCAGTACCCGGACTCGTTTGGGCATCGGCTCTATGTCCTTCGATGCCGATGGCTGTGTCGATCCATCCGATGGATCAGTGGAACGGTGTCGATGGCGTCTTTTTTCTCGATGTTCCTTAGATGTCGAGGAAGACACTACGGAGGTCACCGATGGGGTCGGTGACGGACGGTCACTGGTCCTCTTTTCTCCTCGATGTTTTGCAACCGAGGGAGATATTCTTCTTGGAGACTATGTCGACGGGGTGATTTTCTTAAATAACTCCTCCATCTTGTCCAATCAAGCACGCCTGCCCTTTGGTGTCATCTGGGCACAAGTTGAACAAGCTCGGACATTGTGGCCTGACCCAGGCACAAAACACAAACACTGTGCGGGTCAGTAATCGACATAAGTGCAGTTACAATCTGGACATTTTTTGAATCCGGAGGCCATGTTAGAAAGTTAGGCTGAGTGATGGTCGATGACCAGCGGATACCATTAGAGAGGGTGACCGGAATCGAAATGTACTCACCGATACTATGTCGAAGAGAGACCCGATGACAATTTTTTGTGACTGGAAATATTTTCTTTCCCTTGAGGAAAAAGTGAGGGAAAATTCCCAGAGCTCCTAATACGCTATGCTTACAGCAAGGCGGAAAAAAAGAGACTGAAGGGAGACCCCTGAGGCTGAGAATATCACAGCATGCTCAGTGTGCCAGCCAAAAGTTTCTAGAAACTGTTGACAGAAGTTTTCCGTATCAGGGCTCCATCTGATGATGTCACCCATAGGTGAGGACTATCATCCTGCTTGTCCTGGGATAAAATAAGAAACGTAATGAACCCAACACCGCGGGGCGGTGGGCGGGTTTCGTGAGGATTAACATCCTGCTGTCCTGTGAGAACACCTGTTACAGGTAAGCAACATTTGCTTTCTCTCAGGACAAGCAGGATGGTAGTCCTCACATATGGGTGAGTACCGAGCTGAGGATGTTCGAGTATGCACCAAATGTACCCAGGTGTGAAAGGCACTAGGAATGGGGTAAAATTTGCCCGAGGGCATCCTGAACCCTACCAGGCAGGCAGAAGGGTGTTGGTTCATCAAGTTGTGAATAGGTTACGCAGGACAGATTGGCAGAAGATGGAATCTTGTCTTCCGGCCTTGTCCAAGCAATAGTGGGCTGTGAAGGTATGGAGAGAACTCCAGGTGGCAGCCCCTCAAATATCAGGAAGCAGAACAGAGCGTAGGTGTGCCACTGAAGTAGCCATGGCTCTCACAGAGTATGCTTTAACACGGTCTTGAAGTGGAATGCCTGCTTGCTGATAGCAAAAGGATATGCAGTCTGCTAACCAGGAGGAGAGAGTCTGCTTACCCACAGGCTGCCCCAATTTGATGGAATGGAAAGAGACAAACAATTGAGTACTTTTCTTATGGGCAGCTGTACGGTCTAGGTAGAACGCTAGAGCCCGTTTACAGTCAAGGGTATGCAGAGCCTGCTCTCCTGGATTGGAATGGGGCCTGGGAAAAAAGGTAGGTAGTATAATGGATTGATTGAGATTAAACTCTGATAGTACCTTAGGCAAGCACTTAGGGTGAGTGCGGAGCACTGCCCGGTCCTGCAGAAGTTTAGTGTAAGGCGGATAGGTAACTAGGGCCTGTAACTCACTAACTCTGCGAGCCGAAGTGATTGCCAAAAGGAAAATCACTTTCCATGTGAGATAGCGAAGTTCACAAGATTGGAGAGGCTCGAATGGTGGTTTCCTGAGCCGACCCAAAACCAAGTTGAGGTTCCAAGAAGGGGCCGGAGGACGCAGTGGAGGCTTGAGATGAATCAAGCCCTTCAGAAAACGTGTTACGAGGGGTTGTACTGATATGGGAACATCCCCGACACCTTTATGGAAGGTGGCCACCGCACTAACATGCATTCTGATGGAGGAAGTTTTTAGACCTGACTGACAAGTGCCAGAGATCGTCCAGAAACTTTGTGACTGGACAGGTAAAGGGGTCAAGGGATTGAGAAGAGCACCATGACTGAAACCTGTTCCATTTGTAAAGGTAGGATTTTCTCGTGGAAGGCTTCCGTGAAGCAATCAGGACACGGGAAACTGATTCAGAAAGGTTAAGTGGCTGAATTTTCAACATCCATGCTGTCAGGGACAAGGCTTGAAGATTGGGGTGGCGCAGGCACCCGTCGTTTGCGTAATCAGAAGCGGGTCCTTTCCCAAGGGAATGTGCCTGCGAATGGAGAGATCCTGAAGTACTGGAAACCACACTTGGCATGGCCAGTGAGGTGCTATCGGGATCATGGTTCCCTTGTCCTGACGTAACTTCACGAGAGTCTTTGAGAGAAGTGGAAGTGGAGGGAATGCATATATATAGGAGACCGGTTGCCCATGAGAGGGAGAATGCATCTTTTCAAATTACAAGTTCTGAAAAAGCTAAAACCCTTACTACACGCTCACGACTTCCGCCTCGTCCTACAATCAATTATTCTCACCAAAATGGACTACTGCAACGCGTTGCTACTCTGTCTACCAGCCTCCAACATCAAGCTCCTCCAGATGGTACAAAATTCTGCAGCTAGGGTCTTGACTAATTCTAATAAGAGAGACCACATCACGCCCATCCTCTACAATCTCCACTGGCTTCCAATTAAATATAGAGTCTTCTACAAAGTCATGACCCTCATTCACAAATCCATAAACAATATAGCTCCAATCGATCTCACCCATCAACTACGCACCATCAAATCAACAAGACCAATCAGAAAAGCCTACCAAGACACCCTGGTTATCCCTCAAGCCAAAACTCCGCTAAGGAATAGGGCTTTTTCCACCGCAAGTCCTTCTCTTTGGAATTCACTTCCACCAGAACTAAGACAAGACTCTTGCCACCAGTCATTCAAGAAAAAACTGAAAACTTGGCTATTCAGCCAAGCATTTCCCTGACTACTAACAAGCAGCTTTCAACCTGCTATTTTTGCATCTGCCTCGCTCTAAAATGCATAACTCCAGCTCCACCCTCATCCCCACCCCTTAATTTTTCATTCCCACAATAGGTCATTCGATTCACTCAAGCGGAAGTTAGTTATCCAAGGACTTCTGTTTCCAGCCTCTTGCAAGGCATCTGTACAATTAAGAATAGGAATAATTCCTAATACCATGTTTATTTAGACATTGTCTTTTGGCTATTTATTGTTTTCTTCATTATAAATGCTATTTAAAAGCTCTATTTAAAACATTAAGACATTTAGACATTTAAAACATTGTTTTTTGTCAAATATATTTCTCTATTTAACTGTTTAAAAAGTTCTATATAACTGTTTGTTTAAAAAGTTCTTTGTTATATGTAATTGCCCATAAGCAAGTTTTTCAACTGTTCTCTGTAAACCGATTTGATTTGCATATAATGTAAGAAGACCGGTATATAAAAAACAAATAAATAAATAAATCTCTTGGCTGATAGTGTTGGCTGCGAGTGAGAGAGCAGAAGTTCTCTACTTTGCAGTTTTGAGGTGACGCAAACAGGTCTATTTGAGGGTAACCCCATTGTTGGAAGATCGAGTCCGCTATTGAGGGGTTGAGAGACCACTTGTGCGGTTGAAAGGTGTGACTTAGCTTGTCTGCCAACACATTGTCCACTCCCGGCAAGTAGGTGGCCCTGAGGTACATTGAGTGGGAGAGGGCCTCCTCCCATATCTGCGCAGCTTCCTGACACAGGAGGTAGGAGCCCATGCCTCCCTATTTGTTGATGTACCACATGGCCACCTGGTTGTCCATCTGAATCAGGATAACTTGGTTGGAGAGGCTATCCTGAAATACTCTGAGAGCATATCTGATTGCTCGAAGCTCCAGGAAATTGATTTGGTGTTTGGCTTCCTTTGGAGACCAAGTTCCTTGTGTCTGCAGATTGGCCACATGGACTCCCCAGCCGAGGTTGGAAGCATCGGTGGTGAGAGTTATTTGAGGGTCTGGAGCCGGGAAGGGCAAGCCTTGGAGGAGATTGATCTGATTTTTCCACCAGGCGAGAGAGTGACTGAGTGAGTCGGTGATGGGGACAATGGTCGACAGGGGCTGAATGTATTGAGTCTATTGTGACCTTAGAGTACACTGCATGACTCTCATGGCTAGGCGGGCAATTGGGGTGACTTGAACTGAGAATGCCATGTGTCCCAGTAGGATGAGAAAGCAGCATGCAGTCTTGTAGCGCTGAGACTGCAGCTGGTGTGTGAGAGAGAGACTAGAGTGAGAGCTCGTTGTCGAGGTAGAAAAGCTTTTGCCTGCAAGGTGTTCAAAGTCTGCCCCTATGAATGATAAATTTTGAGATGGGACTAAGTAGGATTTGTCATAGTTTACGAGAAATCCTAGCGAAATCAGAGTGTGTAAGGTAAGATGTAGGGATGACAGAGCAGTTTGCTGAGTGGGAGCCCTGATCAACCAATCATCTAGATAGGGGAAGATGTGAACACCTTGAGTCCTGAGGAAGGCTGCAACTACTACGAGACATTTTGTGAAGACTTGTGGTGCAGATGCAAGGCTGAATGGAAGCACTCGGTACCGATAGTGCTTGGGGCATACAAGAAATCTCAGGTATTTGCGATGAGATGGAATCATTGCAATATGAGTGTATGCGTCCTGAAAGTCTAGAGAGCAGAGCCAGCCTCCTCTTTGTAGAAGAGGAAGAAGAGAACCCAAGGTTACTATTTTGAACTTTTCTTGATGGAGGTACTTGTTGAGGGCATGTAGATCCAGAATTGGACGAACGCCTCCCGATTTGTTGGGGATTAGGAAGTACCGGGAATAGAACCCTAAGCTGTGCTGAGAGTAGGGCACTGGTTCTATTGCCCTGGACTGGAGTAAGAGGAAAACCTCCTGTTCCAGAAGGATGGAGTGATCGGATGTTCTCCACGTCGGTAGAGGTGGGGAGTCCGGTGGAATGGCGAGAAATTTGAGATAACCTTGAGCGATTATCGCTAGGACCCACTGGTCTGAGGTGATTGAGTGCCACCTATTGTTAAAATGGCACAATCGACCTCCAACTGGTATGTGAGGCAATGGAAGCCGGCTGCTGCTCTCTATGCAGGAGTCAAAAACCAGAAGCAGGGCCCGGCTGAGGCGCTGCTTGCGGCTTTTGTTTTCTTATCTGACTAGACTGGGTTTTTTGAAATGGTCTCGTAGAGCGAGTTCTAGCCGGTGGCGGGTAGGATTACTTCGGAAGGAAGAAGGACTTCTTAGTGTCTTTTCAGAAAGGCTGTTTTGAGGAGGCATCAGAGAGAGTTGTCTCAGGGTCTCATGATGGTCCTTGAGTTCAGTCACCGTTCGTTGAATCTGTTCATCGAACAGATTGTCTCCCACACAGGGCAGGTCGGATAATATGTCTTGCACTTCAGGGCGAAGGTCCAAAGACTTGAGCCAGGCCCATCTTCTTGTCGAGATAGCAGCTGCAGATACCCTGGTAGCAGTGTCAAAGATATCGTAAGATGATCTTATCTCATGCTTGCCCGCCTCAAAACCCTTGTTTAGTAGGGTTTGTAGCTGATCATGAAATTGCTGAGACAGGGAGTCTGTCAAGTCTTGTATCTGCTTAAATAAGACCCTGTTGTATTGGGTCATATAGAGCTGATAAGAGGCGATTCGGGAGATGAGCATTGAGCCCTGGAAGACCTGGCGACCAATGGCATCTAGAAATTTTTGCTCCTTGCCTGGAGGAAAGGAAGTGTGGGGTTTTGATCTCTTTGCCCTCTTTTGGGCAGATTCTACAACCACAGATTAATGATCCAATTGAGGTTTTTGGAAACCTGGGGCTGACTGTACCAAATAAGTGGTGTCAGCCTTCCTGTTGACTGGAGCAACAGAGCCAGGGTGTTCCCAGTTCTTTTTGAGGAGATCCAGAAGAACTTGGTGAATAGGGATGGAGGTTATTTCCTTGGGAGCATCCAGGAATTGCAACAGCACCATCATTTGATTCCTGTCATCTTGTTCAGTCTGTAATTGGAAGGGAACCAATTCAGACATCTCCTTCACAAAATTTATGAAGGAAAGGTTTATTTATGAAAAAATGTATGAAGGAAAGCTTTCTGCTTTCAGTAGGAGAAGGTGGTGAAGGCAGGTCATCCGTGTCTGATGAAGAATCATCAGTCCAGGTATCGTAGGGATCAGCACCTGCCCCTCTAGGAGCCCAAGGGGGACGAGATGGTGGAATCCCTTAAGGTCCTGGTCTAGGCTCCGATGGAATCGAAGGAATAATTGGAGGCACCGATAAAGGCATCGAAGGCACCGGTGCAGGCATTGAGGGCATCGATGAATGGATCGGTGGCACCGGACGTATTGGCGTCGCTGGTTGAGGCATCGGTAGTTCTCCTGATGGGTGGTTTGCGGAACGGTATTTCTCCTTCCGATGACAAGGTAAACGGAGAGGGCACCAGAGCCATCGGTGACCCGGGATCCATCGGTGGAAAAGCTGCAATGAGCGCTTCCATCCTGGAGAGCAGCTATGCCAAAGCTGCCGGAATCGGGTCAGTGGTCGGTTCCACGATCAGTACCGGTGTCGGAGGAAATTGGAGTTGATGCATCGCCTTGTCGATGGCCTCCTGAACCAGCCGGTCCAGTTCTTCTTGGAGACCTGGAGCAAGCAGCCCCGGCTCCGGAACAGAAGGAGGCAGGGGCATAGCCGGAGGTACCACCGTTAAAGGCGGAGTCGCGGTTCCCAATCCCCTTTTGGGTGAGGGTTGCCTCGGTGGCACGGTCAACGAAAAGGTCGGTGCCATTTCTGGACAGGGTTTCTTCGACGGCGGCTCGGACGTTGGCAAGGTCGATTATTTCGCTCTCAATGGTCCAAGACTTCCGATGTCGGTGGCGATGTTTCTCTCTATGATCCCCTCAGTCCTGAGGGGGAGCAGAGGTGGTTGAAGGCAGAGAAGTCTGTGATAGATACTGGCGCGAAGTTGACGGTGCCAGTTCTGACAACAGCGATGCAATCGACGGCGTCGGGGTTTAAGCACGGAAGAGAAGTTCCATCTTCTCCATTCTGGCCTTGCGACCTTTTGGTGTCATTAGGGCACATTTGGTGCAGGTCAGGACATCGTGCTCACATCCAAGACACATTACACAGACCTTATGAGGGTCTGTTATGGACATGGTGCAATTGCAGTCCGGGCACAGACGGAACCCCGACGCCATGGCCATGAAAAATTTGAGCCGCAGTACAGTCGACGGCCAGTAGGCCGCGAGGGCCAAACTCAACAGGAATCGACCGAAAATGGGTAGAAAAATTACCAGAGTACCGTGGCTTCAAAAATTTGAAGGAGGGACCCCTGTGGGGTAAGAAGAGTTGTAGTAATTCCGTGAGGAAAATTCCTGTCAGGAATCTCTGTGGAGCTCCTTAACCGTGTGGCTACTGCTGCGCGGAAAAAAGAAGACAGAAGGGGGACCCCTGCTGGCTGCAGGTTTGGTGCCATGCTGGACATGCCCAGTAGGAGCCAGTCAAAGTTCTAGAAACTTTGACAGAAGTGTTCCATGATTGGGCTGCATCCTGTGATGTCACCCATATGTGAGGACTACCATCCTGCTTGTCCTGTGAGAATATATCAAATCCCAACAAGGTGGAATAAGGTTTTGGTGGGTTAAAACAATTTATTATTTTTTTTTCTATCAGAAAGACTCCTAAGTAAAATAGGTCTTAGGGTAGATAGAGTTGTACTCTAACCCTCAAAGAGACCCAGGAGAATAGACTGCCTGAACCTGTTGTTGTGCAAAGAATTTGTATTGGAAACACTGGAACCAGTGAGAATTAAGAAGAGTGCAAGGGAGGTGGCATTCATAGTATATGCATATCTTCTAAAGAAAGAACTAAGACATGCTTCTGCAGGACAAGGATGAGATCAAGAAAAGGCAGAGCACAAATAAGGAGCAATATATAAGACCAGCCTGTCTTCAAGAACAATTTCTTTGCCTGCCAGGTAAGCAGCTCTCAGGGTCATCTCACAAGAGACTGCCCAGTTTCACAAGCTCACTACTTCCTAATATAAAAAGATAGACCCCACATCTCCCTGCGTGTTCACATTGAACAAGGCTACCTGTCAGTGTGGGCTAGGACAATTTAATTGATCACCTGATTTCAGAAAACTCTTAAGGTTTAGTGTATTGCCCTTAGCGCTAGAAGATTGATGTAAAGCATCATCTCCTGAAAGAACCAGGGATCCTGGGTATGGAGACCATTTAGATGCATTTCGCAGCCCAGGATGGTCATATCAATATTTAGTATAATCAAATGTGGCTGATGTGGCCAGAGTGTAAAGTTAGAGCAACCAAGACAGTCTGAGCTTCTCTAGTAGACTGAGTCAGTGGCTTGATTTCACTGGGATTTTTAATGTCCACTGGGCATGTATCATATGGAGAGGTGCCATGGAGATTACATGGACTGTTGAAGCCATAAGGTCCATTACCTTCAATATGGTCCTGGCTAATGTCTTGACGCCACCTCTCTTCCCTCGACTGCAGACAATGCGTGATTGCAATTGCAGGAAGAAAAGAAACAAATGAAACTACCTCCACTGCTCTCAACAGAAAATGATGAACTGAGGTATGATGTGCATCTGCAGAAACAGAGACTGCTATGCATGCCCAGGACATTCGCATTATTCCTGGAAAATTCTGGATATACATTCCATGACATCACCTATCAACGTGACTAGGTGATTCATCTGGTCTTCAAAGAAAATAAAGATGAACATGAATTCTCAGAGAGACTTACTGAGAATTGGGCTTCCAGTATTCCTGGTTGAACTGGTGAAACTAATAAAATGATACTTTCTTCTACAAAATATATTACCCCAAGATGCTCCACTCCATAAAGAAGTTTCCTCCCTTAACTCTGGATTTATAACTATGATCTTAAGCATTATCTCAAATGAGATTTTTATTTATAAACAAACTGCCAGATCTTACAGTCAAAAAAAGATGTAATTGTATATTTGTTTAATTGTTCAATCTGTTTGATGTAATTTTCTGATCCTTGTTCTGTGTAAACCGAAGTGGTATGCACTAGTGCATGAACTCCGGTATATAAAAGCCTTTAAATAAATAAATAAATAAATAAATAAATAAAACTCAAACTAATAAATCTATTTACTTGCAAGTGGAACTAAAACTGGGCCTTGAGCAATGTTTCCACTAACCTGTATATGAACCTCCAACTGCCTAACTGCTTGGATTTCTCCAGCCATCTTACAGATTGAACCACATGTGCCCCATAGTCTTATGATCCCACATGGCTCAAAATGTAAGCTTGCTGGTGAGGCGCCAAGTAGTTAGGGGCCCCCATGCAGGTTAACGGGAAAATTTGGTTGTGAGCTTTTTGAAAGAGATGCCCTGCTTGAGCATTTACACAAAGATAGTACAGTCATATTTTAAATAGATTTGCATTTCTTCAATATTGCCTGTTATTAAATGCCCTAAGAAAATTTGCAATGTTTGGTTATCCTGATAATTTAACAAAAATCTCCTTTTGACTATAAGTTACCTTAAGTCAGACCAATAATTTATTCAATACTTCAGTTTGAATATTTCAGTTCTAATTAAAACTATTGAAAGCCCCTATTTCTCATCACGCTATGTTTATAATCAGCAGCTCTGTCTTTAGCTTTCATTTTAGCAATATAAACTTTAAGTTTACATATTTAAATTTATATAACATCTACTAACCTGTAGTACTTGATGTATTGGCCAGTGCTGTTGCCCATAATGTAGGGCTGGGTGTGCCTGAACTGGGGCTGTGCAGAGGACTAACTGAGTTGAGAGCATTCAGTAGGGAATTTGGAGATGTAGATGTATTTACAGGTAGAGCAGTGGGACCTAAAAGACCTTTAGAAATAAATACATCAGAAATGTAAAGTAAGTAATTAACAAGCATTTTTTACAACACTAAAATATGTTAATAGCAATTTGCACTCTGTACTTTACAACCCTAAACATTTTTTTTAAAATTAAATACAGACATAATATGCAATCCTTATAAATAAAATTTCAAATCTCTTCCTTTGCTGGCTACTTGATCAACATATGGACACTATGGGCCAGGAAAAAACAAACAAACATACAGGCCGATACAGCACTGTTAACCCACAGTTGGGCGCACATTTTCGACACACTAAAAGCGCATCGAAAACACGCGTCTAACCCCCCGAAACTAATAGCGCCCGCAACATGCAAATACATATTGATGGCCCTATTAGTTATTCCCGTGCGATTCAGAAAGTAAAATGTGCAGCCAAACTGCACATTTTACTTTCAGAAATTAGCGCCTACCCAAAGGTAGGCGTTAATTTCTCTCAGCACCAGGAAAGTGTACAGAAAAGCAGTAAAAACTGCTTTTCTGTACACCCTCCGACTTAATATCATGGCGATATTAAGTCAGAGGTCCCAAAAGTAAAAAATAATTAAAAATTAAAAAATTAAAAATCAGCCCACGGCTCGCAGGTTGAAAACCAGACACTCAATTTTGCTGGCGTCCGGTTTCCGAACCCGTGGCTGTCAGCGGGTCCGAGAACCAATGCTGGCAAAATTGAGCGTCGGCTGTCAAACCCGCTAACAGCCACTGCGCTCCTGTCAAAAAGGAGGCGCTAGGGATGCGCTAGTGTCCCTAGCGCCTTTTACCGTGGGCCCTAATTAGCATAATTTTATTTACTGTATCGCATGCACAGGCCAGTGTCCTGTGCGCGCGCCGGGAGAGCGGACGCTCGCCCGCATTTATTTCTGAATCGGCCTGATAGTGGGGCCAATTATCAGCAGAATCTAACTGGTTACCTTGGTTAGCTGGCTAGAACTGCAGGCTGAAAATTTCACCGTCAGGCAGTTCTGGATGTGTTCCCAGGGTCATGGGAGGACTTTTTGGGCTAGCGCTGCTTCTCTTTCAATCTTTTCTCTACTACAGTTTGTACTACTTTTTGATCCTATATTCCATTCCTTTATTTCTCCCATTTCTTCTGGCTTCCTACTCTTCACACTTGTCTTTTTCCCTCCTAAAGTGCATTTTCTCTTACCTGTCTTCATATTTTTATTCTTTTCTCTTTTTCACTCTATCCTGTTTGATCCCTCCTGTAGTTTTACGACCCTCTGGTCTCTTATCCTTCCATCTCCCAGTTCCACTCCTCACCTCTCATCTGACCTCACCATCCATCTTTTCATCCCTCCTGCCTGCTGGAGGACCATTAGCAGAAAGTCATCCTCCAGACAAGATAGTAAGGGGTTAACATTTCCTGGCTGTGTTGGATCCTAGATGGGAAGGGGGTAAGACTAAGGGTTAGGTAGATAGGATGTGACCTCTATTAGTGAGTTGTCTGCAGCTTCCTTCCTGTCTGCCTATTGTGCTTGTCATACCAGCACAATCACCCGTAAGGAAACACGCAACTGTATAGACAGTATGTTTATTGATTTTCTACCCCAGTTTCCCATTTAAAAGAATACTTGCATGCTGCTTCAGAAGAGTTCTGAGTTATTTCTGCTTTATACTAAGCATTTCTTCTGGAAGTATGGTGGTATCTGCTGTACACACCCAGTTTTGACACTGAATAAACAGCTGGGAACAGACTGATAGAGGAGGAGAAAAATCTCACACTGCCTCCTTCTCACTCTTATCCCTCCCACCCTCTCTCTCATATGCAATGGAAACAAGTATGTCCTGCAACCTGGCTTCTTCCTTCTTGGTTGAATGATTTCCCACAATTCCATACGAACCGCCAAACTCTGTGGAAACAGCTAGATTTTACAGTCCTTACTGCATCATCATGGAAAACAAGAGGCTGTGGGTATCAACTATTATATTCACTAGATATATATTTTAATACCATACAAAGTTATTGTATAAAAATAAAATGTATAAAAATAAGATAATTGCATTATTGTACCATACATTTCCAAAAATACAAGCATCTATATTATTCCTATTTGGGGGTTGAAGCCAGGACCAAATAGTGTTCAACTGTTGAAAAAAGAAGAGACATGATTCCTATATTCTAATACTAATACTATGAAAAAACACCAAAATGTATACCAAGTCCAGTGAGTCCCAATCCAGCTGATAAGATATCTAGTCCATGGCATGACAAGCCAATAGGGCAAGATAATGTAGATGGATTTGTTGCTATAGTAACACCGCTGCTTTCAAGTCCTAGGAGACATTTTCTTGCTTCATACATGTTTAAGGCATTTCTTTCTACACTTTTCACAATCACAGACTGTTAAAAAAAAACAAAAAAACCTCAGTTTGATTTACATTCTCCTTTTCAGGCACTTCAAAGCAGATTACATTCAGGTACTGAAAGTTATATCCTTATCCCCAGAGGGCTTACAATCAAAAGATTTAAGGTAGATTTACTAAGCTGGGATAAGGGTATAATGGGCATAAAATGGTATGTCATGGAAATATCATGCAATATTCATGATACTGCACTCCTCCCCTCAAAACAAATTTGCTTCTCATTGAAAATAGCTGTTTTGCATGCATAAAATTAATTTATTTATTTAACACTTAATATACTGACATTCGTGGATCACATCAGGCCGGTTTACAAAAAACTTGGAAAGGCAGAAAATACAAAGAACACGGTAGGGGGAAAGGGGGAGCAGGCGAGAGCAGGGAAGAGAGTGGGGGGGCGAGAGCAGCTGGAAAGGATAGTGCAGCAGTGCGAAGTATGGGATGCTCCCGATGTCACAGAGACACTTCTTAAAGTTCCGCAATGTGTTACACTCCCCCTCCCCTGGCAGTTTATGAGACTCCTACCTATCTCCCCTGTACACCTATAAAAATGTTTAAAAAAAAAAAAAATTATTTGCATGATGCCCTGCCTCCTTCCCAAACCTCTCCCCCTTTGTTAAAAATTACCCCATCCCCATATCAAAAACCAACCCAACCCCAGTAGCAAGCACCCTCCGGCCCCCATCATACACCATAATCCTTGGTGTCTAGTGGAGCCCCCATTCTCTCCCATCCCTCACATGCAAAAAGAGACTCTGGTGGTCTAAGAGGGCCCCCAGACCCCCTTTCTGCTGCTCAGACACCCCTCCCATACTTAGAAGAGAGTCCTTGGTGGTCCAGCAGTGGCACCTCCTAGCTCCAGGCCAATCAACCCCATTTTCCTAAATGGCGTCATCTGGCCTATGCCACATCATGTGATAGGGACAACGGTTGGCCGACGCCATTTTGGAAAATGACATCAACTGGCCCAAAGTCAGTGGGGTACTCTGGGGTGCCACTAGACTACCAGGTAGATTTTTGTGTTTAGGTAAAAGGGTGGAGTCCAGGGGTCTTTTTTTTTTTTTCCATGTAATGGTGTGAGGCCTACTAGACACAAGAGATTAGAGTGTATTGCTAGGTTGTGGAGGCCAGGACAGGTGCTTTTAAGACTAAGTGGGGTGATTTTTAATCAAAGGGGAAGGGGGCAGGGTGTTGCCGCACAATTTTATATATATATTTTTTTTATATTTTAGGGCGTTCTGGCCCTTTAAAATGATGGCAATCTGGTGCAAAGTAGGCTGCCATTGTGTGTTTTTCTCAGGCTCTGCTGCATTATTTTTTTTACTGCGGAATTTTTCCATGCTAAAAAACGTAGCAATACCACTATTTTCCCAGGGAGGTATAAAATACTGTGGGATCATCCCCACACAATATTTCACCCCTCCTGCACTAAAATATCATTGTATAGCAAATCATCTCCTAAATTTGTACCTGAGCCAATTGAGGAATGGAGTGACTTGCTCAAGGTCACAAGGAGTAGAAATGGGATTTGAACAATTAACTGATATTTTTAGACAGTTATTTAGTTTAAGGCTAAGATCAAGTGTAAAGGTACAAAATAACAAAAAGGCCTTAAAAAATTGATTGTTACCTAGTGATAAAGCAGAGGTGTTTACAGATGGATATGTAGTCCTCACATCTGGGTAACATCACCAATATCAGAGATGTCTTGCAAGAACTTCAATGCTCTCTGAATGTGCTCTACTGGGCATGGGCAGGAGTTCATGCATTGTAACATGCTCACAGAGGCCCCACCCAATTCAGTATGAGACTTAAAATTGGAGAAGTCAACTTTCTGTGGAGATGGATATATTTTGTAACCCTTCTGAATTATAAGGAGAACCTAGCTGTCTGAAATTATAGCGGGCCAATGGATTACATAAGAAACAGACTTCCCCCAACAGGTAGGTTCTCCAGAATGGATACTGGAATACTAGATATTTTTTCCTAGATACCATTAAAACCCCATCCTGAGTTTTGATTGGAGAGCTAGCTCTGACTTAGTAGTCCTCTGCTGTCTGGGACAAGTGCAAGGCCTGCTGATCGGTTTGAGGAGGCAGAAGATACCTCCTTTGAAGGATAGAAATGCTCTCTCATGCCCCACTTAACCTCCTAGATGTAAAGGGCTGGTCAATAGTGGCTCCATAGAGGGTGTGAAGCCTAATACAATGACCTATATTTTATCTCCAAAGAGATTCTCTCCCTTTCAGGACATGTCCACAAGTCTTTCCTGAACATCTAAATGGAGATCTGAAGTTTGCAGACATAAGAGTTTGCAATCTCAGTAGTGGAGGCTCTTGATACTGTCTCAAAATCATTATAGGTGATCCTGATCAAATATCTTCCACACTTCTGACCCTTGTCCACTAGTGAATCCTGCTCATCCTGTTTCTCTCAAGGGAGAGAACTTGACAGGACCTTTACCTTGAACAGAATGCCTCACATTTACTGGCCTATAAAGAGCAGATAAGATGCTACGAGGAAACTGAGAATAGCATTCTGAAAAACCTCTCTCAACTAAGTCAAGGGTATAAGAATCAAAATCCGGGGTACTGAGGGATGTGCATTCAATATTTTTCAGCCATTTGTTTCAGCATGGGTGCACTATCTCACGATCGGAATGTATGCGCGCAAAACTGCTGGCATGCACGCATGTGGGCGCCTACCTGCATGTGCACGTACCATCTGATCACGAGATATGCGCACATGGCCGAAATGAATGAAATGAATGGCCCAACGAAAGCATTTGGAGTTTTCGAGAACAGATTTTGACCTACTGATGAGAGAGATGCTATTCATCGAATTTGAGAGCCATATGAACTCTATACAAAGAGTCCACTTTTTTATTAACAGGTTTACAAGTGTGTGTGTGTGTGTGTGTGGTGTCTCACATTCTCATCTGTATATCCTTCAGATCATCATGAATGAACATTGCTATACACTGTCCCTTAGGGACACTGAGAAGTTGTAGGATATCCAATAATTGTCCAGCCCAACTGAATTGGAATGGCTGTAGTCATTATCTTGACAAACTTAGAAGAATAATTGGTTTTCCAGTGGAAATCTATTCTGTTCCTGGGGAAGAGAGGGGTCAAAGGGATGATCTCTTGGCTCCCCTGATCACAGCAGTCCTCAGATCCATAATCATACTTCTAGGAATGCTCAGACTGTCTCAGAAGGATGAGAAGGCATTTTCTGTCTCCCAACTAGCAGTCAAGACCTCTGTGAGGGTTCCTCTTAAATGTTGGGATCTAGTCTGATGATCTCCAGTGTCTCTGTTAAACTTCCTCCCCTTGTGCACTGGAGACAGCCATCAGAGCAACAGAAGCCAATATAGATACTCAGAGTCTCTGTATCTATTTGATATTGCCAAGATATCAAAGACTCAGGAGTGACAAATTCAGGATGTATCAGCACTGATGCTGATGCAGGTGCACCAGTGCCAACAAGCCATCAGTTCATTGCTACCTGGACTCTTTCTAATGTCTCCTTAAAAGTCATCAATGCTAAAACTGCACTGGGTGCAAAAGGAGTGGTGACTTCCTGAGTCACCTGAGGTGTATCAGTGACTGCACCTGTGGCCCTTGGAGATTGTTACGATCCCTTAAGGTGCCTTGAAAATGAGTGGCCTTCTCTCCTGGAATGCTTGGTAGGATGTGAAGTACCAAACTCTCACCCTACTCCATGAATCAACGGGGACAGATGTCTATGGTTTCTCTCCCTTGCAAGATTCATCTATGCTGAATTCCCTATTGCAGGTAACCAACAAAGCAGAATCCTTCCCTTTCATCAGGTGGGAGTTGTTAGAGGATGCTATGTATCCCAGGTGCTTGATTTTGAAGATTGATATCCCCTCAAGTTGATGCACTACCAAAATTCAGTACATCTCCTAGGAATTCCAATGCTAATGCATCAGACTTACTGGACTTGAAAAGCTTTTCCATGAGCATCAAGTAAATTTGATGGCCTCGAAGTCATCTGAAACTAGAGATGTGATAACTAGTTCTCAGGCACACCACAGACATTTTAGGGTCAATCACCAACATGGTGCATCTGCACTGGGGGCATTTGCTGAAGCTGATAGTCCTCTTCACTTTCTAGGATACCGAGCAAAAAAACAGAGGTGAAACCAAATGACAATCTTGGAAAACAAAAGGACACCCGAAGTGCTTGATGCACTAGATTGTGCTAAGAGCTGAAGTGCCAACATGGAGGAAACTTAGAAATAATGAAAAAACCTAAATGATACTACATGGAAAATCCCAAACAGAGAGCACAATTGCAAAACATAAATTGAAAAAACCCCAAAAAACATGTTTTAGAAAATAGGAAAGAATACAAGCATTGGCAAGTTAGTTGTAACATTGACAAGGCAGGCAAAATGAATTTGAACAGAAGCTGGCTATAGAGGCAAAATTTCATAATAAAAACTTTTAAAAATATATTTGAATCAGGAAATCAGTGAGAGAGTTGGTTGGACAGATAGATGATTGAGGATTTGAAAGGGCACTTAGGGAAGACAAAGCCAAAGTGGAAAGATTAAATTAATTTTTGCTTCAGTGTTTGCTGAAAATGATTTTGGGGATATACCTGTGACGGAAATGGTATTTAATGGTGAGGAATAGGAAGAACTGAAACAATTCAGTGAATCTGGATTATATAATAGGGCAGGATTGACAAACTAAGGAGAAGGAAATTGCCTGGACCAGATGATTTACACCCTAGAGTTCTGAAAGAACTCAAACATGAAACTGCAGATCTATTACTAAGAATTTGTAACCTATCATTAAAAATCATCTATTGTACTTGAAGACTGGAGGGTAGCTAATGTGATGCTGATATTTAAAAAGGGCTCCAGAGGTGATCCTGGAAACCATAGACTAGTGAGCCCGAATTCAGTGCTGGGAAAAATCATAAAAACAATTCTAAAGAATAAAATCACAGAACATATAGAAAGACATTTTAATGGTACATGACCAGCATGGATTTACACAACAGAAGCCTTGCCTCACTAATTTGTTATATTTTTTGAAGGGATTAATAAGCACGTGGATAATGAATATAGTGTATTTGGATTTTCAGAAGGCTTTTGACAAAGTCCACCATGACACTCCTGAGAAAAATAAAAAGTCATGGGACAGGGGGCAATGTCTTATTGTGGCCTGCAAACTGGTTAAAAGAAAGGAAACAGAATAGGACTAAATGGTCCGTTTTCTCATGGAAAAAGGTAAACAGTGGACTGCTTCAAGGATTGGAACCGGTGCTTTTTAATATATAAATGATCTGGAAATGAGGATGAAAGGTGATCAAATTTGCAGATGACAATTATTCCACATACTGAAATCAGAAGTGGATTGGAGAAGCTGCAGGAAGACCTTGCAAGACTGGGAGACTGAGCATCCAAATGGCAGATGAAATTTAATGTGTTCAAGTGCAAAGAGATGTACATAGGGAAAAGTAACCCATACTTTAGTTACACAAGATTAGGTTCCACATTAGGAGTTGCCAGCCAGGAAAAGAATCTGGGCATCATCATGAATAATACTTTGAAATCCTCAGCTCAGTGATTGGTGGCAGTCAGAAAAGCAAGTGTTAAGAATTATTAGGAAAGGAAGAGAGAAAAAAAAATGTCATATTAGTTTTGTATTGTTCCATGGTGAGACTGCACCTAGACTACCGTGTGAAGTTCTGGTCATTGCATATTTAAAAAAAAAAAAAAAAAAAAAAAAAAAGACATAGCTGAATTGGAAAAGGTATAGAGAAAGGCAAACAAAATGATAAAGGGGATGGAACATATCCCCTATGAGGAAAGGCTAAAGAGGTTAGGACTCTTCAGCTTGAAAAAGAGACAGCTGAGGGGATATGATAGAGGTCTATAAAATCATGAGTGGAATACAACAGGTAAATGTGAATCTTATTTATCTTTCAAAAAAATACAAAAACTAGGGGAACACTCCATGAAGTTAGTAACATTTAAAACAAAGTAGTATTCTTTTTCATTCAATGCACAATTAAGCTCTGGGATTCACCGCTGAAGGATTTGGTAAAGGCAGCTAATGTGAATGGATTTAAATAAGATTTGGACAAGTTCTTGGAGGAAAAGTCCATAAACTGTTATTAACCAGAGAAACGGGAAAGTGACTACTTATCCCGGGGTGTTATCAGATTGAGATCTTTTTATTTGGGATCCTGCCAGTTACTTGTGACCTGGGGATTGGCCACTGTTGGAAACAGGATACAGGGCTTGATGAACTTATCTGACCCAGTATGACAATTATGTTCTTATATACCTCAGATGGGGAAAGGGTAAGTAGAGAAACACGACTACTGAGCTCTGTGGAAAAATAGAACTCTGTGAGGCCCCATGAGCACACTGCAACACAGGAACTCCTGTATATACTCAGAGAGCACCAAAGAGCTTGTAACACAGCTCCAATACCGAGCTCCATCTGCAACATTACCCAGATGTGAGGACATAATATCCCTTCCTTTTCCTCTGATAAGTTATATAGCACTTTGGACTGAATTACTGTAAGAGACAAATTAAAAAAAATGAGAATAGATTTAGGTTATTTTGCTTACTTGTACAGAACAGCTCCACAGGTATGATTGAGCACTATGTGCTATATCTCAGTCACAATGCTGAGATTAACATTCTTAATCTTGAGAGAAGCATCATGGTAACTTTAATCCTTAATAACCAGCCCGGACCTAAGTTTAACTCTTTGTCTGAAAGACAGCGCTGGTATAATTACCAGGCTACACTAGTGTATTATTGCGTTTGTCACAAAAGCCATCAGTAATATTTTTTTTAATAGTGGTCTCACACACAGCCCAACCTTCCTAAGCTTCTGAATCAAAGTTCAGAATTTGATGGTATGAGGGTTAATGAAACCCTCATACCACTGTGCACTGTGCCCATTGGGCCTGAGTCCATTTGCTACATTCTAGGAAACTGCTATTAATTAAGTTAACTTAGAAAATAGCCACTGCTATTACTAGCAACGGTAACATGGAATAGACTTAGTTTTTGGGTACTTGCCAGGTTCTTATAGCCTGGATTGGCCACTGTTGGAAACAGGATGCTGGGCTTGATGGACCATTGGTCTGACCCAGTATGGCATGTTCTTAAGTTCTTAAATTATGTATATGTGTCTCACATGCACACAAAAGGAAATGAATTGTAGCATACTGTTTCTGATTATAGCAATGGCAAGTCAAATCTTCCCAAACAATATTTTGCTTCTACTTCCACAAGATACGGATACTATATGCTAAACACCCATAATTCAAACCATCAAAAACATTTATATAATGAATCAGTTGTTCTCCCGACCTTTGAATTTATTTAAACTGTTTGTTTGGAATACCTAAAAGAATCATGTACAACTGTTATTGGAGGCATACACATAGAACACTAAGCTAAATAAAATAGGTCATAGGTAAATTAAATGGGCAATCTAACTATATTCTAGAAATCCAAAGTTACTGTACAGCTGTCTGCATAAAAACAAGAAAAATGTTTCCATTTGATAATTTGAAAGGCAAAATTGATATTTAAAATTTATTATAGTAATTTTTATCTGAAACATTTCTCTTTCTGTGCTAAAAAAATGCTTTGCCCTTACTTTGCTTGGCTGTTTTGGTTTTGGCTTGATGCTAATGAAGACATCTAACTGTTCCATCAGTTGAGTTATATACTGTGGCTCTACTTCAATTTCTTCTTTCATATCAAACATCAGCACAAGAGGAAGACAACCCTAGAAAATTAACCACAAATGTAATATACAAATATACCCAACATTTTGACTCCTCAGATTGATGTTTATTTTAGTTGATAATAAAATAATAAAATAGGTTTAAAATGACAAATATCCTTTGTAACAATCCAATGGTACATTTCAGCAGTGTCTTACATTCACCATAGTTTCTTCTCTGAGATTCCCTTTGCTAGTTTAAACACTATAAACAATCTCTATCTTTTTAGTTTCAGTTGAATAAAAAGATTAATTTGAGATAGCCTATAACTTATCTGTACTTAAGAAATGAAATATCAATCATATTATACCAAGTATCAAGTTAGAAATCAAAATAATTTAAAAGTCTTATGAAAGAAATGCTGATCTATTAGCGCTTGTCAGGATAGTTTTTTGGATAGCAGTAAGAGCCATATCCTACTACTGCTTATATCACAGACTCATAAATCCTTGTCTCTGCTTATGCTGGGCTCACATCCCAACCACGTAGGGAGGTGTTCATAAAAAAAAAAAAAAAAAAGTAGTATATATGAAAATAACCTTAACCAAGAAAAATCTTAATTGAAGCCTAATAAATTCAACCAAAGGACTACCCAATGCTATTGAATTTGCTCCTGGCAAGATAGAAAGTGTAATAAAAATAATTTAGCACAAGCTTAAAGCTTAGGTCAGAATGAAACATGAACCACTGTTAGTGATAAATGTGATCATATTGCTGGATTAGGGTCCTATTCTATGTGCCCTCACTATGAATATACCTTGCCTAGTTTCAAGATCTCTATTAAAAGATAAAGGAATCTAAGTGTAGCTCTTGTTGAATACAAGTAAGACCGCTATTCTTCTTATTCATCGACCACATTCGATACCATCTTACGATACAGTGTCTATAGTTAAAATTTAATTCTCTCTGGTTAAACCTATAAGGAGCCTTGGTGTGTTGCTTGATTCTACCTTTTCATTCAAACCTCAGATTAGGTCTCATTAAAATTGGTTTCTTTAAACTCCGGTTGTTAGCAAGTTTACGACACTTGCTTTATGACAGTGATTTCTTGACAGTGGTACGGACGATCATATTTCCGCATATTGACTATTGTAATTGTCTTTATATTGGTTTACCTAAAGGTTTGATTTATTCAATTCAGCTTTTATTGAATTCAGCCGCTAGGTTAGTTTCTCATTCTAAGCGTTTTCGAGCGGATTTCTCCTACTTTATGTAGGCTTAATTGGCTGCCAGTTACCGAGCGTATTGTGTTTAAAATTGGCATGATAGTCTATAAGTTTCTTGCTTCAGATTCTTCATATTGGCTTAATGCATTATTACAGATTTATAAACCTGTAAGATGTTTGAGATCTTCTCAATTGAATCTTTTAGAGATCCCTTCAGTTCGACATGGTAAGTTGTTTAGTACGAGGGAGACCTCTTTAAGAGTTTTTACTCCGCCGTGCTTATAATATGTAACAGCCTGAAGTATGTGTAATTCAGTTTTCAGTGAAAAGAATGTGAGAATATGGTTATTTAGAAAAATTAGAATAATGTGAGTAGAGTAATTGCTATGAGCTTTTGTTAATGTCAACTGACGAATAGTAAATAACTTGATCTAGGGACATAGATACCATTATTTGGTAGTATATTTCCCCTAGTTTCTGTGAAACAAAAAATTTTTGTCTGAAGTGTGTGTTTATTATTGTTTTTATTATGTATGTATTTTTTGTTCATCACCTAGGCCTATTCTGTGTTAGGCGATCAATAAATTTTAATAAATGAAATGAAATGTAATTTTTGTAAGTATTAGATCCTGAAGCCTTTGTCTAGACCAAGTTATTACGAAGTAAGTTGTACACAATAAGTGTGATTAATGCTTGCATTGAAAATTCTAATCAGTCAGTCAATGTAAAACTAATATTGTCTTAATTTTTAGATACTTTTTTACATATTGCAAACACTTATCTATGGAAAGAATTTTTGTTGGTCTGGTTTGAAATTGTATATACAGTATGTCATTCTTGAGGAATCGAGGTTTTGAGAACATCCAACACTGGCCATGTTTCAACGATATTATGTGTGCGTCAGGAGTGACTATCTTCTTAAAGATTGCAACATGTCAGTGGACTAAGAAGTTTCTACAAGATTAGTTTAAACTTATATTTGAGCAAAAATGGATTGATTTATAATGCATTCACCGTTTTATGGTTTTGAAAGAACAATTAAATCATAGTTGTGACTAGAGGTCTTGGTTTAAGTTTGAGAGATGCTGGGAGAGCTTTATTAAGCACTGAGGAGATCACACTCCTCCCCCCTTCATTTCTTCTTTAGGTATTGATATCCACCATGTTAGAAATACAGTGTTCCCATTTTAATTGAAATAACAGATGTTTTTAAGCAATGGCATAGGTAGATTTTGTTTTTTATTATATTTTTTTGGGAGGGTTAATTTAATTTTTATCATGAATTTTTATTTTCATTTTTTAATCGTTTGTTCAGGTACTATTGGGCTATTGTACTTTATTTTTGGCTGCTGTCCTTTTGGCAATACATGTATACACATGATTTCCAATTGTTAATTTGCCACTTTTTATGTTACTTTTCATGTTTTATTAATATGATTGAGTATTTCATATTTTATCATGTCTCATGCACCTGTTATTTGATTATTCTTTTTATTGTATTTTTTAGATTAAGCATAGCCCCTAATGCAGGCATTAGACAAAACATGGCCATGGGCATTTTTTTTAAAGTATAATTTGTTTCTTATATTGTTTTTGGTTTTAACAATAAGTAATAAAGGCCTGTGAGATACAGCTGGTTTATATTCACAGTGAATCTATTTTGTGAGATATTTGCTTATTTGTACCACTATGCTTGTTCATCATGATATTACTGTGCTACTGTTGCCTCTTTTTCAGTTTTATTTGTTATTTTCTTTCACCATCACAGTACTATAAAGTTTGCTCTAGAGTGATTCATTTCTTGATAGCTGCAACCAACAACAGAGAAAAAGACCACACAATTCTCTTCAAAAAAGTATACTGCACAAGGTTTTCCTTGATAGAAGTATTGTGAGGATATCTACACTTGATTTGGAGCTAGAAAATCCTTTGTGAGATTTTGGATTTAAATACTAACCAATTTTTGGGAAATCCAGGGCATTAAATGACTTTACAGAACAAGGTCCAATCCATTCTATATTGCAAAAGAACAAAAAGTAAAGTGATATAATGAATAATGTACTCCAAAAGGTCATACCAATTCCTTTGAATACATACCATGAGATATTGCCGTGCCAGGCAGACAGAGTCAATAGTGCCCTGGAGGTAGACAGTGGATTTCTTCTGTGGATTAGTAGGATCAGGGAAGTGGATCTGAGCACCAGTTCTTTGCATGATATGTTTTATGTTACTACCATTTCGACCCATCATGAAGAGGTGATGCTGAGCAGCAATATCAAGCTGTGTACTCACAGGGATAGCACTAGCCAAGCCACCACCAAGATGTTCCAACAACAAGGCAGTTCCCTCCTTTGAAGGAATAAACAAATTATGAAAGTGTTATTGCAGTATAATGGAAATGTCTAGTATATCTGACACAGGGTCATTCACCAAAATGCATTATGAAGTTAACACAGTCACCGCACAGCATGAATGCAAATTTTTAGAAGGGGTGGGTTTAATTAAAATGAGGGGCAATATCGTACCGTGCAATAGCATAACACATGCTATTGCATGGTTTTAATTTTGACCTTTTCTGGGCTTGGGAAGGGAGAAAAAGAGAAAGACTCTGGGGACCTTCACAATATTCAACTATTTATATCTCTATAGGAGGGCCAGCTAATGGCTCAATTTGACGTGTTGGTGGTTTAGGGATCAGTTTTAGCTGCGGAGTGAGACGTACAAACAGCACAGTACACAGAGGTGAAGATTTGATGTCATTTGGAATGAGGAAAGTCTCACAAAGATGAGATTTCTATGTTATCTTGCCCTAGCTTGATGGTACCTGGTCTGCTCAGGAACGTTCTTGTCAAATCAACTTCCTGGAGCTCTGGGCACTATGGGCTTCAGAGATTGGCTGTCCAACAAAGTTGTCCTGATCCAGACCGACAACCAAGTAGCCATGTGGTACGTCAACAAGCAGGGAGGCACAGGATCATACCTCCTGTGTCAGGAAGTGGTCCAGATCTGGTTGTGGGCCTTGTCTCATGGGACAGTGCTCAGGGCCATGTACCTGGCTGGGTCGGAGAACATTTTGGCGGAAAGGCTGAATTGAGCCTTCAGACACCATGAGTGGTTCTTGGACCTGGATATTCCGCCTCTGGGAGAGCCCAGACGTAGATCTATTCTCATCCCCCTACAACAGGAAGGGGCCTCGATGCTGCTTCCTGTCCAAGCAGATGGCAAACCAGCCTCAGATGCCCTGGTCATCATTAGGGCAAGAGTCTTCTCTATGCACATCCTCTGATTCCCTTGGTAAGAAAGACTCTCTTGAAACTTTGCAAGGATCCTCATAGTCCCTCTGTCTGAGACAGGTCTGGTTTCTACTCATGCAGGAGCTGTCCATCTAGAAACAGATCAGTCTGGGGACTTTCCCAGATCTCATCACGCAAGATCAGGGCAGGCTGTGGCATCCCAACCTCTAGGCCCTGTCGCTTATGATCTGGATTTCTAGTATGTTAACTCACCCTAGCTTGATTGTACCATAGTAGAAATCATAGCAGAAATCTAGATTTCTACTATGTTATCTTGCCCTAGATTGATGGTACCATCAATCTAGGGCAAGATAACATAGTAGAAATCTCATCTTTGTGAGACTTTCCTCACTCCAAATGACATCAAATCTTCACCTCGGTGTACTGTGTTGTTTGCACATCTTACTCCACATTTAAAACTGGCCCCTAAACCACCACCAACACCTCAAGCTATTAGCCGGCCCTCCTATAAGAGATATAAATAGTTGACTACTATGAAGGCCTTATAAATAGGCGCTCTCTCCCCCCTCCCCCGGGCAATTTGCAAGCTGTGCAATATAAGTGTCGCGACGTGCAAAGTTTACCGCACTACGTGATACTACCTATGTAAAGTGCTATGTTAGCGCACAATGCGGTAATTCTAAAATTACCCTAAACATGCCACTTTTTCTTACCACAGGCATTATGCATGCACTATTATAGCATTTTGATGAATCTAGGTGTAAATTTGGTGAATTGTCACATAAAGCAGAGTTGCTTACCTGTGACAGGTGTTATCTGAGGACAGCAGGATATTAGTCCTTCCATATGGGTGACATCATCAGATGAAGCCTGATGCAGAAAACGTATGTCAAAGTTTCTAGAAACTAATTAGGCATGCTGAAAATTCCCAGCATGCCCTATACCACAAATGGGCCCTCTTCAGTCTCCACACATGGGTGAATCCTTAGCTACAGGCTGCTCCCAAAATAAAAGGAGACCAACAGACACCTAACCAGGTGCCAACAGGCACACCACCACTGGTGTTGTTGGTAACAGAAGAGGAGACAGTTTGAACCCAAACAATGGGCCCTAGATTGGGAGAATTGGGTTCTACAGTTTCTAAAGGACAAACTGGCCAAACCTACTGTCGCATCGGCCAGCCCTATCCAGACAAACGTGATGTGAATGTATGGAAAGAACTCCATGTTGCAGCCTTGCAGATCTCCTCCCTGGGAACTGCTCACAAGTGGGCCACTAACATTGCCATGGCTCTGAAAGAATAAGTCTTGACATGATCCCCGAAGATGCAGTCCTGCCTGGGTATAACAGAAGGAGATGCAATCTGCTAGCCAATTGGAGTGTCTGTTTTGCAACTGCAATGCCCAACCTATTCTTATCAAAAGAAACAAAAAGTTGGGTGGATGGTCTATTGGCTTCTGTCTGCTCCAGACAGAAGGCTAAGGCTCACTTCCAGTCCAAACTGTGCTGTGCTCATTTGCCTTGGTGTGAATGGGGCCTGGGAAAGAAAACTGGCAGGATGATTGACTGGTTAAGAGAGAAATCCATTACCACCTTAAGCATGATAAAACAGAGTAAGGTGGATAAGTCACTAAGGCCTGCAGCTTGCTGACCCTGTGCACTGAAGTGACTGCCACCAAAAATATGACCTTCCAGATCAGGTACCTCAGGTCACAGGTGCACAGTGGCTCAAAAGGAGCTTTCATCAGCTGAGCTAACACCACATTGATGTCCCAAGACACAGCAAGAGGCCTTAGAGAAGGCTTCAATTGAAGCAGATCTCGCATGAATCGTACAACTATAGGCTGTACAGAGATGGGTGTACCATCTACACTGTGGTGGTATGCACCAATTGCACTAAAATGAACTCTGACAGAGTTGGTTTTTAAGCCAGCCTCTGAAAGGTGTAGAATGTAATCAAGCAGTTTTTGTGTGGGACAGGAGAACGGATCTATGGCCTTCTGTTCACACCACACAGAAAAACTCCTCCTCTTCAGTCCATAGGATTTTCTAGTGGAAAGCTTTCTAGAAGCCACCAGGACCTGAATCACATTCTCAGAAAGATTAAGCGGCTGCAGGATTAACCTCTCAACATCCAGACCATAAGCGACAGGGCCTAGAGGTTGGGATGCCGTGGGCTGCTCTGATCTTGTGTGATGAGATTTATTTATTTATTTATTTATTTATTTAATGTCTCTTATATACCGATGTCCGTTTGCACATCGCATCGGTTCACAGTAAAACATGAACTTTATAGGCGAAGCCCTTACAGAGAACAGATAAAATAGATAAATACAATTAACTTTAGGGCATGGCCCTTAACAAAACCAGGGAACAATACACTGGGGGGGGTATTGATTTACCTACTATAACCTATATATATGTATATATAAATATATATATACATATATATAAATAACTATACACATAAAAGTATAACAGTTCAAAGTACCAAAATCAGAGTCCCCAGACTGATCTGTTTCCAGATGGACAGCTCCTGCATGAGTAGAAATAGACCTGTCTCAGACAATGAGGGCCTATGAGGATCAGTCCCTCTATCCTCCCAAAGTTTCAAGAGAGTCTTTGTCACCAAGGGAATCAGAGGATGTGCGTACAGAAGGCCCTTGCCCCAATGATGGGCCAGGGCATTTGAGGCTGGTTTGCCATCTGACTTGGACAGGCAGCAGCAATGAACCACCTTCCTGTTGCAGGGGGATGAGAACAGATCTACATCTGGGTTCCCCCAGAGGCAGAATATCCAGGGTCCAGGAACCACTCATGGTGGCTGAATTGAGCCTTCAGACTTTCTGCCATCACGTCCTCCAACCCAGCCAGATACGTGGCCCTGAGCACTATCCCATGAGACAAGGCCTACCACCAGATCTGGACCACTTCCTGACACAGGAGGTGCGATCCCGTGCCTCCCTGCTTGTTGACATACCACATGGCTACTTGGTTGTCGGTCTGGATCAGGACAACTTTGTTAGACAGCCAATCTCTGAAGCCCATAGCGCCAGGAAGTTGATTTGACAAGAACGTTCCTGAGCAGACCACATGGTGGTCTGGGTGCCGAGCCCATATTCATAAGCTCACCACCCCAGGGTAGATGCATCCATGGTAAGCACAATTTGAGTACGAAGACTCTGAAAGGAAATACCTTGTTCCAGATTGGAAAGTACCCACCACCAGGACTCGGAAGCAATCCTGGAGTCTCTGCATCACTTGGCGCCACTGTGACCTCAAGGTCCACTGGGCTCTGCGCTTGTGCAAGCATGCCAAGGGAGTGACATGGACAGACACCGCCATGTGGCCCAACAGCTTCAACATGTGCCAGGCTGATACCTGCTGGCTTTGTTGAACTTCTGCCGCAATGGACACCAAAGCGATGGCCCTCTGGCGCGGTAGAAAGGCCTTGGCCTGAGCAGTGTCTAGCAGGGTTCCAATGAAGTCCAATCAAGGTGATGGACAGACGGGACTTTGGGTAATTGAGAATGAACCATAGTGACTCCAACACCTGGATGATCAAGCGATTGAACCAGATAGGCCCCTTACTGATTTGTGCTTTTGACCAGCCAATCATCCAGATATGGGAAACATGCACTCTCAACATGCAGAGGTGCACTGTCACCATGGCCAGGCATTTTGTGAAGACCCATCAGTTGGACGTGAGCCCAAACGGGATCATCCAATACTGGAAGTGCTGTTTTCTTAGAACAGCACTTCCAGTATTGACATTCCAGTATAGAACATTTTTCTTAGAAACTTGTTCAAGGCCCTCAAATCTAGGATGGGACATTCTCTTTGGAATCAGGAAGTACCTGGAGTAGAATCCCTGCCCTTTTTGCCCTGGTGGTGTGGGTTCAACCGCTCTTGCCATTAAGATGGAGAACTCCACTTGTAGTACCTCCTGATGCACTACTGGCCCCCAAAATGGTACCCCTGGTGGATGGACAAAACCCACTGGTCCAAGGTTACACTGGGCCACAAAGAACCGCAGCCTGCCCCCAACCAGAAGATCCATTGTCTCGGATACGGTCAACTGGCTTATGCTCCCTAAGACCCAGTCAAAACCCTGTCTCTGGAGTTGACTAAAAAGCTGCCTGGGATAGCCACAGGAGCTATGAGGGTGTTGACTGAATCGAGGAGGCAGAGGATAGTACTTCCTTTAGCAAAAAAATTAGACTTCCTTGGCCCCGGCCTCAAGGGCCTCCTAGAGGAGAATGGGTCTGGAGTACTGGAGGAGAGTTGGCTGGAGGGTTTCATCATGTCCCGGAATAGGGCCATAGCATCCCTTAACCTATCTCTCCAGTACATGCTATATCAGTGAGTCACTTTGCACCTCTGTCAGAGATCTGAAGCTTGCAGCCATGCTATTCTGCAGGCACTGATTCCTGCTGCAGAGACCCTCGACGCAGTCTCAAACATCGTAGGTTGCACAGATCTCATGTTTCCCTCACTCCAAACCCTTGTGCACCAGCGACATGAGGGTGTCTTGCTACTGTTGAGGCAGCTGCTCAGCCACCTCCTGTCATCTGCTTCCAGATGACCAAGTATTGGCTTATGTAGAGCTGGTAGGCAGCGATGCGGGCAATAAGCATGGTGCCTTGGAACACCTTCCTCCTAAGAGTGTCCATCGCTCTGTGGTCCTTCCCCGGGGTGCTGAAGAATGGATCCAAGAGCACTTGGCCCTAGAGGGCGGATCTGACCACCGACAGGTGAGAGAGCTGACACTTATTGAATCTGGCAGCTTTCTGGACAAAGTAAATCCCGTCTGCCTTAATGGGAGCCACTATGAGGGAGTGTTCCCAAATTCACAGCAGCAACTCCTTAAGGATCTCATATACTGGTACTGACATGATCTCCTTAGGAGGCTCCACAAACTGGAGAATATCAAGCAGTTTGTGCCTGGCATTCTCCTCCTTCAAAAGCTGGAATGGGATAGCCTCCAACATCCTCACAAAACCTGCAAAGGTAAAGTCCTCAGACAGAGACTTCCTTCGCTTATCCAGAGGAGAAGGGTATGATGGGAGACCATATTAATTTTCGTCGGAAGACTCTGATCATCCCTCAGGGGGTCATAGGGACCCTCTTCCTCACTGTATACCACAGGGAATGGGGCCATAGGTGCTTGGCCTACATCCAGAGGTGCAGGCACCAATAGAACTGGCCAGGTTACTACAGGCCTTGGCGGACCTTCCTCCAAGGTAGGGATGACCACTGTATCAGTAGGGGGAGGTCTTGGAGCCCCGCCGGGCACTGTGCCAGCCCAGGAACAGATGCCAGCTGGGTTGGTAACGCACTGCTAAGCATGTTGAACTTCTCCAGAAGCAAAATGAGGATGGGTGGTACCGGTTCCGGTACCATCGGTGACAGGAACCTGCAGCGCCCGCTCCACTGCCAGCTGGACACGATGCTCCAGCTCCTCCTCAAACGTTGTTGATGCCAACACTGATTAGGAGGAAGGAGGGATGGCCAGTTCTTCCTAGGACCCCCCGAGGGGGGGGGGGGAATCAGTGACTGGCACCAGGACCAGTGGAGACCGATAGACCCAGGGCATTGATGGAGGGTGGGCGCTCCTTGCCAGAAGTCGCTTTTGGGAAATCACTGAAAAAGCTGGAGCATCCCTGTGCCTGCCACCGTGCATAGACAGGGACCGGTGCCGATGCTTTTTAGGCTTTCCTCAATGCTTGGCCTGGTCCTTCCCTGGTGCCGAGGTCGATGAACCCAGCATTGGCCCGAAGGAAATAGACTACTGTCGGTGTCCGGCACCCCATCCACTGGCGACCTTGACAGGGACCACAGTCCCAACAATGTCGATGGTGAGGTCTCAATCAGTGAGCTCCGATGTCCTTTGATGCTAATGCTGCCGATGCCAATTACTCGTACTTCTTCAAATTCACAGCAGAACTGAAGAACTGATCCATCTTGTAGAGTCGAAGCAGACATCCCTTTGGGGTCAGCTGGGTGCACAAGCGGCAACCCTGGACATCAAGTGATGCCCTCAGGGAGAGGATGCAAACTTCATAAGGATCATTGAACATGGTCCTTGGGCACTGGGGGCATTGGCGAAGGCTGGATGTGTCCATGACAGGGTGAAACAAAGGGGATACCGAAAACCCTGACTAGGGACACTATGGGGAGGTACCGAGGGGGGCCCGGTGACAGATCAAAGAAAAGGATCGCATAAGAAAACCCAGAACTTTTCCAGAAGGCAAAAAGCCAAATTTTTAGAGCTCAATTAACCATGAGGCTCACAGCTCCCCGGAAAAAAAGACTGAAGAGGGACCCTGCATGGACACGTGGTAGAGGACATACAGGACATGCTCAGTGTACTTAGTCACAGTTTCTAGAAACTTTGACATACGTTTTACACATCAGACTCCATCTGATAATGTCACCCTTGTGTGAGGACTACCATCCTGCTTGTCTTCGGAGAATTATAAAGATCACAATATATGATGTTACAACCCTGACCACCTATGTTTCCAAAATGACATTGTGGTAACCTGCATGGTGTGGCAGTTACAACCTATATCTGGATTCCAAGGAGACATTCAGGTAAAACTGAATGGAAAGACCATGATTAAAATCCAAACTTGAATGAGAATGGGAAGGCTGGATGTTTTACAGGACTACTACAAGTTTTGTTATCTGTGTGGATTATTTGAAAACTTGATGCTTTTAATGCAACTACAACATTGCTCCCTGCTTAGACATAAGGAAAAAAGCACAGGACTGCTTCTACAGCCAAGTCCTAAAGGAAACAAAGAACATTCATGGGGGTAACTTGCTGGTGCAGAGGTTACTACCCTTAACCAATAAGCCTTGATATTTTTGATTCAACTGCAACATCACTCTTTGCTTTGAAGGAGGGTGTGGGGGCTGAAAGGAAAGAGAAATTTGGATTCTGAGACAATCAACAAGAGCCATGACTGTGGTTTGTTTGTTTTGTTTGTTTTTTTAGTCTGGGGTACTGATGCGTAGACATTAATGAAAAAAATGCAAGACTGCTTCTACGACTAAGTCCATTAGCAAAGCACATCGTACAAAACCAATATATGTAGGTAACCTGCATGGTGCGGCAGATACTACCATAGGAAGCTTGCTGGACAGGCTGGATGGATCATTGGTCCTTTTCTGCCATCATTTCTGTTTCTATGAAGGGGACGTGGGTATTTGATTTAGCACTATCTTGTAAGAATCATAGAAGATGACAAGGTCTGAAATGGCCTACCAGTGGAAGCAGTAGCAGCAGTGGCAAATACTTTAACATAACCTAGGCATGTTTGAGACTAATCTTTTTTTTTATTTATATTTTACTTTTTGTGACATTTCAAAGTGGATTACATTCATGAATTATAGGTATTTCCCTATCCCCAGAGGGCTGACAATCTAAAGGCTTGATTTACTAAGGCTTTTCTGCCATTTCGTGCCTATAGGAAAAATGCTTGCTTGTACCTGAGGCACTGGAAGGTGAATTGACTTGTCCAAGATCATAAGGAGTGTCAGAGGGATTTGAACACTGAATTCCCTGGTTTGTAGACTGCTGCTCTAGCCACTAGTTTACTCCATGCCATGCAGCGGTGGGCAGTAGTAGGAAACAGATTGAAAATTCAATGGGGGGGGGGGGGGGGGTTGCTGGAGATGGCTTGAGTATGGAATTTATCACTCATCTACTCAAAGGGGAAGAATCCCAACTAGGCAGACTGGATGAGCCAATCTGGTCTTTTTCTGCCAACATGCTCTATGCTACTGTGTTACTATGAAAGAGTAAAAGCTTTAAAAGCTTCTAGCTACATAATGAAACTGAATGGAAAAGCAGTTATATGAATATCTCATTCAAAATTAACATAAGGTGGTCACACCCTACAAGTAACACTTTTGGTATAGTCCTTATTAATGTGGTAACCTGAATCTAGAACAGAATACAATCTTTTTTCCCCTTAAAAAGGGGGCTTGTGAATAAAATGAGAAGCTTGGGATTGAGTGCCAAGGTGGTGGCATGGATTACAAAGCAGATGGTGGCCAGAAGACAGCATATGATGATAAACGGAACTTACTCTGAAGAGAGAGCCACAAGGATCGGTCTTGGGACTAGTCCTGTTCAATATCTTTGTGAGCGACATTGCAGAAGGGATAGAAGGTAAAGTTTGTCTATTTGCGGATGATACTAAGATCTGCAACAGAGAGGACACACCGGAAAGAATAGAGAATGAGACATGATTTAAAGAAGTTTGAAGGGTGGTCGAAGATATAGCAGCTGGAATTCAATGCCAAGAAGTGCAGAGTCATGCATATGGGGTGTGGTAATCCAAAGAGCTGTATGGGATGGAGTGTGAAAGGCTGTGGTGCATGGAACAGGAGAGGGACCTTGGAATGATAGTGTCTAGCGATCTGAAGGTGGCAAAGCAATGTGACAAGGCGATAGCTAAAGCCAGAAGAATGCTGAGCTAAATAGAGAGGAATAACCAGTAAAAAAAAAAAAAAAAAAAGGCGGTGATAATTCCGTTATATAGTTCATTGGCGAGGTCTCACCTGGAGTACTGTGTTCAGTTCTGGAGACCGTATCTCAAAAAGGACAGAGACCAGATGGAGATGGTCGAGAGAAGGGAGACAAAAATGGTGGGGGGGGGGGGGGGGGGGTGTTCCTCTATCAAATGACTTATGAGGAGAGACTGAAGGACTTAAATATGTATACCCTGGAGGAGAGGAGGTGCAGGGGGGGAATACGATACAGACTGTCAGACACCTGAAAGGTTTTAATGATGCACAATTGACAAACCTTTTCCATTGGAAATAAATCAGTAGAAACTGGGGTCAGATAATGAAACTCCAGGGAGGACGACTCAGAACCATCAGGAAATATTTCTTCACAGAGAGGGTGGTGGATGCCTGGAATGCCCTTCTAGAGGTGGTGGTGAAGACAAACAATGAAAGATTTCAAAGGGACATGGGATAAACACTGTGGATCCCTAAATGTTAGAGGATGGAAATGAAGAAAAAAAGAGTGCATGGGGGTAACTTGCTGGTGTGGTGGTTACTACCCTTAACCAATAAGCCTTCATACTGTTAATGCAACTCCATTATTACTCTCTGCTTTAACCGCAGGTAGAAAAGAGGAAACAGGGAATTAGATTCAGACAGCAACCAACAAGGACACTGAATTTTACAATCTGGGAAAACAAATAAGCATGGGCGTAACTTGCTGATACAGCTGTTACTACCTTTAACCAATAAGCCTGATACTTCTGATGCCACTCCAGTATTGCTCTCTGCTTCAACAGCAAGAGGTAATGGGGAATTGGACTCAAGACAGCAACAAACAAGGGTCCTGACTTTGACAGTATGGGAAACTAGGTATGGGGGTGACCTATGGCAAGGCAGATGCTACCATAAGCTTGCTGGGCAGACTGGATACACTGTTAGGTCCTTTTCTGCCATCATTTTCTATGTTTCTATGTAAATGAAGTCATTTTTTATGAACTAGGCAAAAACTGCATCTGTGAAGAACCATGAACTAGATTAAGTAGAAGATTCATAAACTGGACCTCGTATTTGGCAGTAACCTGAGACATCAGGCTAATCATTACTAACATATTTTAAGGATCAAGTCAAGTTTCTCACATGATATTTGGAAAAGAACTGCATCTATATTGCAGACTTCTTCAGTTTGCGTAAACATTTTTCTACTTTATATATAGACTATTAAAAGTCCCCATTTATATATTTCTAGTAATTTGTATTCATGTACCCTTCCCAATTAGGCTAATGTTCTGCACACAACAAAAATAGCCACACAGCACATGAGTTAAGAAAAATTGATTATATTCTTTATTAAAACTTGCAGCAGCAGTATTCTCCACATTACAAAATATTTTATTTCCTTGAGGTTTTACCATGTGCAAAACCCTTTTTCAAAATCCCTTTTCATGTCCATTTTTCAGCTGTGTGTACTAGGTATGTACATTTGTTGCTCCATTAGTTTCATGCATTGCAGCAGTATTCGCATATCTCATGCATTTATAGGACACATATGTTTAACGAGTTACGTGCGCACCATAAATCCACGAGGTAAACGTGTACTGCTGCCATGAATAGAGCACATCCCTAGGGTGCACTATATTTGTATTATGCTCTGTGTGACACCTGCTAGAGATAACAAAATAATTCACTTAGATTTAAAATACTGGGCATAGACATGTATCAGCAGCTCTCAAAAACATTCTAAACATATATTTTTCCTTAATTAAAAATCTGAATGAAAACCTGGATCTTAATTGCTTTACCTGTCAGTTGAATTATTCTCAACAATTCTGCCAGTACTGCTGTTTTAACTGTATTTCCACCTATTGGGGTAGAGCTATAACAAGGTTATATATAGCTATAGAGATATTGTTAACCTGGGCAGTCCAACTACCCCGTTGCAGGACTGGGGGAGAGGGCAGCACACCCACTTATAAACACAGCACCCAGTACACCACAACGAATCAGATAATAATGGGTAATAATGGAAATACAGTAATAATGCCTAAGTACCTGAGTCACAAGAAATACCTTACCTGAACAAAAACTATACAAACTACATATATTACATCGCCTCTGGATCATAGGCTCACCGATGGTAAGCAAAGTCCTGTCCTTCCAAGAGGCTCCTCACTTGGGCATTATTGGTCAGCCTGCTGCGCACAAGCAAGGCGACTGTCCAAACAGACAGGGACATCTGGCTTGACGCCATACTGAGGCCACCCAACCCTGATGGTAGACAGTCCCAACAGTATAAATGAGATAATGACTGTTATTAAATTCATTGCCCCTGAACGAAAAATCAGCTCAGGTACTCCTGCCCTGGATTGCTGCGACATAACAAAACTATATAACACACAAATGACATCAACTTAACTAGTTAATGATTTCTGGGGTATTCACAAACAGTACAGTTGTGAAGTTTGTGTAACCAGACAGTGATTAAAACTGCCCATCTACAGATGCCTCAGAACAGTTGGGAGGGTGGGTGCGATTCAGGAGCAGCTAAGGCATGGGGAGCAGGAAGCAAAAGTGGTTACTCTTGGGCTGCCTACTCCTGATGTGTTCCCGATGCTACCTGGTTCAGCCCCTTTCCTATCCCTAAAATCAAAATTGCCAAATGGGCAAGCTTGGCACTTCCTTCAGACATAGCCAGAGCTCCCACCAGGGACCTCCCTTGAGGATCTTCCTATTGGTCCTACTCCTCCCTTGGATAGCCTCAGATTCTCCTCAGCCGACCCCAGATTCTCCTCTGTTCCTACCAGCAATGGTATGGCCCTCCCCATCTGAGCAATCATCCTTCTGATGATATCACTGGGGGCAGTGTTGCCCCTGTGACATCAGGCTGTGCAAGGCCAGCTGCAGCCCTGTCAAATGGCTGCTCCAGTAGGGATGTGCAGAAGAAAAAATTTCCATTTCATTTTTTCATTTCATTGGGACCCCAATTCGTTTCTTTAGTTTCATAGCAAAAAAAAAAAAAAATTGTTTACTAGTTTCATTCGTTTTTCATTTGCCATTAAAGTCAATGGGGGAAGTATTTGCAGCCTATTTTTGGCTGCAGAATTGAGGTTCTCTCATCAATTTGGATGAAACTTCTGGGCAGCAATCATCAGAACGCGCAAAGAGCTCCAAGGTACTTAAGACTGTGGCAAAGTGGGACCAAAGTGGCATGAATAGCCTAAGGCACCATAAAAAGGCAAAGGGATACCAGGAGTGGCAAGAGTACTTTAACAGAGATGCAAAGCAGCAGCGAGAGTGTCAAAAACACCCCACAGCTTCAAAAGAGAGCACTGATAACAATTGCATGAACCCTCAAAGGCAGCACGAGAGGCAAAGTGGCAAGACAAGTGGCATCAACATCCTACAGCACAATGAAGGGGGAACATAGCAAGCAGAAAGGGTGTCAGAAAAAACCACAAGGCGCCGATAAAGGGACAAAGCAGCAGAAAGACTAGCATCAACACACTGAGGAACCATGATAGTGGCAAGAACACCACAAGAAGTAGAGTCGTCTAGTGTATGGCAGCAAGGCAGAGTGGCAGAAAGTTGACAGGGGCAAGACGGGCTGGCAGAGTGGAGGTAGTCTAATCCCTATGGTGTTGATAGGGGCAAGACAGGCTGGCAGAGCAGAGGTAGTCAGGTTGCTGTGCTGTTGATAGGGGCAAGACAGGATGGCAGAGCGGAGGTAGTCAGGTTGCTGTGCTGTTGATAGGGGCAAGACAGGCTGGCGGGGTAGGGGGAAGAAGACAGGGCCTCCTGCTTCCGGCGTGACTGTCAACTGAGTCGCGTACTTGTCCACCCGACCCATCTTGAAACACGGCCCAAGAAGTCTAACACGCGTGCTAGGACCTGAAAGATGATGAACTAAGCCTGGGTGTAGCCGCAGTGGGTGCAGATCTTGGTGGTAGTAGGAAATATTCAAACAAGAACCCCGGGGAGAGTTCCCTTTCCTTTGTGCAGGAAAGGGCTCCCTGGAATGGGTTTGCCCCAAAAGTATGGTGGTTCCGTTGGCGTCTAGTGAGCTCTCGCTGGGCTTTGATTATCTGCTACATCCCCCAGATTTTCAAACGAGAACTTTGAAGGCCGAAGCGGAGGAAAAGGGTTCCATGTGAACAGCAGTTCAACATGGGTCAGCGGGTATTAAGAGATAGGCAAGACCAGGGGAGAGTTCCCTTTCTTTTGTGCAGGAAAGGGCTCCCTGGAATGGGTTCACCCAGAGAGTGGGGCCCGAGCCTTGGAAAGTGTTGTGAAGTGGAGGAGGTTTCCATGTGAACGGCAGTTCAACATGGGTCAGTGGGTACGAAGAGAAAGGCGAGCCCTGGACAGAACGCGGAAAGGGAGCCGGTGCCACCTCCTTTTCCTCTCCGACTACGACCTCGGATCAGATGTAGAGACCCGCTGAATTAATGGAAGGGCACCACGAGGAAGATGAACTTGTTCCAGCTCTTTGTCATTCAGTTGATTACTACTGCCATACTGCACAAGGTGAGGCGAGAAATGGATAGACCTGCGACTCATAGCGGTGGATCACTCGGCTCATGCATTGATGAAGAACGCAGTTTTCGAGGCCTCGACGCCCTCCCCGTACAGAACGCGAAAAGGGAGCCAGCGCCGCCTCCTTTTCCTCTCCCAGTACGACCTCAGATCAGAATTGGTGAACTGCTGAATTTTATCATATTACTAAGCAGAGGAAAAGAAACTAACCAGGTAACGGCAAGTGAAGAGGGAAGAGCCCAGCGCCGAATCCCCGCCCATCTGGTGGGCACAGGAAACGTGGCGTACAGAAGACTGCCTCCCCGGTGCTGCTCAGGGGCCCAAGTCCTTCTGATTGAGGTCAGGCCCTTGTAGTGATGTAAGGGCTGGACAGACAGGCACAGCGTTTGGGGTCAGGCCCGTGTAGTGACGTAAGGGCTGGACAGACAGGCACAGCGGTTGAAGTCAGGTACATGTGCTGATATTATCTGGAGCATATGAGGCAGTAGGAGCTGCTGCAAGGCTTTAAATTGCTTTTATTCATCTTGCCATTCACAGGGACAATCTGGAAACCCAAGCCAAGGCATATTTATTTTCAAAAACACTAGCATTTTCATCAATTCTGGTGCCAGCCTTCAGCAATGAGGGCTCATGATATCCCCTGTCATTGAAAATACACATTCACTGGGCACACTGGTTGGTGGACATGACATATCGCTGAGCCACTTTGGCTAGGTGTGGCCAGACAGTGTACTTGGGTGCCTAATATGCCAGCGGATCTGTCTCCATGTCCTCAGTGGGCTCTGTGAGATACTGTGTCACTGACATTTTTGTGCTGGTGTCTCCTTTGCTTGGGTGGGCTGAGAGTCCTTCTTGCCAACTGCTTTTGCTCTAGCCTGTGCCAGAAGAGATGATTTTTTAGGGGCAACATGGCTTTGGCATACTGAAGTGGAGGAGAAAGTACTAGCTGTCGCTGACAGAGTGCTGCTCCTGCTTGGGCTTGCACTACTCTCTGAAGTGCCCACTGTTTCCTCCTCTGCTTCATGCCTAATCTGTCTCTGCCTATGGTGCTCCTCTTCACAGACCTTTCCTAACAGAACCTGATGAACAGGAATAGAGGTTACTACCTTGGGGGCATCCAGGAATTGGAGCAACTCCATCATCTGGTGCCTATCATCCTGTTCTGTCTGCAATTGAAAAGGAACCAATTCAGCCATTTCCTTCACAACATTTATAAATGAGAGGTCCTCTGGAGGAGAACGCTTTCTACTCTCAGTGGGTGAAGGTGAGAGGCATCGGTACATGCATCGAGGGAATCGATGGATGGCTCGGTGGTGCCGATGGACGTATCGGCATGCCTCCGATAATTCCTCCGATTCCTTCGGAGCCCTGACCTGGACCTTCAGGTATCCAACCACTCTGTCCCCCTCTATTTCCTAGAGGAAAGGGTGTTGACCCTTATGATACCTGGGGTGATGATACCTCATCAGACACCGATGACATACCTTCACCCACTGAGAGTAGAAAGCGTTCTCCTCCAGAGGACCTCTCATTTATAAAATTTGTGAAAGAAATGGCTGAATTGGCTCCCTTTCAATTGCAGACAGAATAGGATGATAGGCACCAGATGATTGAGTTGCTCCAATTCTGGATGCCCCCAAAGTAATCTCTATTCCTGTTCATCAGGTTCTTCTTGATCTTCTCAAGAACTGGGAAAATCCAGGAACAATTGCACTAGTACACAGAAAAGCTGACACTACTTATTTAGTACAGTCAGCCCCAGGTTTTCAAAAGTCACAGCTTGATCACCACTCTGTCGTGGTAGAGTCTGCACAAAAGCGAGCAAAGAGGTCAAAACCACACTCATCTACCCCTCCTGGTAAAGAACAAAAATTCCTGGACAACATTGGATGCCGAGTATTCCAAGGGGCCATGCTCATCTCACGAATTGCTGCCTATCAGCTTTATATGACCCAATATAACAGGGCCATATTTAAGCAGATACAGGACTTCTCAGACTCCCTGCCTCAGCGATTACAAGACCAACTACAAACCCTTGTAAGCAAATGTTTTGAGGCAGGCAAGCATGAGATCAGAACATCTTATGACATTTTCGACACCTCTACCAGAGTGTCTGCAGCTGCTATTTCAGCGAGACGGTGGGCCTGGCTCAAGTCTTCTGACCTTTGCCCAGAAGTGCAAGACCGATTGTCCAACCTGCCCTGTGTAGGAGATAATCTGTTCGGCGAACAGATCCAACGGACGGTGGCTGAACTAAAAGACCATCATGAGACATCATGCTGTCAATGGGGAGGGCATTGGCGCCATCGGAGACCTGGGATCCATCGATGGAAAAGCAGCCATGAGGGCTACCCATCCTGGATAGCAGCAGTGCCAGCGCTGCCGGAAGCGGGTCAATGATCGGTTCCACAGTCTGTGCCGGTGTCGGAGGAACCTGAAGACGTTGCATCGCCTTGTCGATGGCTTCCTGGACCATCTGGTCCAGTTCTTCTCGAAAACTGCAAGCAAGCAGCCCTGGCTCCGGAACAGAAGGAGGCAGAGGCATAGCCGGAGGGACCACCGTTACAGGTGGAGTCGCGGCTCCGAGGCAACCCTCCCAATCTGGTGAGGGTTGCCTCGGAGACCTGGTCACAGGAATGGTCGATGCCTTTCCTGGACGGGGTTTTTCCGACAGCAGCTCGGACAATGGCAAGGTCTATGATTTCGCTCCTTCGATGGTCCGAGTCTTACGGTGTCGATGGCGATGTTTCTCCCTGCGATCCCCTCAATCCTGAGGGGGAGTAGAGGGTGTTGATGGCCGAGAAGTCGTTGATGCCGATCGGTCACCGGTCGGTGGTTAATGCTGGCGCGAAGTCGACGGTGCCGGTTCAGACGACATCGATGCGATGGACGGAGTTGGGGTTTGAGCACGGAAGAAGTTCCATCTTCTCCGTTCTGGCCTTGCGACCCTTCGGTGTCATTAGGGCACATTTGGTGCAGGTCAAGATATCGTGCTCACGTTCTAAACACATTACACAGACTTTATGGTTGTCTGTGATAGACATGGTGTGGGTACAGTCCGGCACCGATACCATGGAAAAAAATTTAGCTGTGGTACGGTCGAAGGCCAGTAGGCCACGAAGGCCAAACTCAACGGTAATAGACAGGAAACAGGTCAAAACTTATCGGAGTACCGCGGAGTTATAAAAGGTAGAAGAGGGTCCCCTGTGGGCAACTTAACTTTTAGTAATTCCGTGAGGAAAATTCCTGTCAGGAATCTCTTCAGAGCTCCTTTACCGCGAGGCTACTGCTGCGTGGAAAAAAGAAGACTGAAGGGAGACCCCTGCTGGCTGCAGGGTTAGTGCCATGCTAGGCATGCCCAGTAGGGGGGCCAGTCAAAGTTCTGGAAACTTTGACAGAAGTTTTCCGTGATTGGGCTCCATCCTGTGATGTCACCCATATGTGAGGACTACCATCCTGCTTGTCCTGTGAGAACTACACAGACACAGTGCAATGCCTTGCTGTACACTGCAACTGAGACTGCTCTGTGTGCAAAAAAACAAACTCTGGATAAAATACTGGAAGCCTGCTGTGAGTCTGCAAGCCCAATTCTTACAGTACTCACCGAGATGCTGCTTGTAGTTTGAAAATACCAACTGCCAGACAGCCACTGCAACTCTCACATTATCTCCCACCCACACCACCCAAACCCTGCCTGCAACCTACCCCAGGGGGGTAAGATCAGCAGCAAAATTCCACTGCTGGCAGCTTGTCTCAGTGGGTAAGAGAGAGACAGTGAGTTCAATTAAAAAACAGTGCAGTAAAAAATGCCTGGCAGGCAGAGCAGCAAAAAAGAACAAATATCTTTTTCAGCAATAGCAATTCAATAGAAATTGAAAGATATGAGACACTTAGAGAGCTCAAACAGCAAACAACCTTCTCTAATAGAACCCAAGAAGAAAGTGCTTTGTGCTATACTAGCTCGAGGTAAAAAATACAGCAGGAACAGCATCACAGAGCAGTGATTGGCTGAATTAGTAAAAATGCTTTGCTCTGATACGTTGGCATTCTCCTTGCCAACCTGTCTGACCCACTCTATGACAGGGCTGTGAGGTCACTTATGAGTCACAGGAAAGGGCTAGTGTTGCTATGGATACTCCCACATGACCTATTTCAAAAGGCTGTTAAGAAAGCACTGTGAACCAATGACTGAAACTAATATATGTTATGTTTCATTCGTGGGGGATCGCCATTCATTTCGTGGTCCTACGAATCCAAAGAATAGGGACATATTCGTTGCGGATGCCACATTCGTTGAAAACGAATGCACATCCCTATGCTCTAGCCCCCCACCACTAGGAGCCTGGATGAGTTGAGCTGTCCCTCCTCCCCACACCAGGTACATTGTGCCAAGTTATCCGCAGCATCTGCGCACCCAGCCTGGTGCCATGCATAAACCAGTTTGTGATAAATTAGCTATGTTAAGTTTAATAAAATACATAGAATAAAGAGATGCACTACTGTACCAGGGACAGAAGCAGTTACTGGTGCAGCACGGAAGCAGTAGTGGGGACAGAAGATGACACAATACTAAACTATAGCTACCTGACAGCATGCCTCCAAGTATGACATATCCTGCAACTCTTCCTTCAAAAGTGGCGACAACCAACTCAATAACATGCTTAACCACAACTAATCTAACATGAGAAATTTGGTATTCTCAAGATGCATAAGGTGAGCAACCTTCTAAGATGCTTTTGACTAGAATACTATATTATGGTATTTTGTCTTTATGAAACAATCTAACATTCATCAGCATCCAATTATTTAGTAGGTATAGTATTTATTTTTATTTTATTTATATTTCACCTTTTATGACACTTCAAAATGGATTATATTCATGTACTAAAACCTATTTTTGCACATGATCATTCATGTGATTTACCTTTACCGCACTAGTGTTGTTCTGTGATCCTCTGACAATGACAGTAGTGCCATACATTCGTGACCGTTGCTTAAAAGAAACTGAAATGTTGTATGTCTGTGATATATGCTGAATAGTAGGAGTGCTGGGATCTGGGATAGGTTGAAGGATTCCAGCTATAGGTAATTCAAACATCAGTACCAAAGGAAGCAGCTCCTGGAATTAAATTAAGCAGAGCCATAATGATTCAGGCTAATACACACATAAAATCAAATAAAATGTTCTTGATTTATAGTTTCCTATATCAGAGATACATTCAAAAGATACATGATACTTTTGTTTCCAGCAAAAACGTAAGAAAAAGCACATGTAATTGGTTATGTGACAGCATACAATCTTGAGTTTATAAGACTCTGTTCCTAATGCCTCAAAAGAACTGTTCTGAGCCATGGCCAAATCCTTACAAAATACAGTTATCACAAATGCTTTCTCCATTACTTACTCGGATTCTAACTCTGGCAGATTCCACGCCTGCTGGCTGCCCTGCGATAGACACCTGCCGAAAGGTCAAACACAAAACTTTAAACTCTGTACCACATTTCTTTTAGTCAAATCTTAAAATAAATAAATAAATTTTATATACACACACACATATATATACATATATATATTTATATATATACATACACACATACAGCAGTCTCTACATTTTAATAAATTATGTTTAATGGAAAAATAGATTTTAATTTAAATGTTATTACATGCATGCTCCTGTACAAAGTGAGCACTGGCAGGTTAATAAATGATTTATCCATAACCATTTTTGCATAACACAAACATGCTAGAAATGATGAAATACTGGAATCACTGACAAACTGATATTGCTCTAACAAACAATTCTGGTCCTTGAGGGCCATCAACCAGTGTTCCCTCATTTTTCAAAGCCTGCGGTATGCAAAGATTCTTTGTGCAAATTTTTATAATCCAAATTCAAATTTTTGGTACGAAGGTGGCAGACCACGCACATCACCTAAATAAGATTATAGACAGTGCTGGGGAAGAGACGGTTGTCGTGGTGCATGTGGGTACCAACAACACAGGAAAATATAGGAGGGAGGTTCTGGAAGCCAAATTTAGAATTTTAGGTAGAAAGCTGAAATCCAGAACTCCCAGGGTGGCATTCTCTGAAATGCTCCCTGTTCCATGTGCAGGTCACCAAAGGCAGGCAGAGCTCCGGAGTCTCAATGTGTGGATGAGACAGTGCAGGGAAGAGGGATTCAGTTTAAGAAACAGGACAACCTTTTGGGGAAGTGGGAGACTTTTCCAAAAGAACAGGTTCCACTTTAACCAAAATGGAACCAAGCTGCTGGTGCTAACTTTCAAAACGGAAATAGAGCAGGTTTTAAACTAGAACAAGGGGGAAAGCAGACAGTCACTCAGCAGTGCATGGTTTGGAGGAATGTATCTTTGAAGGATACTAATGAAATAGAGTTAGGGCATCCCAACAGAGAGGTTCCAATAAATGCAAAAGTAGCCCATGTGCCTATAAGAAAAGAACCACCTGAGCTAAAGAATTCCAAATAATCCATATCAATTGAAAAGAAGGTTAATACAAAAAAAAACCCTCACTTTGAAATGTCTGTATGCCAATGCCAGAAGTCTAAGTAGTAAGATGGGAGAGTTAGAATGCAAGGCAGTGAATGATGAGATAGACATAACTGGCATCTCAGAGACCTGGTGGAAGGAGGATAACCAATGGGACAGTGCTATATCAGGGTACAAATTGTATCGCAATGATAGGGAGGATCAACTTGGTGGGGGTGTAGCACTTTATGTCCGGGAAGGTATAGAGTCCAACAGGATAAAGATCATACAAGAGACTAAATGCTCAGTAAAATCTATATGGGTAGAAATCCCATGTGTGTTGGGTAAGAATATAGTGATAGGAACATACTATCATCCACCTGGCCAAAATGATCAGACAGATGATGAAATGCTAAGAGATCAAGGAAACTAACCAATTTGGCAGTGCAGTAATAATGGGAGATTTCAATTACCCCAATAGTGACTGGGTAAATGTAACATCAGGACATGCTAGACACATAAAATTCCTGGATGGAACAAATAACTGCTTCATGGAGCAATTTGTTCAGGAACCAATGAGAGAGAGGGAGCTATTTTAGATTTAATTTTTAATTGAATGCAGAATTTGGAGAGAGAGGTAATGGCGGTGGGGCCACTAGGCAATAGTGATCATAACATGATCAAATTTGAATTAATGACTGGAAGGGGGACAATATTCCACACTCATGACTTTAGAACGATTCTACAATCAATTATCTTCGCAAAGCTGGACTATTGTAACACCATCTTGCTTGGTCTCCCCTCATCACACACCAAACCACTGCAAATGGTTCAAAATGCCTCTGCCCGTATACTCACTAACACCAGGAGAAGAGACCACATAACCCCTATCCTAATGGGCCTCCACTGGCTACCCATCCACTTCAGAATAATCTACAAGGCCATTCTCACCATATACAAAAACATCCATCAACTAGCCCCTATCGACCTTCATTTCCCCCTCCGATTACACACCTCAACAAGACCGACAAGAGATGCTTACAAAGGATCACTTCAAGTACCCCCAGCCAAAACTACCAGACACATTACGCTAAGAGATCGGGCCTTCTCTACAGCCGGCCCTACCTTATGGAACTCCATCCCCCCAGATCTTAGAATGGAACCCAGCCTCTCAACCTTCAAGAAAAGACTCAAGACCTGGCTGTTCATGCAGGCTTTTCCATAACTCCAATTTTATTTAACTCATAACAATCAACACACATCACCATCAATATCACTATTAGCTACCTCTTACAATGTAATTATATGTAATTATCTGGTTTTCCTTTTCCTTTTTTCCTTCTTACTCCAAGTTCAATTTCCCCTGTTACATGTAACTGCTTTTTCCGCACAATTGTTCAAGTTTAAGCTTATTTTGCACTCCTGTTTAATGTGAACCAGCATGATGGGACTATTGTCTTGAATGTTGGTATATAAAAAACTTAAATAAATAAATAAATATGTAAATCCACAGCTCTAACACTAAATGTTCAAAAGGGAAACGATAACATGAGAAAGAAAAAACTGAAAGGTGCAGATGAAGAAGGTTAAAAGTGTACAACAGCTGTGGACATTGTTTAAAAATGCAATCTTAGAAGTGCAATCCAGGTGTATTCTAAGCATTAAGAAACGTGGGAGGAAGGCAAAACAATTACCGGCATGGTTAAAAGGTGAGGTGAAAGAGGCTATTTTAGCCAAAAAACATCTTTCAAAAATATGAAGAAGGATCCATCTGAAGAAAATAGGAAAAAACATAAGCACTGTCAAGTTAAGTGTAAAACATTGATAAGGCAGGCTAAGAAAGAATTTGAAATGAAGTTGGCCGTAGAGGCAAAATCTCAAACACTTGTTAATATATATCCAAAGCAAGAAACCTGTGAGGGAGTCTGTTGGACCATTAGATGACCAAGGGGTTAAAGGGGCTCTTAGGGAAGATAGGGCCAATGCAGAAAGACTAAATGAATTCTTTGCTTCTATATTTAACTAATGAGGATGTTGGGGAGATACCCATTCCGGAGATGGTTTTCAAGGATGATGAGTCAGATAAACTGAACCAAATCACTGTGAACCTGGAAGATGTAGTAGGCCAGATTGATAAATTAAAGAGTAGCAAATCATCTGAACTGGATGTTATGCACCCAAGGGTTCTGAAGGAACTAAAAAATGAAATTTCAGATCTATTAGTTAAAATTTGTAACCTATCATTAAAATCATCCACTGTACCTGAGGACTGGAGGGTGGCCAATGTAACCCCAATATTTAAAAAGGGCTTCAGGGGCGATTCAGAAAACTATAGACCAGTGAGCCCGAGTTCACAGTGCCAGGAAAAATAGTGGAAACTATTCTAAAGATCAAAATCACAAAGCATATAGAAAGATATGGTTTAATGGAACAGAGTCAGCATGGATTTACCCAAGGCAAGTCTTGACTCTCAAATCTACTTCATTATTTTGAAGGGATTAATAAACATGTGGATAAAGGTGAGCCAGTAGGTATTTCGATTTTCAGAAGGCGTTTGACGAAGTCCCTCATGAGAGGCTTCTAAGGAAACTAAAAAGTAATGGGATAGGATATGGTGTCCTTTCTTGGATTACAAACTGGTTAAAAGATAGGAAACAGTAGGATTTAATGGTGAATTTTCTCAGTGGAAAAAGGTAAACAGTGGAGTGCCTCAGGGATCTGTACTTGGACTGGTGCTTTTCAATATATTTATAAATGATCTGGAAAGGAATACGATGAGTGAGATAATCAAATTTGTAGATACAAAACTCGACTTTCGTGTTTAAAACTCAGTAAAAAGTTGAGAAAAACCGCAGAAAATGCATGAGGGTAGACTGAGCAATACCGGTATGAGGCGACTTTAAACTTCCAAATCAGCAAGGAGAGTAAAAAGAGGTTTCGGTGATTAATCTCTTGAGGTGAAAAAGTAAAGCAAAATTGCTTACCTTGTAATAGGTGTTATCCCAGGACAGCAGGATGTAGTCCTCACATACCGGTGACGTCACCAACGGATCCGTAGTGCGGGAAAGCTTTCTGTCAAAGTTTCTAGAATCTTTTGACTGGCACTGTGGTGCCACTGAGCATGCCCAGCATGCTATGATATTCGCTGCCACAGGGACCTCCCCATCAGTCTCGTATGTAGCAATAAGTATTAGCTAAAAATAGACTAAGAAAAGGAATGTGTCCCAACTCTGCGGGGTGGTGGGTGGGTTTCGTGAGGACTACATCCTGCTGTCCTGGGATAACACCTATTACAAGGTAAGCAATTTTGCTTTATCCCAGAACAAGCAGGATGCTAGTCCTCACATATGGGTGATTAGCAAGCTAGAGGCTGAGTCATTTAGTATTTAGGCAACAGTGAAGTGTTGTTGTTAAAATGAGTCAGCCGAAGATTACAGCAGATTGGTTGAAGGAGGAGTTGGATTTAAACTGGAAACAAGTTTAAGACAGATTGTCTGTAGGCTGAGAATCTTGTTGTCCCTGTTTGTCCAGACAGTAATGAGCTGCAAAGGTGTGAAGAGAACTCCATGTTGCTGCTTTACATATGTCAAGGATTGGCACTGAATGATATTGTGCTACTGAGGTTGACATTGCTCTTACTGAATGTGCCTTTACTCGCCCTTGGAGAGGAAGGCATGCTTTTTCATATCAAAACTGTATGCAATCTGCTAGCCAATTGGATAGAGTATGTTTACCCACTGCTTTCCCTGGTTTGTTTGGATCATAAGAAACAAAAAGTTGATTGGATTTCCTGTGGACTGCCGTGCAGTTTAAATAGAAGTATAGGGCACGTTTACAGTCCAAGGTATGTAAAAAGCCTGTTCTCCTTGGTGAGAATGGGGCCTTGGGAAGAAAGTGGGTAAAACTATGGATTGGTTCAAGTGGAATTCCGTAACTATTTTGGGAAGGAATTTTGGATGTGTACGGAGAACCACCCTATCATGTAAGAATTTCGTGTAGGGGGCGTATGTTACAAGTGCTTGCAACTCACTAACCCTTCTAGCTGAAGTAATAGCTATGAGGAAGATAGTCTTCCATGTGAGAAATTTGAGATCACAGGAATCTATGGGTTCGAAAGGAGAACGCATAAGTCTGGTTAAAACCAGATTCAGGTCCCATTCTGTGACTGGTGGCCGAATTGGTGGTTTAAGTTGAGTCAAACCTCTCATAAAACTACTGACAAGAGGTTGAGTGGAGATTGGTGCATCTCTTATCCTGTCATGGTAAGCTCAGATTGCACTGACATGTACTCTTACTGACGAAGTCTGGAGGCCAGAGTCTGAAAGATTTATTTATTTAAGGATTTATATACCGGAGGTTCCTGGGGTTCCGGGGTGATACATATCACCCCGGTTTACAATGAACAGTAACTATCGCTTCAAGTTAGCAGTTTACAATGAACATAGTTAATCCAAGAAACAGAAAAAAAAACTATATATATAACAATGCTAACAATTAATAAATAACAATTAATAAATGAAAATAAATGCAATAACAATTAATAAATAATTAATAAACAAACAACAATAAATATCAATGAAAAATGGCCTAGTAGAGAAGTGATGGGGCAAGTAAAAGGATCAATATTGTTTTGTCTGCACCACAAAGTAAATCTCTTCCATTTTGAAGAATAGTTATTTCTTGTGGAAGGTTTACGTGAAGCTATAAGCACTTGAGAGACATTGGTTGAAAGATTGAGTGGTTGCAAAGTCAAGCTTTCAACATCCATGCTGTCAGGGATAGGGATTGAAGGTTTGGATGGCGCAACCGACCCTGATCCTGAGTTATGAGAGTGGAAGCTATTCCCAGACAAATTGGATTCCTGATCAAGAGGTCTAGAAGTGTGGGAAATCATACTTGGCGAGGCCAATATGGGGCTATGAGTATCATGGACCCCTTGTCCTGTTGTAGCTTCACTAGAGTTTTGGTTATGAGCGGTATCGGAGGATACGCGTATAGTAGGCCTGAGTTCCAAGGGCAAGCAAAGGCGTCCTTGGCTGGCTGGTTCTTCTGTTTGTGTAGAGAACAGAAGTTGTCCACTTTGTGATTCAGATGTGACGCAAAGAGGTCTATTGTTGGTTGACCCCAACTTTGAAATATCCTGGCCGTTACTGAGGGATCCAGTGACCATTCGTGTGGTTGGAACTGACGACTGAGTCGATCCGCCACTACATTGTGAATGCCTGCCAGATAAGTGGCCTGGAGAAGTATTGAGTGGTTTAGGGCCCAACCCCAAATCTGTGCAGCTTCTTGACAAAGGAGATACGAGCCTGTACCTCCCTGTTTGTTGATGTACCACATGGCTACTGTGTTGTTCGTTTGGATGAGAACAGTCTTTTGTGAAAGGCAGTCCTTGAACGCATGCAGTGCACAACGTATAGCTCGAAGCTCCAGGAAATTGATTTGGAAAGTTGCTTCAAGTTTTGTCCAAGTACCCTGGGTTTGGAGATTGTCTATGTGAGCACCCCAACCCAAGGTGGATGCATCTGTAGTTAAAGTTATCTGTGGCACTGGTTGTTGGAAGGGTAAGCCCTTGCGCAAATTGTCCTTGTTTACCCACCAGAGAAGGGAGGAACGTAGTTGGTGGGTTACTTGAATTGAAGAATGTAGTGGTTGAATGGCTTGGATCCATTGTGATCTTAGAGTCCATTGGGTTACCCTCATGGCGAGCCTTGCTACAGGCGTGACATGAACTGTAGAGGCCATGTGGCCTAGTAAAGTTAGAAACTGATGAGCTGTTGCTTGTGTCTTTGAGTGAATCGAGTTTGCCAACAAGGACAATGTTTCTGCTCGATCCTCGGGTAGAAAGGCCTTTGCAAGGACGGTGTTCAGTTCTGCTCCTATGAATTGGAGCAGGTGAAACTGTATGAGACGGGACTTTTGATAATTGATGAGAAAGCCCATGGAGTGAAGTAGAGCAATTGTTTGGTTGAGAGAAGTTATTGCTCCTTGGTGAGATTGACTTCTGATGAGCCAGTCGTCTAGATATGGGAAAACATGGACACCTTGTTTGTGCAAGTGTGCTGCTATTACTGCCAGACATTTGGTGAAAACTCTGGGAGCAGAGGCGAGTCCGAATGGCAGTACTCTGTATTGGAAATGTTGATGAATCTCTGCATAGCAGCGCAGATACTTGTGATGAGGAGGGAATATTGGGATGTGAGTGTAAGCGTCTTGAAGGTCCACAGAACAAAGCCAATCTCCTTTTTGAAGAAGTGGGAGCATGGTGCCTAGAGAAACCATCCTGAACTTCTCTTTCTTTAGAAATTTGTTGAGATTTCTGAAGTCGAGGATGGGACGTAGGCCTCCTGTTTTCTTTGGAATGAGGAAGTAATGGGAGTAAAATCCTCTGCCCTGCTGAGTCCGAGGTACTAACTGGATAGCCTTGGCTCTCAGAAGGGCGGATAGCTCTGCTTGTAGATGAGAGTTAGCTGAGATTTTTGCTGTGGGCAGAAACTCAGTAGAGAATCTGGTGGAATGGAGAGGAAATTTAGTTTGTAACCATGGGCGATTATAGAGAGTACCCATTGGTCTGTTATTGTTTGCCAGTGTGTGTAAAAGTGGGATACTCTTCCCCCCACTGGAAGTTGTGTTTGAAGATTTAAAGGTATGGCTTGTTCTCTGGCCTGAATCTCAAAACCCCGCCGCTGGGCCTGACTGAGGCGGAGGTTGCGTGCAAGGAGCTCTAGGTTGTCTTGTTTGGGAGCGTTGTTGTTGAGGCCTAGTAGATCTACTCCTGGAAGTTTGGGAGTAGTATCTTCGTGGCCTGTAGTAAGAACACCTAGGTTCCCTCCGGGGTAGACGTCGTTGAGGTTGTGTGGAAGTATCCTGAGGCATTTGGGACAGCTGACGTAATGTTTCTGTATAGTCCTTTAGCTGTTGGACTGCGTCTTGGACCTTATCACCAAATAAGTTGTCTCCCAAACACGGTAGATCTACAAGTTTTTCCTGTACCTCAGGCCTGAGATCCGAGGCCTTGAGCCATGCGTACCTGCGAGCAGTAATCCCAGCAGCTGCAGTCCTGGAGGCAGTATCAAAGCTATCACAAGCCGCTCTCACTTCATGTTTCCCTGCTTCTAGGCCTTTGTTAACTATGGCCTGTTCTGGTTCTTGAAACTGTGCAGGTAAGGAATTTGTAAATTCTTCCATCTGTTTCCATAAGTCTCTCTGATACTGTGTCATGTATAACTGGTATGCAGAGATTCTGGAATTTAGGATTGCAGCCTGATACACTTTTCTTCCCAAGGAATCAAGGAAGCAGTGATCCTTACCTGGGGGAGTTGAGGAGTGAAGGCGGATAGGCTTTGATTTTTTCTGGGCAGATTCAACTACCACTGATTGATGTGGTAGTTGTGCCTTTTGGAAACTAGGTGCTGTCTGTACCAGATAAGTTGAATCCACCCGTTTATTTACTGCTGAAATTGTAGATGGATGCTCCCAGATCCGGTGTTGGAGATCTAAGAGCACCTCATGAATTGGGATGGCCAAAACTTGTTTGGGTGGATCTACAAATTGAAGGACCTCTAGAGTGTGCAGTCTAGTGTCTTGTTCTGCTGCCATATCCTAGATAAAGGTGGAAAATGACAGGTCTTCTGGTGGGGACTTTTTCCTCGGTTCCGGTGGTGAAGGTTCTGACATGAAGTCCTCAGAAGACGTGTCTGTATCGTGGTTATCCCAAGAATCGTCATCATCTCTATAAGGAGATTTTGTGGTGGATTTGGGTGGTAGATGTATTCCTGATGGACCTGGTAATGGGTCATCAATGGGCAGTAATGGAAATGTCTGTTCCACTGGTTTTTTTTGGCAAAGTGTTGATGACACTGATATCTTTGTAGTAGACGCTGGAAGAAAGCTAGATCTTGAACTTCTGGCTCTTCCAGTGGTGATTGCGTCGATGGAATAGCAGTAGGAATCGACGTCGATGTCGAAGGTGGTCGCCTTGGTGTTGAAACTGCCGTCGGCGGTAACATTGGAATCTACGTCGAAGAGGTCGATGGCAGGTGTGCATATATCGATGTCGACGCAGTTATTCTTGGTGTCGACAGAGTCACCTTTTGTCCTCAGTGTGAACGTCGACACCGGCATCGGTGGTCCCACCGGGATCGGCAAAGTTGCCGGCATCGATGCTGGGAGCATTGGCATCAACGAGCCCTTCAGAATCAATTGTTGTTCCATGAAAGCCTGTGATACCGCTTGTCTGATGATATCAGACAATTTCGGCATTACAACTGATGGTACCAGAGCAGTTGTAAGCGGTGGCGGAGGCTGAGGTGTAAGATCCGGTGCAGAGCCCTGCAGAGGATCAGGTATCGAAGACGGAGGATGAGGCCCAGGCGCCGACATTTCCTCGGTCCGTGGCCGCTTCACCGATGGTTCCTGGGAAGCGGGTTCAGACATCGATGGTCGTCAATGTCGATGCTTGTGTTTTGATTTTTGAGGTTCGATGGATTTTGTCGAAAACGATGAAGGCGACAAATGATCCCCCGACAGTCCCGGGCAGGGTTTTTTTTTAAGTAACAGGCGCTTGGTCGCTCCGGCCAGAGACGACTTCGATGATGTCGAAGGAGATGGGATGAGCTGAAGACAGAACAGATGTTCCATTTTCTCCAGTCGAGCTTTGCGGCCTTTCGGCGTCATCTCAGCGCATTGTGGGCAATTATTTACCTCATGTTTTTCTCCGAAGCACAGCACACATTCGATGTGCGGGTCGGTAATAGACATTTTTCGAGCGCATACAGGACATTTTTTAAATCCTGTAGCCATATTTCCAGTCGACAGCCGTCAAAAAGAAATGAGAATTCGTGAGAGGAAAACTTTTCCTTCAAAAAAAAGGAAAATGAGAGAGAGGTACTCACCAGCCGGTGAAGAAAATACCTCAAGAGATTTGTGAGAGAGAATATCAAGAAAACTTTGACTTTGCAGTCAAAAAATGTGTTGAGACAATCTCAACGGCTCCTATCCTGCGATGCCTACAGCAGCGCGGAAAGACGAAGACTGAAGGGAGACCCCTGTGGCAGAGAATATCAAAGCATGCTGGGCATGCTCAGTGGCACCACAGTGCCAGTCAAAAGTTTCTAGAAACTTTGACAGAAAGCTTTCCCGCACTAGGGCTCCATTGGTGACGTCACCCATATGTGAGGACTAGCATCCTGCTTGTCCTGGGATAAAAATTATTATGGGAATATAGGGATTAAAAATTTGGAAATGGTTGCCGTAAAATGTGGTCCTGTTTTTAGATCTGAGGCTGCGGATACAGCGGCAGTTAGAAGCAATTGTTTTCAGCAAAGATGAAATTTTACGAGAGCGGGTAGGTTGATCATATATATTTGGGGTAATAGTGATGGAAGAAGTAGAAGGGATAGAGGTTAGGATTGGTTGAGTGAGGGGATTTCTTAGAGTGAATAGAATTATTTTTTAAGAGCAAAGGCTGCATTGGAATGGAGTCCGGTAATGGTGAGGGTAATAAATTATTAATTATTTTAAGATGAGTAATATAATTCATGAGACATTAGATGATTAATTGGAGAAGTTAGAATAGTTATCTATGATAATGTACATGGGAGATATCTTGTAGAAGGAGGAACTTGAAATTTGTATTTAACAATAATTATTTGATATAAGTTTTGAAAAACTTTAAAGACATTTTTCTCTTGGAGATAATTTGTTTTTTTTATATCAATGGTGCAGATACAGAACTTGGTCATATACAACAAGCAACTGGAACCTTAAAGAAGATTATTGGCGTTTCCATTACAGAGGCTACGCTTCGTATAGTAGATTTAATTACGATAAAATCCATGGTTTGACTACTATATATTTCCCTGATGAAGCCGCCAAGGCGAAACAAGGGCCCGGTTGGGATCAATGAGGATTAAAAAGGGATTGGGATTAATAAGGATTAAAAAGGGATTGCATTATAAGGTTCATTGAGTAAGATCATATGCAGGTTCTATGGTAAAAGAAAAACATTTCAGTGATGTAAAATGAATGTATTGTGAAGCTAACAATTTAAAAAAAGTTAGCAAGCAAGTGAATCATGTTTTGAGATTGTTTTTAAATGTGTATGCATGTTTTTGCACAGATTATTTATGGCTGGTAATGAAAATTGAGGATGTGAATGGGTATGTTTGAGTGAATGAAGGTTGATTTAAGCATTATATAAAAGCTAATGATGTATTTTGGTGAGATACAAATATAAATGCTTATTGTACATTTTATGTAAACTGTTAAGAGAATTGTTCACTTTTTGATATTTTTCTATTAATTCAAATAAAAGATTAATCTGAATATGATAATAGTGCTTTTATTTCACTCCAAAGGGAGTGCTTTTGGTATTAAAGCAACAGAACTGCTGGGTTTACAAGTTAAGAAGGTAGTTCTATGGTTAATTTGGAAAGAGGGAATGGATCATCCATCTATACTGGTGTAATATACAGTCCACTGAACCAGAAGAAACGGAAAGCATTCAAAATTGTTAATGAAAGGGGAGGTATTATAGCTAGGTGATTTCAATCTGCCAGATGGTGATTGGGACATTCCAGCTGTGGTGTCTTCTAGAATCAGAGGGATCCTGGATTCTCTGCAGGGAGAACTATTCTGTCAAATGGTAACAGAATCCTCATTGGAGGGAACAATACTAGATATGGTGCTTACCAATGGGTACAGTACTTCTGATCTCAAGTGGATGATCATCTGGGATCTAATATTAGAGTGCAGGTAGTGACTGTTCATTCTAAGGTGAGGGTCCTAGAATTTAGGAAAACTAATTTAAAATGGGGGGGCGGATATCTCGAGGAGTAATTAGCTAATTGTGAAAATCTGTTACAGTTTTGGCTGCAGTGCAACCGCCTCACCACCAGGGGTCCCTCTAGTGCTGGCTCTCCTGACAGGCCCAGGCCATCTCCCCTGTCCACTCTATGTTCTGGGTTGGCCCTTATAACCCTGCCTGACAGTTCCCTCGGTGCTTCGGCATCGAGCTCACCTGGGCTCCCTGCTCTAGCCCTGCGCGGCCTTCGGGCCTTTCCTTGCCCTGCGTGGCCTTCGGGCCTTCTTCCTCGCTTTTCTTACCTGGCCTACGGGCCTTCTGACCTGCCTGCTCTGCTTACGGTGTGTGGCCTACGGGCCTTCTGTGTATGTGTGGCCTACGGGCCTTCTGACCTGCTTGCCCTGACTACGGTGTGTGGCCTACGGGCCTTCTGTGTATGTGTGGCCTACGGGCCTTCTGACCTGCCTGCTCTGCTTACTGTGTGTGGCCTACGGGCCTTCTGTCTGTGTGTGTGTGGCCTACGGGCCTTCTGACCTGCCTTGCCCCGCTTATGGTGTGTGGCCTACGGGCCTTCTGTGTGTATGTGTGTGGCCTACGGGCCTTCTGACCTGCCTTGCCCCGCTTATGGTGTGTGGCCTACGGGCCTTCTGTGTGTGTGTGTGTGGCCTACGGGCCTTCTGACCTGCCTTGCCCCGCTTATGGTGTGTGGCCTACGGGCCTTCTGTGTGTATGTGTGTGGCCTACGGGCCTTCTGACCTGCCTTGCCCCGCTTATGGTGTGTGGCCTACGGGCCTTCTGTGTGTGTGTGGCCTATGGGCCTTCTGACCTGCCTTGCCCCGCTATTGGTGTGTGGCCTACGGGCCTTCTGTGTGTGTGTGTGTGTGGCCTACGGGCCTTCTGACCTGCCTTGCCCTGCTTACTGTGCCCTGACCCAGCCTGGACCCAGACACTGCTGACTGCTGCCTGCCCTGACCCAGCCTGTACTTAGACACTGCTACTTGCCGCCTACCCTAACCCAGCCTGAACCCAGACTCTGATACTTGCTGCCTGCCCTGACCCAGCCTGGAACCTGACACTGTTTCTAGCTTCCTGTCTCTCTCCACCTGGAGCCACCCTGCTGGGTGGTGTTCACGACTCCTGACCGGAGCCCAAGCGTAACAAAATCTAGGGGAAGTAAAAACAATGGGCAAAACAAAGCAGATATAAAGGCAACAAACCTTTTTGTTGGATTAGGGGCCACACCTCTGCCCACCAACCCTGCCAGTGTAGGGGAGTTGTAAGTTGTATAGGGGTAGGGGTCACCATTTCCCCCTTGCAATTTCCACTTTGCCCTTCTCCATCCAACTTATCTCATTTGTATTAAAGTGTGGTGGTGGTTTAAGTGAGGTAGGAGAATATAGGACGGGTGTGTGCACACTCCACCTTACCCAATCCATGATCCCCCTTCCTCCCACCATGTATGTTTATGGGGTGTTGATATAGGTAGGAGGCTAGTGTAGGGCAGTGGCAAAGTGACGTGGGAGCAGGGGAGCCAAACCTCCTGGGTGCCATGCTGTAGGGAGTACCCAGGGGCAGGGTATCCCATCCAGGAAGAACAGGAGGCCCAGGGGAGCCCATCCTGTCTAGCAGCAGAAGAAGGGGAGGCCACCAAGGGAGTCCATCTTGCCCAGCTGCAGAAGAGAATGAGGTTTGCAGTCGCCTAGAGCGTGGGGGGGCACCACCTGCAGCAGTGAGCTGGAACGTTTCGCTACCACAAGGGAAGGTGCATGCAGCTAAACAGCCATTTCATCATCCCTCAATACAGCCCTTACCTTTAAGAACACTGCTGGGGAAGAGAAGAATTGCTGTACCTGTTTGAGGTGTGAGGCTGCTAGCAAATGATAGGGGGCCTCCCTTCACTATGTATATCTGTATGAATGGGAGATTGTGTCTGTGAGAGAGAATGGGTGCCTGCTGTGTGAGAGAGAGACAGACAAATGGGTGCCTGCCTGGGGGGTCTGTCTGCAAGAATGAGAAAGAATGCGTACCTGCCTGAAGAGCGGTCTCTGTGTGTGAAAGAGACTGGATGCCTGCCTTGGGGACTAAGTTTGTGAGTATGAGAGAGAAAGATGCCTACTGGGGAGTGTGTGTGTGTGTGTGTGTGTGTGTGTGTGTGTGTGTGTATGTATGTAAAAGAGATGAATGGGTGCCTGCCTGGGTGGGTGAGAGAGATGAATGGGTGTCTGCCTGAGCATATGTGAGAGAGAGAGAAAGAGAGAGAGAGAGATGAACACCTGGGGGACTAAGTATGTGAGTGTAAGAGAAAGATGCCTGCCTCTGTGTGTGTGTGTATGAGAGAGAGAGCGAGCTGAATGGGTGCCACCCAGGCAGGCACCCATTCATCTCTCTCTCTTTTACACACACACACACACACCCCTGCCTGGGGGGGGGGTGTGTGCGAGTGAGAGAGATGAATGGATGCCCATCTGGGCGCGTGTGTGTGAGAGTTCATTGGGTGTGTGTGTGTGAGAGAGAGAGAGATGAATGGCTGCCCACCAGTGTATGTGTGTGTGTGTGTGAGAGAGAGATGGATGAGTGCCTGTGTGTGTGTGTGTGTGTGTGTGTGTGTGTGTGTGTGTGTGTGTGTGTGTGAGAGAGAGATGGATGAGTGCTTGCCTGTATATATGAGAGAGAATGGGTGCCTGTCTGGGGGAGGCTGTGTGAGTGAGAGAATGAATGTCTGCCCTGGGGGTTTGTGTATGAGAATGAATGGGTTTGTCTACGTGGGTAAGAGCCTGTGTGTGTGAGGGAATCTGGGGGATTAAGAGCTTGTGGGGGGTGGGGAGGGGGGGTTAGTTGTGGAGATGGTCTTAGATCCTGTGTGTTGGAGTGTGGGTGTGTGAATGAGAGCATGTATGAATATGGATTTGATAGTATGTGTGAGAAAGAATGAACATCTGTCTGTGAGATGGAGAGGATGAAGTCTATGTATCCCCCTAGCATCCTAATCCTTGACAATATCAGTGTAACTGGAAATCAAGAGTTCCCAGGTATGGACAGCAGTGGGTTTTTAAAAAATCCTTATTAGTTTTAATTACATAGAAACATAGAAATTACAGCAGAAGACCAAACAGTCCATCCAGTCTGCCAAGCAAGCTTTCACTTTTTTTTTTTAATATTTTTTTCCCCCATACTTGTCTTTTTCTCTTATCCCTTGTAAGTGATTTTTTGTTCTATTTCCCTTCCACCCCACCATCGATGTAGTTAGCAGTGCTGGAGCTGCATCTAAGTGAAGTATCTAGCTAATTGTTTAGGGGTAGTAACCACCATCATAGCAAGCTACTCCCATGCATGTTTATCCAGCCTGTGCAACACAGTCCTTGTTGGTTGTTGTCCGAATATAAATCATCTTTTCATCATTCCCCCTGACATTGAAGCAGAGATCTTTTCATCAATCCCCCTGCCGTTGAAGCAGAGAACTATGCTGGATATCATTGAAAGTGAAGTATCAGGCTAATTTGGTTTGGGGTAGTAACCGCCGTATCAAGCAAGCCACTGCCCTGCTTTTTTGTGGATGCAAATCCTTTTCTTTCCATTTCCTCTTGCCATTGAAGCATAGAGCAATGTTGGAGTCGCATTAATCGTATGTATGTTTATTTAAATTAGGATATTAATCTCCAGATAGTAGCCGTCATTCCCGTGAGCCGCCCCCATGCCTCTTCACTTCATTCACATCCTCTATACTTTATGGATCCACAGTGTTTATCCCATGCCTCTTTGAAATCCTTCACAGTTTTGGTCTTCACCACTTCCTCCGGAAGGGCGTTCCAGGCATCCACCACACTCTCCGTGAAGAAATACTTCCTGACATTGGTTCTGAGTCTTCCTCCCTGGAGTTTTAAATCTTGACCCCTGGTTCTGCTGATTTTTTTTGCAACGGAAAAGTTTTGTCGTTGTCTTTGGATCATTAAAACCTTTCAAGTATCTGAAAGTCTGTATCATATCATCTCTGCTCCTCCTTTCCTCCAGGGTGTACATATTTAGATTCTTCAATCTCCCCTCATAAGTCATTTGATGAAGACCCTCCACCTTTTTAGTCGCCCTTCTCTGTACTGCCTCCATCCTGTCTCTATCCCTTCGGAGATACGGTCTCCAGAACTGAACACAGTACTCCAGGTGAGACCTCACCAAGGACCTGTACAAGGGGATAATCACATGCCTTTTCTTACTCTATATTCCTCTCTCTATGCAGCCCAGCATTCTTCTGGCTTTAGCTATCACCTTGTCACATAGTTTTGCGGACTTCAGATCATTAGACACTACCACCCCCAGGTGTCTCTCCTGTTCTGTGCACATCAGCCCTTCTCCCCCCATCGAATACAGTTCTTTTGGATTTCCACACCCCATATGCATGACTCTGCACTTCTTGGCATTGAATTTCAGCTGCCATATCTTTGACCACTCTTCCAATTTCCTTAGATCCCGTCTCATTCTCTCCACTCCTTCCGGTGTGTCCACTCTGTTGCAGATCTTAGTGTCTTCCACAAAAAGACAAGCCTTACCTTCTATCCCATCCGCAATGTCCCTCACAAAGATATTTAACAGGACCGGTCCCAACACCAATCCCTGCGGCACTCCGCTCAACACAGCTCTCTCTTCAGAGTAAGTTCCATTCACCACTACACATTGTCTTCTGTCCGTCAACCAGTTTGTAATCCAGGCCACCACCTTGGCACTCACTCCTAAGTTTCTCATTTTATTCACCAGTCTCCTGTGCGGGACCGTGTCAAAAGCTTTGCTGAAGTCCAAGTAGATGACATCGAGCGCTCTTCCTCGATCCAATTCCTTGGTTACCTAGTCGAAAAAGTCAGATTTGTCTGACAGGATTTTCCCCTGGTGAATCCATGCTGCCTCTGGTCCAGGAAGGTCTCCCTTCATCTTACACCAAACCACTTCAGATGGTCCAAAATGCGGCAGCCAGAATATTGACACACGAGGAGAAGAGACCGCATTTCCCCCATCCTCAAAAACTTACACTGGCTGCCAGTTCATTTCAGAATCATTTATAAGTCCATCACCATTATCTACAAAGCCATTCATCACCATGCTCCACTTAACCTACAAATTCCCATTAGAATTAATGGGAATTTGTAGGTTCCAGCGAACCTACAAATTCCCAGTTCACTATTCTTTCTTTCAACAGCGACTCCATTACTGTGCGTGCTATTTTGAAACATTTTATTAATGCTTGGGAAATTTTAAATGTATATGGCTTTAATTAATAGAAGTTATTCTATTTGTCAGTAGTTTTAAAATTTTATTAGTATGATTTTACTATTTAGAGTTTTTATATACCGGCATTCATGATACAATCACATCATGCTGGTTTACAATTAACAGGGGGTGTAACAAGAACTTGAAACTGTTATCAAGTGAAGAGAAACAGTGAAGTTACAGTAAAACAAAGGTTGGTCAAAACTGGGGAAAGAAGGAAAGGCTAGAGGAGTTTAACAAAGATGAGCAAATATTTACAATGTTCTAAAGTGTCTGACTGTGGTTGTTGAGGTGAGATTTAGTTAGGGTCTGGAAAGGCTTGTTTAAACAACCAAGTCTTAAGCCTTTTTCTGAATGTTGGAAGGCAGGGCTCCTGTCGAAGATCAGGTGGGATGGAATTCCATATCGAAGGTCCTGCTGTTGAGAAGGCACGATCTCTAAATGTTAGATGCTGAGTGGTTTTGTTATGTGGTACCTGAAGTGATCCCCTGTATGCTTCTCTAATGGGTCTGGAAGAGGAATGATGTCTGAATGGAATTTGTAGGTTAAGTGGAGCATGGTGATGAATGGCTTTGTAGATAATGGTGATGGACTTATAAATGATTCTGAAATGAACTGGCAGCCAGTGTAAGTTTTTGAGGATGGGGGAAATGCGGTCTCTTCTCCTCGTGTGTGTCAATATTCTGGCTGCCGCATTTTGGACCATCTGAAGTGGTTTGGTGTAAGATGAAGGGAGACCTAGTAAGATAGAGTTACAGTAGTCTATCTTGGAGAAGATTATTGCTTGAAGGACCATTCTGAAATCTTGGAAGTGTAGGAGTGGTTTTATTCTTTTTAGTACTTGAAGTTTATGGAAACAGTCCTTAGTTGTTTGGTTGATAAATGACTTTAAATTCAGACGATTGTCGATAATTACTCCTAAGTCTCTTGTTTGGATGCTGTGTAGGCTGGCTGGTGGATTTGTAGTGGTATTACTATTTTCCGGAGAGATGAGAAGGAGTTCGCTCTTTGATGAATTTAGTATCAGGTTTAAGCTGGTGAGGAGGGAGTTGATTTCCTGAAGGCATTTTTCCCAGTATTCAAGTGTTTTAGTAATTGATTCTTTGAGGGGGATCATGATTTGGATATCGTCAGCATATAGAAAGTGTTTTAGATTCAGTTTGGTTAGCAGCTGGCATAGTGGAAGAAGGTAAATGTTGAAGAGTGTGGGGGATAAGGAAGAGCCCTGGGGAACTCCTATGGAGGAGATATAACGGAGTGATTCTTTTTTGTGAATTCTAACCTTGTAGCCTCTGTTGGTGAGGAAAGTTTTGAACCATGCAAATGCTGTTCCAGTTATTCAGATGTTTGATAGCTGGTTTAGGAGGATGGAATGGTTAACGGTGTCAAATGCTGCAGAGAGGTCCAGGAGAATCAGTAGCAAAGATTGACCTTTATAATGATGAGTTGGTCAGTGAGGGAAATGAGTAGGGAATCTGTACTTAGTGCCTTTCGGAATCCGAATTGGGAGGGGAACAGACTTTTGTAGTCTTCAATGTAATCAGATAGTTGAGTATTAACTAATTTTTCCATGATCTTTGCTATAAAAGGAAGGTTGGCAATCGGGCGGAAGTTATTGGGATCTTTAGAATCCAGATTTGGTTTCTTTAGGAATGGTTTGAGGGAAGCCGGTTTGAGGTCATCTGGGAAGATTCCCTGAGATAGTGAACAGTTTATAATGTCAGCCAGTGTTTTTGAAATGGTGTCGGGAATTATCAGGAGCAGTTTAGTGGGGATTTGGTCGAAGGGATGGGAGGAAGGTTTCGTTTTCTTTAACACTGCTTGGATCTCTGAAGTGGTGATGGGTTCAAATGAATCAAGAGATATGTCTTTATTAGGGAGATGATATGCACTAGAAAGCGAAGTGGTGCTAGAGGGCAGCTGTGTTAGGAGGTTGGTGATTTTGTTTCAGGAAAAAAGAGCCAACTCTTTAGCTTTGGATTGTGCTTGGGTGCTAGGGATATCTGGTGCGTTGATTAGTGTAAGTTTGGATACATAGGCAAAAAGGACTTTCGCATCGTAGACAAGGTCATGGATCTTATGCGCGTAGAAATCCCTTTTTGATCTTAAGGTGGAGTTCCTGTATTGGTGAAGAACGAGTTTATAGGCGGAGAGTGTGCTGGAGCAAGGGATTTTGTGCCATTTACTCTGTCTTAAGCTCTGTTTTAGTTTTCGAAGTTCATTGGTGAACCACGGTTGTCTTTTGGAGGAGTTGGGGTTGAATTTTTTTGTTGTAAGTGGGCATAGTTTATTTGCTACAGCTTCTGTAATGTTGCTCCAGGACAGTAGGGCAGAGTTAGGATTGGAGAGGTCTATGAGAGTGAGTTCTGAAGCCAGGTGTTTGCTGAGGACCATCAGTCGAGCAGGATCTTCTGTAGAGAAATGAGGGTTGAGGTGGATGTGAGTTACCGGTTTCTGTCAATGTGAAGGTGGTGGAGATTAATACGTGATCTGACCAAGGAACTTGCTTGCATATAGGGTGGGATGAGTGTGTGATACCAGAATTTACGAAGATAATGTCTAACATAGAAACATAGAAACATAGAAATGACGGCAGAAGAAGACCGAATGGCCCATCCAGTCTGCCCAGCAAGCCTCACACATTTTTTCTCTCATTCTTATCTGTTACTCTTAGCTCCTTGTTCTATTCCCCTTCCACCCCCACCATTAATGTAGAGAGCAGTGATGGAGCTGCATGCAAGTGAAATATCTAGCTTGATTAGTTAGGGGTAGTAGGGGCAGTAACCGCCGCGATAAGCAAGCTACACCCATGCTTATTTGTTTTACCTAGACTATGTTGTACAGCTCTTGTTGGTTTTTTTTTTCTTCTCCCCTGCTGTAGAAGCAGAGAGCCATGCTGGATATGCCTTGAAAGTGAAGTATCAGGCACATTTGGTTGGGGTAGTAACCGCCGTAACAAGCCAGCTACTCCTCGCTTTGTGATTGCGAATCCTTTTTTTTTTCTTCACCCCTGTCGTTGAAGCTATGCAGGATATGCGTGAAGCATCAGTTTTTTGTTTTTGTTTTTTTTTTCCCCCTGCCGTTGAAGCAGAGAGCTATGCTGGAAATGCGTGATGTATCAGTCTTTCTCCCATGCCGATGCAGCAGAGAACCATGCTGGATATGCATGGAAAGTGAAGTATCAGGCACATTTGGTTTGGGGTAGTAACCGCCGTAACAAGCCAGCTACTCCCCTCTTTATGAGTGCAAATCCTTTTTTCCATTACCTCTTGCTGTTGAAGCTTAGAGCGATGTAGGAGTCACAGTAAGCATGTGTATGTTTATTTAATAAGGGTATTGTGTCAATAGCCATCATTCTGGCGAGTCACCCACTCTTCATTGGCGGTCTCTTGACTTTATGGATCCGCAGTGTTTATCCCATGCCCCTTTGAAGTCTTTCACAGTTCTGGTCTTCACCACTTCCTCCGGAAGGGCATTCCAGGCATCCACCACCCTCTCCGTGAAGAAATACTTCCTGACATTGGTTCTGAATCTTCCTCCCTGGAGCCTCAAATCGTGACCCCTGGTTCTGCTGATTATTTTCCTACGGAAGAGGTTTGTCGTTGTAACCGGCTTTGTGGGTAGGTTTGTTGACAATCTGCTTGAATCCATGGCTGAGAGGGCAGTGAGAAAAGCCTTGCAACTGGTTGAAAGTTTAGGGTTGTCTACATGCAAGTTGAAATCTCCTAGGATTATAGCTGGGAAGTCTAGATTGATGTGTGTTGTAGTTATTTCTACAATGGGGGAGGCATCTGCTTCCAGGAGGCACGGTGGGGCGTACACGAGGAGGATTTGTAGTTGGTCTGATTTAAAAAGGCCTATATCTATTTTTGAATCTGATTTAGCTGGGTATTGAGAGAATCTCAACTCTTTTTTTGGTTGCTAGAAGAATGCCCCCACCTCTTTTTTTCTGTCTGGGAAGGGAAAAGTCGTAGAACTGTGTTGGTAGTTGATTTATTATTGCTAGATCCGTGGGTTTAAGCCAGGTTTCTGTTATAGCACAAATGTCCGGTTTTGCATCTAGGAGGTGGTCGTTGAGGATCAGCAATTTCTTGGTGAGGGATTGAGCATTAAACAGTGTCAGGGAGAAGAGAGCGAGGCCTAGGAATTGGGTAATCTGTGAGATCATAATGGGGATGAGAGATTTGTAGGTACGACGTCGGGGTTGTAAAGATGCTTTTCCGGTGGAGAGTAGACTGTTGAAGAATTGGGATTGGGAAACCTGGGTGCATTATTGATTGTGTCAGAGAGGCTGGGGTTGGCTGATTGAGTGATCAGGATGAGAGCTAGTCTGAGGATCAATGAGTGCTGAAATGGATGATTGCTGGGGTAAGGTGGATGGAGGCTGGTGTGGATAGAAGCTGGAACAGGTTTAATAGGTGAAGTTATGGATAAGTGCTGGAACAGGCTTGGTATAACTTATGGATGAAAATTGAAGCCAGTGCCTACAAGCAGGAATGAGAAAATGCTGAAGTGAGATGGATGGCTGCTGGCATGGATGAATGTAGGAGGCCGTCTGGATGCTTGCTGGAGGATGGAGTTGGAGCCTGGAGGGAGGCTCTTAGTCGGAGGAGATCTGGTGAAGTAGTGATGAGGAGAGATTGAGAGCTGTAGCAAGAAGTGGCGAGACTACACGTCGGTGCTGCACGAAGGGGCGCACAAAGGGGCAGGTCCCTTTGTCGTGTGGCACCTAGCTGAACTTGTAAATTTAAAGCCCAGCAAGGGCCGCGGATGATTGGCTGCCCGGGAGGGACTGCTCAGATTGGCTGGTCCCGAGGGGGCTGGATCTGAGGTGGGCCGAGCGTTCAGACGCTGTCGGGCGGACGGTGCGTGCTGCCTCGCGGTCGGCACAGGAGAGGCTCTGGGTAAGTGTGTTTTTTTTTAAAGGCCTTACCCCGGCAGGTCTTCGGCGCCAACTGTGCAGGCCTTCCCTATTATATATATACTATTATAATATATAATAGTATATAATAATATATAATATTATAGTATATAATAATATATAATAGTATACTATTGTATACTATTATAATTGATGCTTTATGTTTCTTTAATTTTAGGTGTTTTATGAGGAATGCTGGTTCTGTTTCCCATTGTTACACAGTCTGGCTTCTTTGTGTTTCCAATTCAGTTTTTGTCTGCATATTGCTGGTTCTAATTTGTGATCCTTTATCCTGTATTTGCATGTGTAATTGAGGTTAAATATTCTACTACTGTGTCATTTCTATGTAAGGATCTATAGTAGCTTGGTTAGCAAAATTGCTTACCTTGTAATAGGTGTTATCCCAGGACAGCAGGATGTAGTCCTCACATATGGGTGAGGTCACTGACGGAGCCCCAGTGCGGGAAATCTGTCAAAGTTTCTAGAAACTTTTGACTGGCCCTGTGAGGCCACTGATCATGCTCTTTTTTCCTAATAGGAGGTCAATTGGTGTTTTAGGGCTTAGTGTAATGTTCGCAGGGTCACTTTTTCATAAGATTATAACTGTTAGAATGCCGACGGTTAGTGCTGTTTTGGAATGGGAGGTTTATTATATTGCAATTTAGTTTGTTCATGGCTTTCTGAAGTCCACACCCACACCCAACATGCATTACAATAGTCCTAATACCATATGTGTTACAAGGGTCTTTTTGGCTTTTATGCCGGTTTTCTGATTGGATGGAGGAAGGCAGTGTGGGAGGGGATTGGTGGGAGTGGTGTAGGTGAGGGTGGTAGGGTATGTGTGCGGAGCAGGTGGGTGTTGAAAGGATTAGTTTGAGGGGCATAGTGAGGGTTTGTGTGAATGGAGGGGAAGTGAAGGGGAGCTGGAAGGCCTCGTGCACACAATTTCACCATCACTCTCCACTTCTCCCCCTCCATATTCTCTCTCCTCCCCATACCAACTCCCTCCCTTCTCACTCCTGTAACTTATCCCCTTCTCCTATCTTCTCCTAACTCATGCTCAACTTCCTCCTACTCTCCCCACTTTCCACCTCCTGTCTAATCTTCCTGATGTTGGTAAGACCTGAGAAACTCCACCAGTCTTTCAACATCTGTCACTCCTCTTTTCTCTTCCTCTGGTGGGGTTTGGGAAACCCCAGAAAAAAGCTTTTCTGTTGCTGCCCACTGCTGCTATAGTGCTGACTGTGCCTGCATTGGTCCTATATTGCCTGATATCTCCTTCATCAATTTCAGCATTATTGCCAGCCTGTGTATCTACCACAGATGAGCATTATGTGTGTGAATGCATAGATTCATTACAATGCTCACCATTGTTTGAGGTTGTGGGAGTGGAATGTAGTGGCACAGATGATTTCTGGGCAGGGTTTGTGTGGGGAGTGTATGTATTTGGTGGCAAGGGTGCATGTGTGCGTGGTTGAGGGTGAAGGTGTAATGTTTGTGGGTGGTGATGGTGGTTTCAGCAATGTGAGGGTCAAGTGGGTGGTGTGATTATTGCATGGTGGGTGAGTAGGTGTGCAGGACTGTGCTTGCGATTGTGTGTGGTGTGGGTAGTAGGGTGAGGATGGAGGTGAAGGGTGTGTGTGTATGGGGTAATATGTGGGTTTTGCTGGAAGGTGGTGTGAGAAGGATGAGCGTTATATGGTTTGAAATGCTATGAGGGTTGTGAGAAGGTATATTTTTATGGTGAATGGTGCTGTAAGGGGGTGACTAGCTAGGTGAGCTGAACGTTGAAACTGAAGTTGCAGGAATGTGCAGGAGGCATGTATGAGGGATAAGCAGTGGAGGTCTGAGTAGTCAGGTGTTGAGTAGGTGGCTTGACACTGTGAATAAGTGTGTGTGAAGGTGTTGTGACAGGGTTTCAGTGGTATTGTGTAGTGTAGATGGACTGTTTAGGGGGCGTGGGTTGGGACATGTGAGAACATATATTTTTGTGGTGTGAGGGGGCTGAGTAACCAGGGTGGGTGGGGAAGTATATCTGCAGAGGAAGGGCAGTATGTTGCAATTCAATTTGCAGAGATGTGCATAGTTCTGTGGAGGTGTGAGGTGCATTGGGGATGGTGGTGTGATGGTGCTGTAAGAGGGTGAGTGGCTAGAGACGAGTAGGTGTGCAGGGGGTTGAGTGTTGTAGCTGGGTTTACACAAAATGTGCAGGTAGAGGTGTGGGGTGATGTGTGTTGTGAGTGATCTGAGGATAGGTGTATGGTGAGGGGAGAGCAGTGTGCATGGTGTATGTGAATGGTTGGGGATGTGTGCAATGGTATGTTTTTGCAATGTGAGGGGTGAGTTGCCAAAGTGGGGAAGTAGGTTGGCAAGGCAGGGGCAGATTAATGCAACAGGGCAGTAGTATGGGTGGAGATATGGATTGCATTGTGGGTGGCATGCAGTGGGGTGAATGTTACTAATGGGTTTCTAGTTGTGTGAATGGCTGTGGGGGGTTTGCAAGGTGGGGGTTTGGGGAGAGGTATCTCAGGATATGTTTTTGCAGCAAATGGTGTCAGTGGTGTGAGGTAATGAGTGGGTGTTTGAAGGGGCGAGTGATGTTGGGTGGAGACAGACATGTTTGTGGGTTGCATGCACTGGGTGCATGGGGAAGACTGTTAAGTGTGGAGGGGAGTGCATAGAAGTATGGACATTTTTATCATTGCACATTCCACTTTGTCATCCTTCTTACTTTATTTCCTGACCTTTTCTTCCTCCCGCTGGCACACCCTCTCTACTCTTGTCTGCTGTCCCCACCAGCCCCTTTACTCTTAAGAAAACAGTTGCTTCTGGCTCAAATTCCACAGGTTTTGATTGCTGACTGGTTCTCTACCTACTGCCCACCCCCTCCATACTGGCAATGTCTTGGGGAATGTTGTAAAGCCCTGGTAGGCATCTGAATGTTTTGTTTGCCTGCTTGTCTGTCGCTGGAGCCTGCCATTTATGGAAGGCACCCCCCCCGCACTATGTGCATGTGCCGTGAGTAACCGAGCGCCTGCTGCATCCTGAGGGTATCGCCTCCATCGCACCAGTCTGGCCTACTTACGGGCGAGGGAGGGGGGTTCCATTCTTCTCCCCCTCCCTTCTCCTCATTCTCTGGTGGTAGCTGGCAATGGCACCGGCTACGTGCTTCGGCACGCCTGCAGTGCCAGCCTTTGGGGGCTCCGGGGAGGAGAGGGGAAACAGTGCTGATGTCACACCCCCAGGTTGGCCCGGCATTGGGTGCGCTGATGTCATGAGAATGTGCCCTGATGCCGGGCCACTTGATTGGCCAGGGGAGTAATGCGGTGACCTTGGCCGTGGGGAGGGACAGACGGGAGAGATTTAAAACCTGCCGGCTCTCTCTCATCTGACTTCTTCTTCCTTGGCTCGGCATGGCACGATTTCCCTACCAACCCACCCCTCTATGTTAGTTAGTTCTAAATGTTAGTTAGCAATCATGATGGTTTGTTAACTTGTTAGTCGCCATCGCTGTGACAGGTTAAGTCCTGGAAGATTAGAGTAATGATGAATGCTATATATTGAGGCAGGGAGATGCCGATAAAGATGAAAGGGGCCTAGGGGCCACTTCGTGGCGAATGGCCGTTGAGGTCGCATGTTGGGCATGGGGAGTGGGCCATGATGATTTCGATAACCTGGCACATCTGCGAGGGGGCCCCAGTGGGGTCGGCTGTATGGTGGCCTGACGGGGTCCCTCCAGCAGCTGCGCTCCACTGCTAGACCAGAGGCTCGCAGAGAGAGTGAGCCCCCTCTCGCCCTCCTTCAGATTCCGCTAGGGCAGTAGGGGTGAGTGGAGTCATCAGCACCGCCCCTGCGGATACTAAAAGGACTCTGTTTCAAGTTTAGATTCCCGTCAGGGTCATCTAAAACGGCTGCGGCCAATTTGCATCCCAGCCATGACTGTGGCTTTCATTGTGTCTGTGTCTAATTTCAGGGTGAACGACCTGCCTGGGCGGGATAGAACCCATGGTATCGGGACTGCCTGGTTACTGCTGGCCTCTCATTGATTCTCTTGGGTGCGTGAAACTGCTCCAGCAGTTTCTCTGGTCTCTCCTGCTGGCCCACCCTTTATTTATTTTATTTATTTAAGGGTTTTTTATATACCGAGGCACGTTTGCAAAACATCACCTCGGTTCACAATGTAACATAACCTAGCAACAAGCTTTACACATTATTTGCCAATCCCTGCATGCCTTGCAGCATGCACAGTTCTGCTGCAATGATTACCTGGAGCCCTTCATTCTTATACTCCAGACAGAAAAGTAAAAGGTAAGAGGAAAAAGAAGCTGCAATGGTTTTCTTAATTAGCAGCTGTAAAGGTAAGAAATAAAAGCTTAGTGTTCATAAACTGCACAAGATCGCAAAAAAAAAAAGAACACAGGAAAAAGTAAAAAAAAGCTAGGAAAGTAGTCAGGAGAGCAAACATGCAAATGGAAGAACAGTATTACATATAGTAAAAAAGAGGTACAATTTTTTTTTAAAGATATGTTAATGATATGAGAAGTACAAATGTGACATTGTAAAACTCAGAGGAGAAGGGGAGGAATATGTAGAGACTGACAAGGAAACAGTGGAATTATCAAATTTTTCTGTTCAGTCTTCACTGATAAAGGACACAGAAAACAGATACAAGTAAGATTGGAAATTACCGTAAGTAAATCTCCAGCTTTCAGAAAAGTACGTTTCTGAAGAGCTAGATAAACTAAAAGTAGATAAAGTGATGGGGTGAGGCAGGACAGGATAGAATAGGCTATAGGCCAGTGTATTAAGGAAATTTAAGAAGTTTGGCAGCTCTGCTGGCTAACCTTTTCAATGCTTCTTTAGAGACAGGAGTAATTCCAAAGGACTGGAAATTGGCAGATACTGTTCTCTCTCACAATAGTGGAAGGAGGATGCTGAACTACAGGACAGTTAGTCTGACCTCTGTGGTGAGTAAATTAAAAGAATTGCTGTTTAAAAAAAAAAAAAAAAAGATAGTTCAGTTTCTGGAAATCAATGAACTACAAAATGTGAGGCAGCATGATTCTACCAGATGTAGGTCTGGTCAATTTCTTTGACTGAGTGCCTAGAGATGAATCAGGGAGAAATGAGTGTACTTGGATTTCAAGTAAGCTTTCAACATGGTTCTGCATAGATGACTTATAAATCAATTGAGCACCTTTGGTATGGACACTAAAGTTATTGACTGGGTTAGAAATTGAGTGAAGTTGACAAAGGGTAGTGGTAAATGATGCTCTCAGCAGAAAGGGGGTTTTACTATTTATTTTACTTTAAAATGTTTCCCACCCTTCCAACGTTGAGTGTGGTATATCAGAACATACATAATATATAAAAACAAAACATAAAAGCATGAAAAATAATAGTACATAGTAAAACATTGTCAGCAAGAACAACTCACAGTTGAAATACCAGGTTTATATTGTGTTATTAATCAGATTCTGAAAAAGCCTTCTAAAAAAATGTGTTTTGAGGGCTTTTCTGAAAAATGTCTATTCTTTTGGGAGGGTATTCAAGAGGATGGAGTCGTGGGTTCGAATCCCACTTCTGACATGCTCGTTCTTAAATTTCAGTCAAAAAAGCAAACAATGTTGGGAATTATTAGAAAGGGAATGGTGACTAAAACTCCATGGTGAGACCGCACCTTGAATACTGTGTACAAAATGATAGAGAGTATGGAACAGCTCCCCTATGAGGAAAGACTAAAGAGGTTAGGACTTTTTAGCTTGGAGAAAAGACGAATGAGGGGGGATATGATAGAGGTGTTTAAAATCATGAGAGGTCTAGAATGGGTTAATGTGAATCAGTTATTTACTCTTTCGGATAATAGAAAGACTAGGGGATACTCCATGAAGTTAGCATGTGGCACATTTAAAACTAGTCAGAGAAAGTTCTTTTTCACTCAACGCACAATTAAACTCTGGAATTTGTTGCCAGAGGATGTGGTTAGTGCAGTTAGTATAGCTGTGTTTAAAAAAGGATTGGATAAGTTCTTGGAGGAGAAGTCCATATAGTCAAGAATTTATTATAAAGTTCTAAAATAATATTCAATAACATTAACCTGAACAACAACTTTCTACTTGGAATATCTTTTAAACCCCAGAACCCACCATGATCCCACACATCACAGAATAAAGACCTCCTCGAGATCCTTAAGAGACTCTCACCTAAAGCTAACTAGAGATAGAGTGATTTCAATTGCTAACCCAAACATTTAGAATTCCATGCCAGAAGAACTTTGAACTTTAACAGATATAAAGAAAATCAAAAGTGACTTAAAAACTTGGTTATTAAAAAATGCTTTCCACTTGACAAGCTCCCAGTTCCCCATGACTCATGTGGGATAGGAGTTTGGCTTTCCAGGCTGCTGGAAAACCACGTCATGGGAAGAGAAACTCCATTGCCATTTCTAACTGGTTTTTTCCTTAAACCTACTCTTAGCGTAAAGAAAATGTTTTGCTCCGACCGCAGCAAGTTTAGCAAACAAACAGATTTCCTGTCTATAGCTAACAGGAAGTCTGCAAGGAACATATCTAGGGCACAGCTTCTGCAGCACCAGCAGTTCATGACCTACTTGCATTTATGTGCCTTTCACACCTAGATAGTTTAGTACAACTGCCTCACGACCTTCCCCCTCCCTGCCTGAAGACTGACCGCTTGCACCTACTGCCCACTTGCGCCTACGTAGTAAAAGGTCAGCATAAACATTTATGTGGAAATATTGTAGCAGGAAAATATGTGACGTATGTATCATATCAAATGCTATGAGATCATTTACAATAAAAGAGCAGCCTTCCCAAAAGCCTGGGAGAGACGCTTCACCATGAATCCTGTGTGAGGTGTCTTCATTACCGTTGCTACATCTGGTGACCCCGACGTGATTTAAGTCTTGATCCAAGGAGTGACCCGAGACGTGACAACTCCCTGCTCATCCGGCTGGACAGAAAGCCTAGATGCGCATCGTAAAACAGCAAAACTTGCTCCTGCAAACGTAAGTATTTTTCTCTCAGCGAGTTTGCTCTCAACAACAGACCCGTCGTAAGTATTTATTCAGCGAGTTTGTTCCCAAACATTCGTGAGTATGGGAGGTAGCATTTCAATTCAGCATAAAGGTCATGCGGAAGAATTGAAAATATTAGTGAAGAATCATTATTTAGTCACCAAGGGAGAAAGGGTACATATCAAATTGGGGGACATGGAAAAATTGATGAAAGAGATAGCTTGTCGTTGTCCTTGGTACCCCGAATCAGGAACTCTGAATGTAGAAGACTGGATCCAGATAGGTAACAGTCTGCATACATATCCACAAGCTCCCATAAAGCAGTTATTGCTCTGGAAAAAATGTACAGAGGCTCTAGAACACATCAGGACTAAAAATCTCAAGGCACCACTTTTAGTTCATGCATCCTTAGACACAGACAGTAAAGAAACAGACAGACTGTCTGTCAGCACAGCTAGTACACACACTCATCCCTCACCAGATTTGCAAAATCCCTCAGGAACAGCAACTTCGCTGTATCCTCAGCTTCCCATGCCAGAACCTATGACGCAGTCCATTCAGACCTCTCAGTCTGATTCAGAAAAACAGGCCCTAGGCACAATTGAACCACAACCTGGCCAGTGTGGTCCTATTTGCAAAGAAAATCTTACAGGAGAAGAATTATTAGAAGGACTTCAAGTCTTTCCCATTAAAGAAAGGACTACTGAACTAGGGAGGACAGTATATGAATCCATAGAACATCTGGGAACACACACTCACAAGGCACAGTCCCCAACCACGGCTCCCGTGGTTTCCTCTGTTCACCTTAGAGAAAAAACCTCAGGAAGCTAAAGACACTGAAATCAGAGAAACTAGTCTCTCTCCGCCTTACCCTAAAGCTCTTTCACACCACCCATAAATTCCCTGTATCCTGAACTGTCACTGCCTTCTGACCTTCCTGAATTGTCACCGATTCCTGAACCTCCTAACCTGTCACCTAACCCTTGCCTCCAATCCATGCCTATTTTCCTTGAAAATAGCGAGAAAGACACAGAGAGTAATGAGGAAGTTGGAATAGTCACTGTACCTTCGGCTGTCGCTGGTCTCCCAGCAGCACAAGTTGCCAAATTAGAACGTTCATTTTTTTATGTCACCATTTGGGTTGATTCATTTCATGGATGGACGCTTGCCTTAAGCCCACAAAAAAGAGTTTGTCCTCTGGAGGTATCCCTGACAGCAATTGAATTGAATACCGCCCGGAGTGCCGTACGCAGTAAAAATGCTCCCAGGTCTTCCAAGAAATTAGCATATATGACTTTGGGCCAGGCATTCCTAATATCGCAGCAGCGTTATAAGCAAGAACAGTTCCAACGTGAGAGAAGTGATTTAATAAGTCAGTACAATGCTCTATTGGAAACCAGAATAAACAAAACATATGTATTTAAAACACATTTCCCTACAGGGAATGTCAGGGGCCCCTCACACATCAAAAAAGATTCAATGTATGTTACAACTGTGTTGAAATTTGGCCAAGACACTGTAAATTTCATGTGAAATGTTTTCCTTTTCACAAAGTTAAATTAGACCAAATTTAAAATGACCTAGTGACTCTGAACCTTATATTTCATAGCTATTGATTACATTAATAGTGCACAGAATTAGTATTTTGTTAGGACAAAGTAGATTAGGATAGCATCTGGCTATTGATTCATTGAATAGAGTTCTCTTTTTTCTGTTTATTTTCTCTTGAGAAACGCTGTTCGGCATACACTAGCCTTCCCCTCAATATGTCTTTCTGTTGTTAACTCGTGTGGGGGAAGGAGAACTTTTGAAAGGAAAACAACTGAACTTAGTACTGCAGTTTATCTCTCTAATTTATGTATTTGTATATCTCTGATACATTTCTTTAACTGTGCGCTGAAGCTTTCAAACGGGACAGATCAGATCTCCTGCTGCTCCAAATCTATTTTCCCTCAAGCTTCAAAACTAAAACTTTTTAATGCTTTCAAACTTTTTTAATACTGAATTGAGGTTACTGACATGGACATTTCCTAGTGTTGAAATTTACTATCTGAAAGGACATTTTAACCACAGAGTTAAACTGTCTCTTAGGGTAGCAAAAGTTGCTTTCGCGTAAAAGCACTGTTCTAAGGAAACTGCTTCTGTCAGTTCAGTGCTGAGCGGAAGTAAGGTTTGTGGTAAAAGGCACAGCACTGCTTATAGAAGTATTGTTGTCAGTGACTTGTGCGGCGAACGGAAATAAGAAAAAAAAAAAGTTACTTTTGTCTAAATGGAGCATATTCAAGCTCTACTCAATTGATAATTAACTGATGTTTAAGTTCTAATTATTCTAATTACTTAGTATTGCACATTATACTTCAGCTCAGAATCTTTTTGCTTAAATTTATTCTAGGTTAACATCTATACAGTGATGATAGTGCATCCACTAGGAGGCACTGTGTTATTCTACCAAATGTTACTACCAGATGTACCATATTGTTTTTGTTATCTTAATAATTCTTTGAATACTAGTTTTATTTCAGGAAACTTCCGTTTTATTTTCTTTTTCTAAATTTTATTCAGAATTCTGAACCTTTATTTTTTACTAATAGAGGTTGCTACATCTAAAGCAATCCCTCCCAAGTCTTTTCTTGCAAATCCAAATTGATTTTATTAAATGGTATAATAGAATTGATTCTCCAAGGTTAAAAATGTAACAATTTCACTTTAATCATTACCTTAATAATTTTTTGCTATGTGCCAGAATTTAATATTTTCCAGATTGACAGTCTTCCTGTCATGAGAGATGTAAAGATGAACACTTCACTTTGCAGCTTATTTTAACAATTTTTTCAAACATTTCTTACACATCCTTTTGATTTTTGATCTTTGATCTAATTTTATTTCTGTTACATCTTGCTATGACACTTAAGCTGATGCTTCATTGTTTTTTACTAACAAAGCGGGAAAACATTATATAAGATTAGTAATAGAATTATAGCCATAATGAAATGTCATTAATTAATCTGAATTTCAGTTTTTCCCTATATTAGGTACCCGACGCTACAAGAAATACATATCACAATTTAAGCCTTGATGAATGAAAAATTGATACACCTTGCTGTAAGATTGACTATGACATCATTCAATTTTATTAATCTTGCTGCAGCAGTCAGCACAAAAAGCAGAACTAGCTGCAGTCATTCTACCTTTGCAATTTTTATCAATGCTGATTTAACCATTATTTCTGATAGCCAGTATGTTTGTAATGTTGCTTCTTCTCTTCCTGGAGCATAAACACAAACAAACAGAAAGCGGGAAATGCCATTGGACTTTGCCATTGGACTTCCCCCTAAACAAAACTGGCTGAAAAAACTATTGTTCCCTTTAAATCATCTAAATATATCAAATTCAAATCAGACCACAGCCATCGATAATCATTATGGGACTAAAGTTAGTCACCCACAACCGTCAGTTTTGTATTGCCTAATACTGTCTGGCATAGTCCCGTTCTCGGGCATGCTACTGTGCTTTCTCCCACAGGTCCAATTTGCGTGCCAATCCATTGTATGAAGCCGTGGAAAGATGGAAAGGCATCCGGATCCACAAAACCCGATCCCAAACTTCTCCCTGAGCCTCCACAACCCACAGACGGTCAGAGACAGAACTCCCCGCAAAAAGAAACCCTGATGACCTGGAGATAGATCAAAGCCCTATCCCACCAATCTGCACAACTCTTGGAACAGCAAAGCCTTGAGAAAATTCCAGAGAACTTCTTATTAGCTGCCTTTTCTTGCCTGAATGCCAACTCATTAACAATTGTGTTCTGTATACTCATATTTAGCTTCATCTCTCCTGCCATAGCGATGTCTGAACAAGAACTATTGACAATCCAATATGTACATTACCAATGCACAGACTTTATCACAACTATTGAACCAAACAGATTGCTGGGTTCTACACACACATGCCAACCCATTCCAAGAAGGACTATTGATGCATGCAGTCTTTTAACCTATCAAGATGGACTAATTACCCATGGACTTACAGAAGGGTCTTTTATATATTCACCAGTCAATTACAGTATCACAGGGCTCAGGGTAGGGAAATACCCATATTGCAATCAAACATTCATTCTGCACCACATCATGTCTAGAATATACTCCTTCCTTAATGTAACCATCACTGAACACATGCACAATTTCACATTTCCTGGCTCCAAGTCTCAGAAAGACTATTCTCATTACTGTATATATATATACATATCAGATTATAAAGCAAATCACACACATACCATAGAGCAGATAGAGGCCATGATTGCAGAAGCGCCACCCTCAGATAGTACACCAGCATCCCCCTGGGACTGGCTATGGTCCTGGCTTCCTACTCATTCCTGTTGTATTCCTGATAATCGGTTTCCTTCTTTGTTTGGCTTGCTGCCTTCGGTGCATACCCCATCTCATATCCATTCTAAAACCCCAATCTCGGCCTGAATACAGAGACGTTCTTTATGCTGCCTAAAAATAAAAAAGGAAAGACGAGATGTGGGATAGGAGTTTGGCTTTCCAGGCTGCTGGAAAACCACGTCATGGGAAGAGAAACTCCATTGCCATTTCTAACTGGTTTTTTCCTTAAACCTACTCTTAGCGTAAAGAAAATGTTTTGCTCCGACCGCAGCAAGTTTAGCAAACAAACAGATTTCCTATCTATAGCTAACAGGAAGTCTGCAAGGAACATATCTAGGGCACAGCTTCTGCAGCACCAGCAGTTCATGACCTACTTGCATTTATGTGCCTTTCACACCTAGATAGTTTAGTACAACTGCCTCACGACCTTCCCCCTCCCTGCCTGAAGACTGACCGCTTGCACCTACTGCCCACTTGCGCATACGTAGTAAAAGGTCAGCATAAACATTTATGTGGAAATATTGTAGCAGGAAAATATGTGACGTATGTATCATATCAAATGCTATGAGATCATTTACAATAAAAGAGCAGCCTTCCCAAAAGCCTGGGAGAGACGCTTCACCATGAATCCTGTGTGAGGTGTCTTCATTACCGTTGCTACAGACTCAGATAACATTTTTTGTAAAACCCCCTCTTACAATTGCTTATACACCAGCTCTGTCTTCTTTTTTGATATCTACTGTCTCTATGAATGCTTTTCATCTTGTTACACTCATATTCTATTTGTTTTATCTGTAAACCATTATGAAGTAGTGATTCTCACTTGGAATGATGGTATATAAAACATTTAAATAAAGGTGCAGATTATATTGTGCACATACTTTTAGCCATGTGAAAAGCAAGTTTGCTTACCATAAAAGGTGTTCGCCATAGACATAAGAACATAAAAAATTGCCATGCTGGGTCAGACCAAGGGTCCATCAAGCCCAGCATCCTGTTTCCAACAGAGGCCAAACCAGCCACAAGAACCTGGCAATTACCCAAACACTAAGAAGATCCCATGCTACTGATGCAATTAATAGCAGTGGCTATTAGACAGAAGGATGAATCAGCATTGACATGTGGGTGACTTCATCCGATGATGCCAAACAGACTTCTCTCTTAGCTCATAGAGCTTTTGCTCTTCTGAGCATGTGAGGGAGCACCTGCTCAAGCATTGCCTTGTGAGACCCTCAGTTAATTTTAGAGCTAAGTCTAGCTAAGTCAACTCTCCAGGGAGGGGAATGGGTATTTAGTGTGGTTAATTCATTCTGCTGCCTATAGAGAACACCATTTACAGTAAGCAAATCAGCTTTCTCCATCAACAAGCAGGGCTGAATTAGCTTCGACAGGTCATGTGTCCAAGCTGAGGGTTGCTGCAGAGTGTTTACTGTATAAGCAACCTAGACCCCACCATGGACAGTGGCGACTGGGTGAACAGGTTACGTAAAACTGCTTGTCCAAACTTAGTCACTTTTTGATAAACTGTCCAAACAGTAATGGGATGTGAAAGTGTACACTCGACCAAGCTGAAGTCTTTCAAATGGCTTCAATAGGTACTGCTCTAAGATAAGCCATGGATGCAGCCGTGGCTCTGATTTTATGAGCCTTAATAAAGTCTAATGTGGAAGTCTGCTAGGGCATAACAATGTGCAATACAGCCTGCTAACTAACTAGATATTATTGGTTTGGCAACTACTATACCCAATCAATTAGGATCATAAGACAATTAGTTTAGATGTGGTAGGTTTTTTTTTTTAATGTTCACATGGCCTCAGAATGGGTAAAACAATGGCTTGATTAATATGGAAAGCAGACTACTTTTTGTAGAAACAGGGTGGGTGCGAAGCACTACTCTACTGTGAAAATTTCATATAAGGAGAGTAATGAACCAAAGACTGAAGGTCACTGATTCTTCTGGATGATGTGATTGCTACAAGGAATACTTTATATATAAGAAATTTGAGAGAAGCAGACTCCAGTGTTTCAAATAGTGGCTTCATGAGTTGTTTTAGAAGCATGTTAAGGTCCCATGGCATAGGTGATTTGAGTACTGGAGTTTAGCATGCCATAAGCCCTTCATGAACACTGAAAGAATGAGTGGAGATTGGCCTACCATCAATTTGAATATGGTAGGCTGCTATGGGACTAAGATGCACCCTGAGTAAAGAGGTACTGTGACCCAAGGAAGAAAGAACAAGCATTGGAGTAGCTGTTGTGGCTCATATGCGAACAGGTCCAAGAAGCTTCAAGATAAGGAAAACTGTTTCCTAGTTGAGGGCTTTCTGGCGGTTACTGTTATGTCCTTAATTTCTTTGGGTAAGGAAAATGGGGAGAGTGGCACAATGCATGAGCAGTCAAGGTTTTTTTCTATGCTATTTACAATGCTTCAATATTCAGCATTCACAAGCATTCTTGGTCACAAAACATTTAAGCATTTCAATCTCAAGGCTGCTTCCCATCTTTACTCACTGTTCAGGGAAGGAGCTGTCTTCTCCTCTGGTTCCCTAGGCCTCTCTCTCTTGCTATCTTCTGAGCCTGCACTATATCTTGCTCTGGGAGCCTTCCGGTACCCATTATCCCCTGACTTAAGGTGGACCAGGCTCAGAGAGGGATGGGGGTCGGTCCTTTACACTGTTCTGGGGGTTCTCTCAGGCATGGTCTTTCACATGGAAGTCAACAAGTATTTAACATCTAGGCCATCAAATTGAGAGAGAGAATGTTTGATATAGATGTTCCTTTTCATCAGTTAACAAGGTTGTATTGGACCCTAGAGGAATTTCAGTGTCGAACAGTTGTACCAAATACAAAATCACACTTGTCTGGGCCATACTTGTGCAATAAGTATCAAATGGGCACTGTGTTTGAGGACTTTTTGCACTGTCTAAGCTATCAGCAGAAGTGGTAGAAAGGCGTACATGAGGTCTACATTCCAGTTGAGCATAAAAGCATCCTGGGCAGATCTGAGAACACTGTTTCATTTTCCCAAAATCTTTCCACTTTTCTGTTGCCCACCGATGCGACAAGGTTGATTGACAAATGACCCCAAAAGATCAGTTGTTGGCTATTGCAAGGAACATTCATGTGGATGAATATCCTACTGAGGCATTCTGTTAATATATTGGTGACCCTTGGGAGGTAGGTTGCTTTAAGAATTGGTTGGTGACTGCCTGCCCATTTCCATATTCTTATTGCTTCTTGACAGAGTCCATAACCCAGTGCATCCTTGTTTATTGACAACTTGCTTGATGGTTTGAATGAGAATACTCTTTCACTCAAGGAGATGTGAAAGTTGAGGCATGTCTGATCACTCACAGATCTAGGTGGTTGATCTGAAACTGCCTTTCCACTAATGCCCAAGTCTCTTGAATTTGCAAGGACTCCGTGTCCTTGGTGGAAGCATGTGTAGCCAATGTCACCTGATAAGGAAGATGATGGTGTGGTGCCCCCTCTTGAAGGATGTAGGGGGCTAGCCACCATTATTGAAGTTCTTGCTTCATTTCCTGTGAGACATTTACTAAGGTCGTCAAGGGCAGCATTGACTGATTCCATTGGTAACAAAAGCCCCATTGCGGGAGTCGCTGTTGAGTTGGGTTAGTGATACCACATGAACTACCACTGCCATATGGCCCAAAACAAATAGTACTTCTCTGGCTATTATCTAATCTGAGCTCAGCAATCAATAAGCAAGGGACCTGAGAGTGTATGCTCAGTTTGTTTGAAGAAACTTTCTCCTATATATATTCTATCAAAGCTGAGAAGAATTTAATTTTTTGAAAACCCAGACATCTTTGGTGATCTTGTGCCATTCCTCCAGGTAGAGAATTATTCTCCTTACTGGAAATGAAGACTGTTGGGTTTGCAGATCAATCAGAAACTTGGTCCAGGTTTGGCTTGGACTTGCTGTGCCTTCTTTTGGTTATTCCTCTCACACTGTTGACTTTGAGCTAGAAGTTGCTGCTGCAGAAGCAGAAGTCAGAACCAATGAATTGCTGGAAGAGGCATTTTTTGAAAGTACAACTGCTTAAAGCATAGTAGAGCCATCTTGAAGTGGATTGCTGCTCAGAGCAACTGAACTGCTACATGTTGCACCTTGATTTGACAAATCAAAGCCATTTGGCATACTACTATGAAGGCTGATGAGGAGCAAACTGTAGTATCAATGCCTCCTACTCTGAACAAATAAGATGGGGTATACATTCTTCTGCACTTAGGAGCAGCTGTGGGTACCCTGAGCTGGAGGCAGGAATGGCTTTAATTTTTTTTTTTTTATAATTCTTTTTATTAAAGGTAGGAAACATGGCAAACAAGTAAGCAATATGAGATAACCGGTTAAACAATAAAAAAAATAAAATGGAAATGTTACTTACCCACCACCTTTTTCCTTTGCATACCCCCCCACCCCAGACATACACACACACATATCATAAGTAAACACACATCTACACACATACATCCCAGCTCCATCCATCAATCTGCTTCCCGCCAATAAGGCAAAGCAATTCACAATTCTTTACAGACAAATCCTTCCAAGGCTATTCCAATAGAAATTTCAAAACTTTCTCCCATAATGGAAAATAACCCTCCCACTATCGTGAAACTTTATTCCCCCACCCCCATTTCCTTCTTCTTTTCCTTTTCCAAGAGAACATTACACTTCAAAACATTCTTCTATTTTTCAATAGCTGGCAAATCATCATTATTCCGGCAAACCAATACTTCACATTTTGCAAACCCTAATGCTATGGCTAAAAATGTATTTCCACCCCTCAGTAGTTGAGTTTGTGTCTCAATATATGTAAATAAAAAAGCTTTCCAATCCATACAATGGATCTTCATAACTTTCTCAATGAAAACCTTTACATTATCCAAGAATCCCTATAATTGGGGACATTCCATGAGCATATGGCAAAAATCCCCTTTTTATATGTTTACATTTAAGACAGATCAGACTCCCATAATTCTCTCTTTGCTCCTCTCTCCCTAGTTAAATAGATACGATGTAACATTTTAAATTGTAACTCAAATTCGCTGGGTGCAAGTATTGGTAGACCCCCAGCAAAAGCTCTACCCATAATTTCTTCCCCAATATTCTCCCCCAGATCAACATTCCATTTGTGTCAATTGTCTCAAATGAGCTAAATTCTTTTGAATCTTCAATAAGTTCACCCAAATAAGGATTTTGCTAAATTTCAGGGTAGTGTTAAAAAAAAAAAAAAAAGAGTCTTCTTGATCTGAAAAAGTAATATTTACAAGTGATCCCTGCATTATTAATCTAGCATAATGTCTAATCTGTAAATAAGCAAAAAAAAAGATTGAGTTAACTCCCATGGCTCTTGCAACTGACCAAATAAGTATATGCACTTTTCATCAGAGTCCACAAATTTTCCTATGCAATACAGCCCTTTTCATTCCCAAGCCCGGAAAATTGATGACCCTAATCCCATCAGGAATTCCTTATAGACCATAAAAGACAAGAAGAGGGAACAATTAATCAGCTTTCCTTCCCTAAGGCGCCACCATCTCCATGCATGTACAAAGGCATCAAGCCAAGGCATGTTAAACTGCAGAGCACGTACAGAGGCACGAGAAAGATGAAGATTAATTAAATTATAGGGTTTCACCCAATCCCTTAGCAATCCCTCCCCATCATATTTCCTCTGTAGCAAGGTCCAGTCTTTCACATATCTTAATAGAGCTGCAATGTTAGAGATCCTAAGATCCGCAACACCAAGCCCTCCTTTCTGTTTTATGCACATCAAACTAGCCAATTTGGTCCGTGCAGGACAACCTGTCCATATAAACTCTAACTACAGACCTGAATATTTGAAGTTCTGTAGCTGTTACCCAAAATGGAACCATTTGTAAACAAAGTAATTTAGGTAAAATGATCATTTGAAATACAGCACAGCATCCCCTCAAAGACAAAGGAAATTCAGTTTTAGCTTTATGGAGAGCGGTCAACATATTCTTTTGACATGTCTTTCAAAGAGTGGGATAACCATATACTCTAAATACTTCATGGTATCAATATTCCATGCCAACAGGAACTCACGTAACCATTTATCTGTCAAATATACATCTATAAGGAAAGCCACTGATTCATCATAGTTTATCTTTAAACCTGAGAATGTACCATACACATTAATTCACAAGTATCTGTAATAAATATGCCTTGGGTTACCAATGAACAACAGGACATCATCGATAACTTCCTTCATAATGGAGGAGAAGAGCGTGATGCCAAGTCATCCATACGCAACATATAATGTAGATGGTTGTGCCATTCCCAGAATGACGAGCCTTCAGCTCCCCTCCAGTGTAACAAAATCACTTTTTTCCCCACTAAGCATGCTTTCAAGCAAGGGCTCCCACCTCCTACTGGCGGTCTCGGGAAACACCCAAAGAGCAAGAATAAGGGAAATTCCCAGCAAACGTGAAATATAATTTACGATACACCCACAGTAGCGTTGAATAGGAGGGCAGGCCCAAAAGGGGTGCGACAGTGTTCCTGTGGCCATTTTACACTTCTCACATATGGCAGAAGAAGAAATTTGGGAGAGACATGCCATATGAGCTGACACATAGGCCCGCCGTAAAAACTTATACTGCATTTCCCTATAGTACATACTCACCGTAAGGTGGGACACTCGCTTAAAGCATGCTCGAAGGACAGAAACATTAATAACAAACACGCCGTCATTGTTCCAGCAATCCACCAGAACCTTCAATATTGCTCCTATTGGGCTCGTTTTTTAAGCATTTTATAGAATAGGGAAAGAGAAGGTGGTTGTAATCTATCAAACAGAAATAATGTATCCAATGAATGGAAGACCCCAGGATTTTGAGAGGCAGTCGGCAAGGACTTAATATAGTGCTGAATTTGTAGGTAAGTAAATACCTGTTCAGGACCCAGCTGGTACAAGTCCCAGAGTTCTGAAGTGACATCAGTTGCCCCTCTCAGTTGAGTAAATGACCCAGTTGGGTAATACCTTTAGCCTTCCATAAACGAAACCCCGATGTCTGGGAGCCCAGGTGAAACTCCAAATTCCCCTGAATAGGCAGTAAATAGGGGCATATCTGAGAGATCCTTCAACAATTTAGTAGCAGCCACCCATGTTCTTCTACAGGGTGCTATTGAAAGGGATTGGGTTAAAAAAAAGGCCAGGAGAGTAGTAGAGGGAGCCTGTAAGACATTTCAAATCTAAGGGGGCCACCAGGGCCTGTTCCGCCACAATGTTGATATAAGTGGATTGGCCTAAAAGCCAATCTCAAATGACACGGAGGTTACCTGCCATATTGTATAGGCTTATGTCCAGGAGTGCTGATCGGTAGTCTTGGTAATGTAGAAGTAGTCTGAGTCGTTTTAGTACTTGTAAAAAAGCCCTCCTTAGCAGTGATACTGATAAATTTCTTTAGGATTAATTGATTGTCCATGATGTCTCCGAGGTTTCTCACTTGAGAGGAAAAGGATGGTTGACTGGAAGGATTCAGGTTTGGCATTGCGTAGTTATCGTCTTGTGAGCTGAGGAGTATTTCCGTTTTATTGGAATTTAGGATTAAGTTAAGGCTTGAGAGCAGGTTGTTGATGGATAGAAGGCAGTTGTTCCAGAATTCTAGGGTTTTTTGTAGAGATTCTGTAACTGGGATGAAAATTTGCACGTCATCTGCGTTAATGTAATGATTTAATTTTAGATTGGAGAGGAGCTGGCATAGTGGTAAAAGATAGATGTTGAAGAGAGTCGGGGATAATGAGGAGCCTTGAGGGCTCCCAGAGAAGAGCAGACTGGGTGTGATTCATTGTTGTTGACTCTGACCTTGTAAAATCTGTTTTGTAGAAAAGACTTGAACCAGTTAAGAGCGGTGCCTTTGATGCCGATGTCGGCTAGCCATTCCAGTAGTATTGAGTGTTTCACCGTGTCAAAGGCTGCTGATAGATCGAGGAGTATGAGTAGGCAGGATTGTTTTTTATCGAGATTCATGAATATGGTATCTGATAAAGAGATTAATAGAGTTTCGGTGTTTCGGGCTTTGCGGAAGCCGAATTGCGAGGGTACTAAGATTTTGTTTTCGTCCAAGTACTCCAACAGTTGCTGGTTTACTATTTTTTATAGGATTTTGGAGATGAAGGGGAGTTTTGCAATAGGTCTGTAGTTGGCAGGGTTTTCTGGAGACAAGTTAGGTTTTTTCAGAAGTGGTTTAAGAATTGCGAGTTTCAGGGGATCCGGAACTGAGCCTTGTATTAGTGAGCAGTTGATGATGTCTGCGATTGGTTTGGCGACGGTTTTAGGGATGGCGATGAGTAGGTTGGAGGGGATCGCATCAGTGGGGTGTGAAGCAGGTTTGATCTTCTTTAGGATTGCTTCAATCTCTAAGGAGGAGGTCAGTTCGAAGTTTTCCAGATTTGTGTTCTGTTGAGTATGTGCAGAGTAAAGGGGAGGCGGAGGAGAACCTTTATTGGCATTTAAAGGTGTGATCAGATCAGTGATTTTTTTCTTAAAGTATGTTGCTAGCTCTGAGGCTTTGCTGGCGGCTTGGTCGTCTGGGATGGTAGGGGGGGAAGATTTGGTGAGAGACAAGACGAGAGAGAATAAAGCTTTTGGATCGAAGATGATGTGGTGGATTTTTTGTGAGTAAAAGTCTCTTTTTGTTTGTATGATGGATATCCGGTAGCGGTGCATGAGAGATTTGTATGCTTCCTGGTTTGATGGGGATGGATTTTTTCGGCCATAATAGTTCCTTACTTCTAAGCTCTTGTTTGAGGGTTTTAAGTTGTGGTGTGTACCAGGGTTTCCTGTTCGATTTTGAAAGTGTGTCTTTTGTAATTAGAGGGCAGGTAAGGTCTGCAATATTCTTCGTTATCTTGATCCAGGAGGATGTGGCTGAATCTGCATCTGAGAGATCAAATTTGTTTAATGCTGTGGAAAGGTGTGGGCTGATAGTGTCAGGGTTGCATATTTTCCTAAACTGGACCGTGGTTTTTTGTATCGGTTGGGGGGTGGGTTGGATGTTCTTCAGCGTTATAGAGATCAACCTGTGGTCTGACCATGGGACTGGGGAGCATGTTGTGGATGAGGCGGGGTTAAGGCTTTCGTTTATGAAGATTAAATCCAGGGTGTGTCCTGCTTTATGTGTTGGACCCTTAATGATTTGATTGAAGTGTGGTGAGAAATGTTTCACAACTAGAGGATTGAGGTGATTTGTCCACGTGGAAGTTGAAATCTCCCATTATAGCAGGGGAGTCTATGTTTATGTGCTTGGCTATGAGTTCGATTAACAGGGACGGATCTGATTCTAGGCTTCCTGGCGGGGCATATGTAAGGCAAATTTGAAGGTATTTAGACTTGAAAATCGCTACTTCGAGCGAGGTTGATGTGTTTGTGATCTGTAGAGATAGACCTAGTTCTTTTTTTGCGGCTAGTAGTAGACCGCCGCCTCTTTTTTGAGGTCTGGGGATAGAGAATATGTCGTAGTAGTGTGTGGGGAGTTGGTTGATTAGAGCAATGTCTTCAGGTTTCAGCCAAGATTCTGTAATTGCGCAGCAGTCCGGTTTTGTTTCTATTAGATAGTCATGTAGGAGGTGAGTTTTTTTCGAGAGTGATTGTGCATTAAAACAGCTCGCAGAGGGCTGCGAGCTGTTTTAATTAGATTAGTCATTAACTTCCCGGACATTACCAAACTGATATAGGCGGAACTAGTAGTATAAGAGGCTCCCTTTCAGCTCGCTGATGAAGTAGTATATTTAAGGCTCCTTGAAGGGTGAGGTAATGCCCCCTGTCTGATGGGTGATTTGATCTTGCTAGCCGTCATTGGGAAGATTTCAGTTGATTACTTAAAGCCAGCTTATCCAGGGTTTTATGCCTATATGCCACATAGAAGATAATATCACCCCGCAAGACTTTAGCGGTATACCAAAAGAGGACAGGATTTGCCACGTGTTCGCCATTTAAGTGGGCATAATTCATCCATTTGTCCAAAAGGTGGGCTTTAAATTGAGGATCATTGACCAGGTAGTATGGGAACTGCCAAATACGCTTGGGGGATTGAAATAACGTTGAAGATCCACCCAAACTGGGGCATGATCAGATAATTTCTCCTATACATGCATCATTAATCTTGGAGAATAGATAGCTACTCACTAAAAAATAATCTAAACGGGACAAGGTGGCATGTGCTCGGGAAAGATGCGTGAAATCTCTCTCCATAGGGTGCAGGATGCGCCATGCACATACCAAGTAAAGTGAGTTCTCTAGCTGTAATAAACCCTTATATTGCCCCCTACATCTCGGGGAGAGGTCTGTGATTTGTCCAGCTTTAGGTCCCGAATAGCAATGAAATCACCCCTCCCCCCCCCATAATAACAAAGTCAGTGATATAGGGAAGGAGTAAGCATTGAAATTCTCTATAATAACCAGGACATTAATTATTGGGAGCATAAACATCACTAGCTTAAACTTAATACTAAACTCTTCTAAGACTGAACTCCTCCTCATCTCCCCAGAAAACAGTACTATCACTACGAACACACCAGCCAACCTTCACATCACCCAAGCAAGAGACTTAGGAGTTATTATCAATAATCGGCTAAACCTAAAATCATTTATCAACCAAACGACTAAGGACTGTTTTCATAAACTACATGTCCTGAAAAGAATAAAACCACTCTTTCACTTTCAAGACTACAGAATGGTTCTGCAAGCCATAATCTTCTCTAAGATAGACTACTGCAACTATCTTATTAGCTCTCCCCTCCATCTCACACCAAACCTCTTCAGATGGTCCAAAACGCGGCAGCCAGAATACTGAGAAACACGAAGAGAAGAGACCACATTTCTCCCATCCTTAAAGACCTACACTGGCTGCCAATCCATTACAGAATCATTCATAAGTCCATTACCACTATCTATAAAGCCATCCATCAACATGCTCCACTCAATCTACAAATCCCATTCAGAAAACATACCTCCTCCAGACCCATTAGAGAAGCTTACAGAGAATCACTACATGTACCCCATGCCAAAACCTCTCAACATATAACATTTAGAGAACGGGCTTTCTCTACAGCAGGACCATCACTATGGAACTCTATTCCACCGGATCTTCGTCAAGAACAGTGCCTTCTAACATTCAGAAAAAGGCTTAAGACGAGGTTGTTTAAACAAGCCTTTCCAGACCCCAACTGATTCTCAATGCAACGACAACCACAGTCAGACATTCTTAGAAAATTGTAAATAATTGCTCTGTTAAACTCCTTTAGACTTTCCTCCACCCAATTTTGAATATCCTTGTTTTACTGTAACTTCAGAGTTTCTCTTCACTTGTCACAGTTATTAGTTTATTTTCATTTTACACCCCCTGTTAAATGTAAACCAGCATGATGTGATTCCTATCTCGAATGCCGGTATAGAAAAAACACTAAAATAAATAAATAAAAATAAATCGTACGGTCATAGACCTGTGTTACCAAGATAATATATCGCCCCTGGGAATCTTTAATTTCTTTTTGAACTTTAAAGGGCAACTGCTTATTGATTAAAATTGCCACCCCCGCAGATTTGGTAGAAGCCGATATAAAGTAGACATCTCCCACCTATCCTCTACATAACTTCCCGTGTTCCACATCTGTAAGCTGGGTCTCCTGAAGAAATGCTATATCAACCTGTTTCTTTAAGTGATTAAGGATTTTCGACCTCTTAATAGGCGAGTTTATGCCACACATTCCAGGATATTATATGGGTACCTTGGCTAGGATCGCTGCAGATTACAAAAATGTAACAGAACCATGAGATAGTATTCAGCAAGGCAGGAACCCTCCCAGCTTAGGCCCCCACGTACCAGAAAAACACAGGACCCACATTGATACATATTGAAAGTTATTCCATACCCAGCCACACACAGTATGGTACATAGAAAAATAACTGAGTATCCCCAAATGCCCTTCGCCCCCCCCCCCCCCCCCCATCTCAACTCTGCATCCCCATGACCACTTCCCCCCACGCTTCCAAGACAACAAAAAGAAAGCCACTCCAATGCGAAGAGCCCCCCTCCCCCCAATCCAGCCCCATCCACAACAATTGAATCAGCCACCAGAAAATTAGGAGCACTCTATAACTCGTGCTTGTGAGAGTATGGCCATTAACAATACTTAGGTACCGAACATAGCATTATATATAGCCATAACAGTACCCAGGCAAACCAGATGAGAGCATAACCCCTCCTCTAACAATTATGCTCAGCAAACCATGCAACTTCTAACAGTTCATGGGTACCAGTGGAGTATGTCAAAATTGCAGCGAGGAGGTCCACATCTCTCCACCAGCCAGAAAATAAACGTGTCATCTCTCAATTCAAAAGGGTGGAACATGCCAATCTCTTAAGGCCATCTAATCCTTATCTGTATCTCCCATCGGACTCTTTGGGCCTGAGAGGGATTGAGAGCGCAGGAAGCTGTGCACATCCTCTATCTTCATGAACCAGCGGATCCTCACAGCTGTGGCTACACAAATCCTTGCAGGGTAAACCAGGGTGGCCCGAAAGCCACCTGCGATCAATTTAGAACAGAGAGGGGCCAGGAAACATTGTTTCACTGCCAGATTGGCCAATAAATCCTGGAGCACTAGAATTTTATGGTTCTCATATTACAAGGATTTACCAGTCCTAGTTGCCTGCAGAATTTCACTTTTGTGAGCAAAATTAAGGATTTTTGCAATGACCACTCAGAGCCTGGTATCAGACCCTCTTTTGAGCCCTAGGCGATGTGCTCATTCGACATGCAAAGGACCATATGCGCCTGTAATTTCCAGTTCTGTGCTGAGCCAGCCCTCAAACCTCTCTCCTCTAGTGACTCAGGGAGCCCCAGAAAACGCAGGTTGGACCTACTGGAACAGTTTTCCAGGTCTTCCAGTCTCTCCTCATGTTTAGCAAGTGTGTCTAAGAGCAGTGAGGTCGGACTCAGAAGCATGGCAGCCGACTTGAAGGTCCGACACCCGCTGCTCTATCTTGGAGAATGAGACTTCGTAGCCTGCAAACATCGCGGTAAGCTCAGAAAGTTTATTTGAAATAGTTTTAAGATCCAGGCCTAAAAGAGATCGCTGCCTTAATCTCTGAAATTGCCACGGCGGGAGTTGGTGCGGACGAGTCCGGCGCCATGATGGAAGGTGCCTCTGTGATTCGGGGCCGTTCCTTCTCTTTCTTTAGTGAGACAGGAGGTCATCGCCGTTACCAACCTGTGCGCTGGTGTTAGTGCAGGCAGTCCGTCAATTTAAGTCTCCAAAAAGCTGATTTTAGTTATGTGGATGGGACTGGATCGCCTAGGCCGAGCGCTGTGAGGAGAAATCACGTCTTCCCCCGGCACTGCATCCTGTGACCTCCTTGATCCTCCAAAATTAAAGACACTGATTTTGTTAACCCTCTGTGCTAAAAGCTTAATGTCTTGGTTCAACATAGGTCAGTAGGATTCTGGGAGGTCTAGATTTCTCAAAATATCAACAGAGGACATTGTACTTTCCTTTATGTGCACCGATGTCTGGTATTACTCATTAGGCTGCACCATATATTGGTGATAGCCTTATTAGTACAAATATAGTTTTTAGTTTTTAAATTTTTTTAATTTCATAATTGAATGCAGTTTTTAATATCCATTAGTGATATCCCTCAACCGAAAGCATTTTAGAAATATGCTGATCTTGATGAAATTAGCTCTCTCATACACAGTCACCATCTGTCGCCTTCCTTAGCATTATTTTATACATAGCTATATTTAATAAGATGTTATCTTCTCCTGTAAAAACCATTTGTTATAGCACGATTAGAGCCATCAGCCCGACACTGGCAGTGTTTTGACCACCCTGTCTTCCTCAGGGACTAAGATAGCTATATAAATCAAAATCTATTGTTACTTACAAATCTTTCAATCCCTTCTAGAACGCCATATTGCTATCGGACAACAAGCGTGAGATACTATTTGCTATTTAACTTTTAAAAGGAGTATGCAAAATAGGTCTAATGACGAGTTTTCTATTTCGTCCACTTCTGTATAAATCTATTTCCATGTGTATTTTTCCAATTGCTTTTAACCCAGATTCATCTGAAACCTAAATCTACCAGCAAATCAATGCCTACTCCTCATTTACAAGAAACCCAGTCCTACATTACTTGTTACACCAAACAAGTACATTTGGAGTGAGACTATCTACAGCAGCTCTCCTTCACGTCCCTTATATGTTACCCCCATTCTGGGGGACCCGTCACTAGTAACTGGTATGGTTCCCCCATCATGTCCCTCTATCCCTATTAAACAGATTTTTACTATCGTTTTTTTACAACTATAATACAATCTCCTTCTTATCCATTTTGTAACCACCAAAAAATTCTGTCTCTCATACCCAGTTAATGACTATGAAGTACCAACCTAATTGATTTACTTCTTTACTAAACTAAATCTATTTCTGGATGGGATTATCGGCATATTGTTGACGCACTGTTCCTCCCCATTTTGTTGCCCTTTTTAGGAACACCTATTTATAAGAAAATTAATCCCCTGTTATGAATTGGTGTCATTTTTATATACTCTCTATTTTATTTATTTGTTTGTTTTTGTATACTGATATTCAACAAAAGTCATCACGTCGGTTCATATACAACAAAAAGGAGGAGAAATTACAATGTGAAAAATAGAATCAGAAATATTATATAAAGTAAGGGAGAAAATTAAAGACAGAAGAAGAGAAAGAGAAATAATATTTCACCCATCTAGTGTGCACATCCACTTGCTTCTTCCCCAGTGGTATATGTATACTCCTCTTTTATGCTTATTTCATAAAAACAAGGTGACTCACTTATTTGATTATGCGTTTGTTTTTGTTTGTAGTTAACCCCAATGTCATCATAGAAAAATCCATTGTAAAAATTGTAACTGACTTGAGAAATAATCTGTTGATAACCTAACTTCTGTAATCCATGAGCTGCTAAATGTTTTAACCTAATAGAATGCCGCCCACTCTATTTCTTTATTAAGTCCATTTGGGGCTACTGTATTCCACGAGAAAATATATCGTTGTTCAATCTGGATTAATTTGAGGATGTGTCACCCCCCGTGGTAAGCAGGGAACATGGCACACAGTGCTGCTGCTGTCAGGTCTTCCCATTGATGGGCAGCTGCAACCCAATGATCTACTAAAGGTGCCTCTTCCTTATGTCTCTTAATGCAACTTATATGTTCTTGAAGTCGTATTTTGAATTTACGTATGGTCTTCCCAATATAAACTAAATTGCATGGGCACCACAGAGCGTATATAACACTCTCAGTTATACATGATAGATGTTGACAAAAAACGAATTTGCGTCTGCCTGTAATGTCCAAGGTTGGACCCTGAACTAATTGGCACATGTTACACTGTCCACATCTGAGATGTCCAGGTTCGCCTGTATATTCAATGGTCATACGTGGAGCTTGAGTGTATGACTGGATCACCATATCTCTCAAATTTCTTGCTCTTTTGAATGCAAAAATGGGGAATTCCTGAAAAACTGGATGCATCTGCAACAGGGGCCAATGTTTAATAATACTGTGTTTCAAATTCTGTGTTTGAGGTGTAAATGGTAATATACAAATCATTTTCTTATTCTCCTGTGGCCTCTGTGGCTGTAACAACCGTTCTCTGTCAGCCCACCAAGCTCACTTATATGTTCTATCTTTGCAGGATATCCTCTCTGTAAAAACCTTGGCATCTGTTTAGCTTATATTTGAAACTCCCCCATTGTAGAGCAAAGACGTCGCAGTCATAAAAATTGACCCACAGTGAAGTTATCTTGCAGATAACATGGGTGAAAAAAGAGGAATAATGTAAGAGCATATTACAGTCTGTGGGCTTCCGAAAAATGGAAAATTGACATTTGCCTTGGTTTAAACCGATATGTATATCTAGGTACGATATTTGTTCATGGCTACACTGAAAGGTGAACTATAAATATACATTGCATTTGTTAAGCCACTTCATAAATTGTTGAAGCTTCCTTTCTGTACAATGCCAGATGACAAAAATGTCATCTATATATCGTTTCCACAAATGAATACATTTTTGAAATGGACTGTTGGTCAACCATCGTTTCTCGAATTCAGTTATGTACAAATTTGCTAGGTCTGGAGCCATTGTAGCCCCCATAGCAGTTCCTTTTATCTGTTGGTAGTATTCACCCTGGAACATAAAATAATTTTGTTGTAGAGCTATGGTGGTTAATTGTACTATAAAAGCTGTGGGTGTCCTATTTCGATCTTGTGTATTCACTAACTTGTTCAATGATATGCACCTCCTCCTGTGGGATGTTAGTATATAGCGCCACTTTATTTATGGTGACCAACCAAACTTCTGCTTCTAGTTGTTCATAACCTTGTAGAATGGTAATCAAATGAGCTGAATCCTGTTAGAGGGGATCTGTGGGATATGTTCTCTTAGAAAAACATCTATGAATTGAGACAATGACTAATAAAGAACATTTTGACAAAACTATTGGTCTTCCTGGAGAAGCCTCAAGAGATTTATGCACTTTTGGAACTAGATAAAGCACTGGACAAGTCGGATGGGATACTTCCAAAAAATGTTTTTCCTTAATTGTCAACCAACCCGCTTGTAGGGCTCCATCTAACAAAGAATCAATCTGACCCTTTATTTTAACCATAGGGTCTTCAGATAATTTCAAATAAAAGGTGTTATCCTTTAATTGTTTCTCTCCCTCTGACATAACTTTCTCTATTCTGTATAACAATTGAGCCTCCTTTGTCTGCTGGCTTTATAACACAAGAGACATCCGATCTCAATTGGTCGAGGGCCTGTAATTCATCTATAGTAAGGTTATTCTGAACTTTAGATGATATCAATCCCATATGATGATTATCTTGTCTACCCAACTCAGTAAAAGTATATATAATTGGGTCCACAGCTCCTGGAGGGACCCACTTTGATGGTCATGTGATCACTGAAGAATCCTGTGGGCCAATTGGAGAGGCAGAGGAAAAGAACAGCCTTAACCGTAACTGCCTTACAAATTTCTGTAGATATTTTTCCCCTTCAAAGGCAGAGAATTTATTCATTGGGGCAAAAGAGAGCCCTTTATTTAATAAATTTTCTTTTGCAGTGGTTAATGTTTCAGACAAATTGATAACCCCTGATGGTACTGCAAATTTACTGATTGCTGGTTTGTCGAGTCTTCGTATATGTGCGTCGCCCGACCTTCGTCTCTCCTTGTTGATGTCTGGTGTCTCTGAATTTGACTCCTCATTCCAAAAAAGGCTGGTCTTTATGTGAACTTGCGGTGTTCTCATTGTTGTCATTTTTTGATGTAGATTGATCCACATTTCCTTATTGTATCATTGTTACTACTGTCGCTGCCCGACATCTCCACTCTGCCCACCTTACCTTTTTTGCAACTCCTCCTGCGGTTGATGGACATCTGGCTGCCGCGGTGTCTGCCTGCCATCCTCTCCGCTGTCCCCGGACTGGCTTGGGCGCTGTATCCCGCCATGTTGTCCAGGTTCCATAGGGCGCACGTGCTGTGCGGCTCTGCTTCTTATTCTCTCTTTGGTGCGAACCTCAGGGGCGTCCCCCTGTGATGACGTCACGCATCCCGGATACAAAAGCTTAAACTTTTTGCTAGCTAATCGAGTTAGCAAGGAATGGGATCTACTTACGGATGGGATTCGCTCTCCATACCTAGCTACTCTGCCTCTCCAACTTTTGGACTTTATCCTAACAGGGTACCCGCTCCTCGGGGGCCCCTCATTTCTTTCAGGTCACTATCAGGAACCGGTACTCGGTCCTCGAGGGCCCATGTTCCCTGACTCTCTGCCTGAGCTTATCGCTTCTGCTTGGAAGAAACCGCTGCCTATATCATCAGTGAGTTACCAACTTTATTTCCTCAGAGCTGTTTCTTGGAACCAGGTACTCGCTCCTCGAGGGCCTGCCTCTATTCCAGCTTCTTTGTCACCTTCCGAGAGAAACCGCTGTCACAGCCATAGAGGGAATCACTGTTCCAGTATCCTGAGGAACCCTAAAGCCCAGGGTTAGGGTCCCTACTCACTACTGCCACCTCTGGTGGCTTCTCAACTCTGTCTAATAAAAGATATAACTGTTTTGTGTGTCCCAAAGCTGAGCCTGACCTTTGGCCCCCAACAGGACTTCTCCCGTGGGCGTGGTCAGCTGCCACAGTATCCAAGGGTCCACCCAAAACCTTACAAACAATAACAATCATCTCCTAATGAATCATTAGAAGTTCCTGCAATTGTTACTCGTGGTTTTTTTGTACGATTTTTAGGACATCCTTGAATAAATGTTGCCCCACTTGTAGTCCACTTCATCTCGAAAAAATTTAGTCAGTTTAAACTGTTTTATTTCTTCTTGAAATTTACTCATTTGCAATTTGTAGCTCGGTAAGATTTTGTTGATATTGATCTTCTGACTGTTGAATATCTTGCAAAACTATATCTATATCTTCTTTGATCTATACAGCTGTTGTCTGAGTTTTCTCTATAATCAGTATCATGAGATCCAAAGAGCATTTGTTCAATATTTTATTCCAATTCTGAACTAATTCTACATCTTCTGGATAAAGATGTGGTTCTTTCTGGATCCTTAATCCCCTAGGGATCCTTTGTGCTCTACAGTATTCAATGAGAGTACCCACATGTAATTCTGTTCGTATCAACCTTTTGTGTGAGGCCATCACAGAATTCTATAAATCTTGTTTTTTGCTATCTTTATTTTCAAAGATAGAAGGTGCTGTTAATAGCGCTTGCAATCTCGCTTCTGAAAAGGACAAGGATTGGTCTCATGCAATTGAACTAGTCATCTTGAGGGCCAAACTCAGGATCACACCAAAAATTACAAAGCCCAAAGGTGGTCCTCTCAGACTTTTCAAAATATCAGAGGACACTGTACTTTCCTTTATGTACACCGATGTCCGGTATTACTCATTAGGCTTCACCATGTATTGGTGGTAGCCTTATTGGTACAAATACCATTTTTAATGTTTTGATTTTTCTTTTTATTTCATAATTGAGGGTTATCACTAATGGATATTAAAAACTGCATTCAATTATGAAATAAAAAAATCAAAACATTAAAAATATTTGTACCAATAAGGAAGGCTATCACCAATACATGGTGCAGCCTAATGAGTAATACCGGACATCAGTGTACATAAAGGAAAGTACAGTGTACTCTGTTTGGTTGATATTGTGTTAAGTCTAAGAGAGGATCTTTTTTGGGCTTTGTAATTTTAGGTCTATATTTCTACCAGGCTTGGGAATCAATACTAGAGATGTGAATCGGAACTGATATCGGATCTGATTCTGGTTCCGATTCACATCTCTAAAATACCACTGTAGCTAGATTGTGCCCCTCTTCTAAATATCCTTGTTCTTGTGCCATAGTATACATATCTTTCAACTCTTTTGTGATGTTATCCCCCCCCCCCCCCAAATTTTGTAAAACTCCAATCCAAAATCATCAGGTCCCCATGTTTTCCCCAATTTCAAACAATGGATGACCCCTAATATCTCTATTTCTCTTATGAGCTACTCCAAACTTTTTATCAGATGTAGAGAGCTGAGGGAGTCCCACCCCCTGAAAGAATTCATCTCGATTAGTTACCAAAAGGGTGCCTTGAGTATATAGTCATTGAAAACATTTTTTAAAAACCTCCAGCACCCTCTTGGTTCCTTTGTACTCTATACCCCGGTAAATTAATATATGAACAAATACCCTGGGACACAGGAGTCTACCGGACTTGCTTCCCCATTGAAACAATTTATAGCAATAGTAGAACATATTTTGTTGCACTTTAACTGCAAGCAACACCGAGTTCTTTATGCGCTTCTTGTAACCGTAATTTCAAATCACGTATGAGCATCTGCACATGTAAGCATTTCAGCTATATGATGCATTTTGTGAGCTCCAATTGCCTATTTAATCTTTCCTTTTTACATTTTGCCAGATAAGCTATGATTCGTCCCCGTAACACTGTTTTAGATGCATTCCAGAAAACAACTGCATTATCTGGTGTAAGATTATGTCGCTGGTTACATAAAAATTTCACAAATTCCTTATCGTGATATAACAAGGCAGACATTCTCCATCCTGATTTGCCACCCCCAAGCTCCAAGACCAAAAAGTCCCCTTTCCTTCTCTATTTATTCCTGCATTCACTTCATTTACTCTCTTCTTGTTGTGCAGGAGATGCTATAAATGTTTCAAATTGTCTCACTATTACTTTGATGCCAGTCAGAAATAGCAAACACTTCTAACCTTCCAAACACAGGCCAAAAAAAAACAAAAAAACTCCAAAAATCTCTTCAAAATTGAACACAACACGAACTCGAACACCAGAATTATCAATCCTGCATCCTTAATATGAAGCCTGTGTCAATAACTGCAGTTCTTAAACTGCCAGAAGGCTTTCCTGTGCTGCCAGATTCGTGAGGCCCGGCACGGTCTTTAAGATATAAACTCCACAAAGGCCTTTGCCTCAGCACCCGTTGTAAGGATCTTCTTTTTGCCATGGTAGAATATTTTTAATCGGGCAGGAAATTGCAAAGAAAATTTAACTCCTCTGCGATACAACTGGGAACAGTAAAGCGTAAATTCCCATCTAGCCGCTTGCACTTTAATGGAGAAATCAGAAAAAAGCAGGATATTATTGGTAGCATACTGAACATCTTGAGATTTCCTAAAGGTTCTCAATTTTTCTTTATCTATATAATTGAGGTATTTAACAATCACAGGCCAAGTCCATTCCTGATCTGAAACAGGATGACCCAACCGTTGTGCTCTCTCCACTATGATTGTCCATTCTGCCACAGACACTTGCAACGCCTCTGGAAGCCAGTTATCACAGAAATTGAGAAGTTCCTCTCCCTGGATTGACTCTGGAACTCCCACTATGTGTTGATTATTGCGACGACTTTGATTTTACAAATCATCTATTTTTTATTCCAGCTGCTTCATTTTCTTGTGGTGTGTCGCAAATTCTGTGGTAAGTGCTTTAATACAGTCATGCTCAGAGCTTCTGAATAATGTTCCCAAGCACTGAATTATAAGCTTTTACTTTTTCCTTCAATTCGTCCACAGACATTTGAATTTTAGTTAGGTGATCTGTCAAACCTGCAGTTACAGTCTTGGTGATTTTTTCCTCCATGTTACCGATTTTCTCTGCTCCCTTCCCACCATGGCATCAGAAAAAGGAATGTTTGAATTGTCCATGAATTCCTCTATTAACTAAAATCCTTGTTGCTGGAAAATGCTGTGATAAAATTAGCAGATTAAGGAGGATGGTGGTAGCCCCTAAGGAGAAAGGCATGGGAAAGTCTGCTCAGTCCAGCATCATTGCCACATCCCAGAATAGCTTTAATTTTTTAATGTAATCATATAATCAATGCAACATATAAAACTGGTGAGTAGAAATACGTATATTAAGCATTGAGCTCTGGAATACCTTTTTACTAAAGTTATCAGGAGCCTGAGGGTGTCTCTGGTGGAAAATGTTCTCTTTGCCTTTTAAGCCCAGACTCCACTCAACAGATTGATTGATGAGGCAGATGCACCACTTCAAAACCTGGAATTTTCTGGGGACTCTATTTTAGATAGAAATTTCTAGCCTTTGGTACATAGGAAATCAGATTCACCCACATTCATATTTGTAATATTTGCAGGATAGCATAGATTGGGATGGCTGCTGGCTCCGCCAGGGTATCTAGAATCTGGAGAAGGCCAAAGATTTCTGTATAAGAATCCTTGTCCTCACAGATGTTAACTCTGAGCTCCTTACAAAATTTACACAGAAATATGAAGGAAAAAAGTTCTCAGGTGGAGACAAGTGTTCCAGAGGTTCAGGTATGGGATAGGAAGGGACACCAATTGACCCTTTCTCAGATCCTGGAGGGATCCCAAAGATTAAGTAGGCAATGAGGAGGAGTCCTTATTTGTTCAGAGGTGTGTATTCCTGGTAGTTACCCTCCGACTGGCTAGATACCATGGCAAGTGAGTGCCAAGTACTCAAACCTCCCCCACAGGGGTTCTGATGAAGTACCTGCTGAGATAGGGGTAAACTGGGACTCCTCCTTGCGAGAGTAAATCTGATATTCAATAAAGGAGAGGTCGAAGAGTGCCTTCCTTGCCTTTAGCCTCCAGAGAGGAAAAGAAAGTCTTCACCAACTCTGCAATTTGGTCTAAGGGCTAATGTGTCCTGTGGTTAGGGCTGGAGGCAGAACATCCTCTTCAGAGACCAGAATGGAGCCCGCTTGTATACCCAGTGGACTTTATAAAATTTGTCCTAGAGACTGGTTAGAAATAGGGATGGTAACTTTCAAACCCACGTGCAGGTGTCCATGTATGCGCGCTGTTGCCAGCACGCTTGTTATAAAATCTGCTACCCGTGCGCATGTTTTTATATCAGTGCGTGCATGTGCATGCGAATGCAAACTCGGGCACATAAGGAGAGGAAAATTTTACAACATGCGCGTGGCGATGCAATAGGCCCTAATCCCAATTCCCTCTCAGTCCACTCCTTTAGGAAACTTCCTAAACCCCTTAACTAATCTGCCTCCCTTTTCCCCTGCTAACCCAGACATCTAAAACCCCTCTGCTTACCTTTTTTTTTGTTTTTATACTTAAATGCTCTCCGAGGCAGCAACTTCTGCAGGTCCGTTGCTCCCAGCATTGCCAGGTCCACCCATGCTCCGCCCACACCCAGACCTCACTTGCAGCCCACCCATTTTTCAGGAACCCTTTTCTTCTTCGCGTACCAGGACATACGCACGTGGCCACAGGATTTTGAAAATCCCCGCAGTGCGTGTGCGGCCCAGCCACATGCGTAGCTCCTGGATTTCACATGCACAGGACTTTTAAAATTAGCCCTTAAGTGTACCATGAAGAAAATGGGTCTGATGTGTCCAGATAGAAGTCTTGTTTTAGTAATCTTGATGGAGCTGTTGTCCTAGAAATTGGTGGAAATGTGTGAAATATATTACCTTCTGACCCTGAAAATCTTCCTGGACAAATTGAAGGTAATAGTGCTTTTATGAAGAGTTGCATCGGGAACAGTGCGGCACAGTGTGTCAATGATGCAAAAGCCTGCTACAAGGAATGAAGTGTCAAAGGAGGAAGCATCAGTGGCGTCTAGGCTTAATGCATTGAGTAGTTCCTTGGCCAGGGCTCTATGCATCAATGGCACTGTGTCTCGATGCACCAGTGAATGGTGTGTCGGCTGGATTGATTGAGCCTAGACCTGATGCTTTTTCAGCACTGGTTGCATTCCCGGATGTGAAGAGTGGCATTTCTTTTTGCCCCTGAGCTATGCAATGGCCGCAAAGAGCTCAATAAGGCTTGTGAATGGAGCATTTTCTTTGCTTGCTCCAGTGAAAGGAGAGGCTCTCTCAAGGAGCTCCTGCTCAGTTCAGTACCTGGGGAAGAAGTTGAGGCTCTACTCCAGGAGGAGGACTGGCTGCAACTCTTCAGAGACTTACACAGCTCCATCTTCCTGGCCCTGGTTTATAACCAGTGCCTAGGACTGAACCGGGTCATGGTTCAGTCCTAGGCACTGGTAATATAGATAGTCTTTGAAGCCTATCTTCAGTGGGCTTCTGGGTGCTGGACATCCTGTGAAAAGGTGAGGGGGGGTTGTTTTTTTAAGATAGCACTGAAAAATGTTTCAGGAGCAGCTGAGGCATAGTAAATGAAAAAGTTTAAAAGTATGAAGATACTAAAAGATAATAAAGAGAGAGAGAGATAGGGTACAAGACTGTGCTGAAGCTTGGACAAAAAAAGTCTGAAGGACTCACGAGGCAATGTCAGAGCAGGAACTTCCTCACATGCTCAGTACAGCAAAAGCTCTATGAGCTAAGAGAGAAGGGTCTGTTTGGTGTTGCCTAATGACATCGTCCACATGCTATGGCTAATTCAGCTCTGCTCGACAGAGATGTTGCTGCTGTGGGCATGCTTGGGACAGGAGAGGAAAACAGCACACGTGTTTTATTTTCAAAATTACACTTCTTGTTTTGCTGTCCCTCGGCCACCCAAACAATTAGAAGGAGCAAAGTGTGCAGACACTTAATATGTATACTTGCTATATTTTTTTTTAAAAGAGAAATATGGGTAGTTTATTTTTAAAACTTTGTGGGAAGCGTGTGTTAGAAAAGCCCATGCAGTTCATAACTATGTGAGCTGTTGCAAATTTGCTCTCTTGATATATAAAAATTAATAAGTAGCAGTGTTATCATGGCAGCATTAAAGGTAGTGCTACCCTCCCAATGCATGCAGCTCAGGATTCCCTATGGTAATTAGCCCAAAGTGAAAGGGCTAATTAGCCTCCCTCCAGTAGTAAAGGTCTCTGCTCCACACCCTGAAATCTCACTGTTAAAAATAAATAAATAAATAAATTTCAATGGCCCTCTTGGGTCTTTACTCCAACTCACCCCTTTCCAAAACTCAAAGAGCCACCAGGTATTCTCTCCACAGTCACCCCCACCCCAACAGAAATTTAACAGTTTCCAGCTCTACTGCTACACATGCTTTGGTGTCCAGGTTTGAGTGTCAGCGGTGAAATGTTGAATTTCAGGGAAGGAGGCCCCAATGTGGTATATGTAGTAATAACACATTATATACAGGCATTAAGTAATGCTCACATTAACATTGAATCCTGCATTTGATCTGTCAATGTCCTTTAGTAGACAGAACCCTTTAAGCTGATACTTGTTTCCAGTTTTTTCCAATTACCTACTCACTGTAAGTTCAGGCACTGTACATCCATTTTTATGCAAGGGGAAATTCTTCAAGAAGTACAAGCGTTTTGTTTGGAACTAAATGTTCGTTAATCTGCACACGTCGCATAACTAAAATAAAAACATGTTTACCTGATTGCTTTTTTCAGCCTGATTATTCCTATTAGAATCTGGAAAATGGATGTGACATCCCGTCTCTTCCATCACTTTTTTGATATTATTGCCACCTTTACCAATTACATGGGAGTGCTCTGTGTGTGACACGTCCATCTTCAATGTGACACGATTGCTCTAAAAGTAACAGTTATAAATTACAAATCAGTCATACAATAATTCAGCCTGAATATTTATACATTTATAAATATATTTTTTTGAAATCCAGTAATTATGCTAAAAAAATGTTTCTAGTTTTCAACTAAGGTTGAGATATAGAGAATATGTGTGGACATGAGTTCAGCATACAACTGGAAATTAAAAATGAAATGCCCAACATTCCACACTAGAATATTTTAGTAACCTGGGTACATCGATGCTGAAAGAATTTTTCAGTGCTGGACTATATGAACCCAAAAGGAAACTACTGTATATATACAGAACTAAGTGTTCTGGAGTAGTTCATAAAAACACAATTAAAAATCTTCTTGATTATATACAATGTTCTCCCTAACATGAAAGAACATTTTTCTAAATAGAATTTTCTTTTATTATGGAAATAAGCATGCATTCTATTTTTTAAAGACATTATTGATCATAAAGAAAGTAACTGATAGCTGTTACTGAGAAACCATTAGTGATTTGCATCCCTGGGGCACTGGTCATTCCTAAATTCTTTAGAAATGACTAGTATATTTTGTAACATTTTCAATGTAGATAAAAGGCTAAGTACTTTTGCCATTAATTTTAGCATACTGTTTTTCTCTGCAAACTTAGAAGCTGAATTATTAAAAATGTGTTTCCTGCAGTTATTCAGATCAAAATAGCTCTGTAATCCAAAGAAGTGCAACCACTTTATGCCAATATACAAACAGCACAACACAAGAGGATTTTACTTACATGTGCAGTAACACAGATATGATTTATATGGTGAATTTAAAACTAAAATGATCACAAAAATAATATTCACATTAAAGTGTCATCCAGCAAGTAAAACAGTGCATACGGATGACATGAAATATGAGAAATGAACTAGGATAGTTAACTTTCTTCTAGAAAGAAAAAATGGGAATTAGAAAATGGAAATTAGCTTGCCACAAAACCACTAACATACATCTGGTCAAAGTCTTGTTGACTTTGGCAATTTAGCGTATGTGCTCAGGAAGTCGCCTCTTTATTCATGTAAGTTGCTTACATTATTTCATTACACATTCCTTTGTAACACATGTACTGCCAGTAAGATACAGACAGCTTATTCATATAGACGCTAATTATTGACTTTCTAACATGGGTCAGAACAGGTAGGTTACCAGGTTTTGATGCTGTCCCAACTCTGTGCTCTCACTCTTGGCTAATATATGAAAGGTCACAAAATAGATATTCATTTATTATAATGAAGAAAAACAACTGAGAAGCACTTTAAGAAACACTTATGTTTTGGTTTATTATTTTTTTTAAACTATTGCCATGTTGCTTCATACACAGGCTTCTGCACTAATTAATATTTTTATGACAACTGGTGCACATCTGTCAAAGGAGTTGTGCAGGGCTTGAGCCACTATAAACAGCCAAAGACCCATTTGTCATGCAGAATATCTTTTTCTGGTTCTCTCCTAACATTCAGCCTCTCACCACTAGAGAAGAACCAAGTATGCCAACAATGCATGCTGGGTAGATCCACTGGTAGGACTGGAAGCAATACAGACCTTGTGTGACACCTTACCTGCTAAGGCTAGCTTTTTAAATAAAATATGATTTACAGCTCATTTTTGTTATTAGCAACTTGGAAAGGAATTTTGATTACTACAGTATTTAGCTGTTTTAAAATATCTATGTGAAAGGGACCCTACAGTCATCCATTTTCATGAATGCAACTTTTAATAGATCAACTACTGCAGTACAACAAAAACTGTATCACGAGTGCTCTCACCCCTTGTCTGCAAATCATGTTTCTTCCTTCTGTAATATGTCCAACATCCCCTGCAGTGCATTACAGTTTTTGGCAGTGTGAGACTAAGATGATCCTATCCAATTACCATTTCATAGCTATCTAAATATTTTATTTAAGAAATGATGCATCAGATCAACATCAAATTATACATAAAATGAATGGCATGGATTGTTATGCCTAACAATATATGGTACTTTCCCTTTAAATGGAGAAAGCTTTCATGCCATCTAATAAGAGAAAGTTTGAGGGGGTAAGCGCAAAATGTCACTTTAAATTAAGATTGCTACAAACGTTTCTTTGGTATTACTCTTTTTGAGCTGGTAGTTTGCCTCCCGCTCCTTTCTACTTCCAGCTCAATCAAAGCTAGCCTTAGGATCTGGTGCTTTCATTTGCAGCTACCCATGCATTATGTTCCCTATTTTATATCCTTCCTAACATACTTAATCTGGTCCCTGCATGACAGTCCTGGACAAGGGGCCAAGCACCAAGAATCCGTCCAGAACCCTACAATCATGGGCCCCTGAATCCAGCCACTAGGTATCAATCGTAAGCAACAATCACAACTCTGGTCCCATAATCGCCCTCCTCCCTCCCTCAGCTAGGGACTGTGAATGATGTTCTACAGCAAGGCTTCCCAAACTGTGGATCAGGACCCCCAAATGGGGGTCACAGAATCTTCAGCTGGAGTCACAAGTGCCTCACATGCTAGCATTTTTCAGATGGTAGCAGCAGAAGCAGCAATAGTAGTGGAAGTCAGCATGATGCCAGAGAGCCAGCATGCATTTACAGTCACTTGTGGTGGCACTGCTTTTGCATGAGTTTCTATGGTATCAGGAAGCCCATCATGAGAAGGGATCAGGACTGCTGCAGGGCCCATGAGCTTGAACTATCCTACAGACCCTGTGCTGAAGAGAGGGCAGTGTGTGCATGGATTGCTGGAAATTGCCACTGCTCCTCTATTTTCACATACCACTGAACCTACCCATGAGAAAACTGTTGTCATTATCATCAACCTGCCCTCTCATCCCACCAGTTGTCATCCACCTGTGGCCCAGGGCCAAAAGGAAAATGTTGCTGCTGACTTTGGTCAGAGAGATATTTGAAGTAGGGTTTATTTGAAGGAAAGGATGAAATGCACAGGGGATTGAGAGTTGGATTAGGTAGAGAGAGATTGGCTGTGGAGGGCGAGAGAGGGGAATGGCAGAAGATCAACCGGGGGATGTAAGAGGAGGTGGGGCATTAGAAGGAATCAGCTGAGGGGGGAATGGGGAGGTGATAAGGCTGGGAGATGAGAGGGAGGAGATGACAGAGGATCAGGTAAGGGTTACAAGAAGGGCTTAGGGTGAAAGAGGAACAGCTGGGGGATATGAATAGTGCTGGAGGGAAGGAGATTCGGAGAGGATGTGCCCTGGAGGGGATGGAGGTTCAAGACAGGGGATCAACTGGCGTTTGGGGGAATGTGAGAAGTGATTGTTGGAGCAGGATCACACCACCTGCTAATTTGGTTTCAGTCATCCTCTGGGACCATGTGAATTTTCAAGTGCTTAAATGGGGTCACAGTGGCTAAAAATTAGGAAGCCTTATTCTACAGCATCCTCTAACCCCAGTTCACATAGGGAGTGAAGATCTGATTCGACTGGCATTGTTATGAGGAAGCACATGCATGCAAAGGATGCAAAAATATAGCATATAATTAGTGTGATAAATCGAAGCTAAAACAAAATTCTACTAGATGGAGGATTCAGCCATAATATACCACCATCTTCTTTACCTTCCACATCATAACTAATCCATATGTTGGCTAAACTGAAATACTTTGACAAAATGTAGCTCCATTGTTGTACACCCTTGGATCTTAAAGTAATCTATATTTTAAAATTGCTTTATCTGTCTATCTTTAAAATATTAAAATATTGGGGCAGATTTTATAAATCTGCGCACACGCGTACTTTTGTTCGCACACCAGGCGCGAACAAGAGTATGCGGGATTTCAATAGATACGCGTGTAGCCGCGCATATAAGAAAATTATTCCTTACCTGCTAATTTTCGTTCCTGTAATACCATGGATCATTCCAGACGATGGGTTATGTTCCCTATCCAGCAGATGGAGTCAGAACAGATTTCTGAGGGGAGGTGCTACATTACCTCACCACCTATGTCATCATCCCCAGTATCTAGCCTAGCAAAGCCAAGCCCAAGAGGAAGAGAGGGATCAAGTAACTGTATTGAATCACACAATAAAATTTTAAATTTTAAATGTTAAATAACCAGAATGATAACCTCAACAGAAAAACTTGCTAACACATAAATATTGAACAAAAACAACTCTGAGTGCTAAAACGAGCAGAAAAATGAGACGAGCACAGTAGAGCAGAGATAGCCCACCCTAATTAAGACTTTCCATAGTAACGGGAGGGTGTCTGGAATGATCCATGGTATTACAGGAACGAAAATTAGCAGGTAAGGAATAATTTTCTTTTCCCTGTACATACCAGGATCATTCCAGACGATGGGATGTACCCAAGCTTCCCTCCTATGGGCGGGCCATGGATAGCCCTGCTCGAATGACTCGATCCCCAAAAGAGCCGTCCGGTGATGTGGAAACATCCAGACGATAACGTCTTGCGAAAGTATGGAGAGACTTCCACGTCGCCGCTCTGCAAATTTCCTGGACTGAAACAGAGCTAGACTCTGCCCAGGACGCCGCCTGAGCGCGAACAGAATGGGCCTTAACCCCCAAAGGAGGTTGCTTACCTGAACCAATATAAGCCGAAGCAATCGACCCCTTCAACCAGCGAGCGATAGATGTTTTGGATGCCATGTGACCCTTCCTTGGACCCGACCAGAGAACGAAGAGATGGTCGGAAAGACGGAACTCATTGGTAACTTCTAAGTAACGCAACAGGCATCGCCTTACATCCAAAAAACACAAATCCTTGTTTTCGTTTGATTTGAAGGAAGGCAATTCAACTGACTGATTAAGGTGGAAGGCCGATACCACTTTAGGAAGAAAAGATGGAACCGTGCGGAGAGAAACTCCGTTATCAGAAAAACGGAGATACGGTTCTCGACAGGATAGCGCCTGTAATTCTGAAATGCGTCGCGCTGAACAGATTGCCACCAAAAAAAATAGTTTTAAAAGTCAGATCCTTAAGAGATGAAAATCTTAAGGGTTCAAAAGGTGAACCGCTAAGTGCTCTTAGAACTAAGTTCAGATTCCAGGAAGGACAAGGAGGACGTAACGGAGGTTTCAAGTGACGCACCCCTCTAAGGAAACGACCCACATCCGGATGAGAGGAGAGACGCGACCCCTCACCACTATATAAGAGGGCGCCCAGAGCCGCAACCTGTACGAGAAGAGATTTGTAAGAGAGACCGAGGTCTAGTCCTTCCTGAAGGAAAGAGAGAATATGCGATACTGATGCATTGGTAGGCGTAATGTCATGAAACCCACACCAATTTTCGAATACCTTCCAAACTCTTACATAAGTAACTGAAGTAGATCTCTTACGAGCAAACAATAGAGTTGAAATAACCTCTTCCTGGTAGCCTCTATGTCTCAATTTGCGCCTCTCAAAAGCCAGGCCGCTAGACAGAAGCGATCGGCCTGCTCCAAAAATATGGGCCCCTGCCGGAGTAATCGTGGAATGTGACTGAGACGTAGAGGGCCTTCCGTGGTCAGGAGAAGAAGATCCGCAAACCACGGTCGACGAGGCCACTCTGGCGCCACGAGGACCACTGGACCGTGGTGATTCTCGATTCTTCGAACCACTTTTCCTACTAGAGGCCACGGTGGAAAAACATAGAGAAGGATGTTCCGCGGCCAAGGCAGAACTAGAGCATCGATTCCTTCCGCGCCGTGTTCTCTTCTTCGGCTGAAGAAACGCGGAGTCTTTGCATTGCTTGCTGTGGCCATGAGATCCAGGTGGGGAGGACCCCATCGGGAGATTATCAAATCCATCGCCTCCCCCGAGAGTTCCCATTCTCCGGGATCCACGCGTCAACGACTTAGGAAGTCCGCCTGTATATTGTCTACTCCCGCAATGTGGGAGGCTGCGAGACGCGACAGATGCCTTTCCGCCCAACGCATTAATTTGTCCGCTTCTAAGGATACTTGAAGACTTCGTGTGCCCCCCTGTCTGTTGATGTAGGACACTGTGGTCGCATTGTCGGAAAGAACCCTGACCGCTCTGTGACGTAACCGAGAAAGGAACCCCTTTAACGCCAGACGTACCGCTCTGGTCTCCAATCTGTTGATGGGCCAGCAGGCTTGTTCCACCGTCCATCGGCCTTGTACAGAGCTCTCCTGACAGACCGCTCCCCATCCTGATAGACTGGCATCCGTGGTGACCACTATCCACTCCGGTATGTCCAGAGAAACTCCCTGAGCCAAGTTTCGGTATTCTAGCCACCAGCGAAGACTGTTGACAGTAGCCATCGGAATTGGGAGGACCATCTGGTAATCTCGTGAAGCCGGCTTCCATCTGGAGAGGAGAGACCTCTGAAGAGGACGAAGATGGGCAAAGGCCCAAGGGACAAGATCGATAGTGGAGGCCATCGTGCCCAGGAGCTGAAGGTAATCCCATGCTGTGGGTTCTTGAAGATCCAAGAATCGAAGAACCTGATCGCGGAGGGACTGAGCCCTTTCTTTCTTGAGAAATACCATGCCCTGCTTCGTGTCGAAATGTGCCCCCAGAAATTCCAGAGACTGGGAAGGAATTAGGTGACTCTTGGCATAGTTGACAATCCACCCGAGAGACCGGAACATGCGGAGCACTATTCTGACCATCCGGCAACCCTGGTCCAATGACTTCGCTCTTATGAGCCAATCGTCTAGGTAGGGGTGTACCAAAACACCCTGCCGGCGCAAGGCAGCTGCTACTACTACCATGATCTTCGTGAAGACCCATGGAGCCGTCGCGAGACCGAAAGGTAAGGCTTGGAACTGAAAATGTTGACCTAAGATCTTGAATCTTAGGTAGCGGTGATGATCTTTGAGAATAGGAATATGCAAGTATGCCTCGGTGAGATCCAAGGAAGCTAGAAATTCTCCTCGATGTACCGCCGCTAGAACTGAACGAAGAGTCTCCATGCGAAAACGGGGAACTCGAAGAGACCTGTTCACCATCTTGAGATCTAGGATGGGACGAAAGGTACCCTCCTTCTTTGGGACAACAAAATAGATGGAATAATGACCTCGACCCCAATCGTAGGGAGGAACAGGTGATATCGCTCCCAGTGCGGAAAGTCGGTCGAGAGTGGAAGCGACAGCATCTTTCTTGTAACTGGATCCGCAAGGAGAGAAAAGGAACCTGTCTCTGGGAGAATGGACAAAATCCAATGCGTAGCCGTTCTTTATAATATCTAGGACCCACTGGTCCGATGTAATTTGGACCCACTCGCTGTAAAAGAGAGAGATCCGGCCCCCCAGCCGGGGAACCGGGTCGTGGGTCCGACTGGCATCATTGGTTTGTCTTGAAGGCGGAGGAATTAGAGGAACCCCGTCCCTGACCCTCCTTGCCGGGACGGCGACCTCGAAAGGGCCGGTTCCAGGAGCCTGAACGAGAGGATGGGTTCCGAGGAGTTTGTTGACGAGTGTTTCGTGTCCTCCGCTGATTCCTGTATCGAGATCTGGTAGAAGAGTAGGCAAACCTTGAGGATCGTGGACGATCTTCCGGAAGCTTATGCACTGAGTTCTCATTCAAAGATTTAATAATCTGATCTAAATCTTCCCCAAAAAGAAACTTACCCTTGAAGGGAAGGGATCCCAGGCGCGTTTTAGAGGATGCGTCCGCAGACCAGTTACGCAGCCAGAGTAGGCGTCGAGCTGAGACTGCTGCTACCATGGAACGAGCGAGGACTCTGAGTAGGTCATAAAAAGCATCCGCCCCATATGCCATTACGGCCTCCAGCCGATCCGCCTGTAGGGCCTCAGCCTCTGGTAACTCCTGTGAGGTAAGCAACTGCTGTACCCAGCGCAGACCTGCTCTCTGAGCAAGAGCACTGCAAATGGACGCTCGCATACCTAGTGCGGAAACTTCAAAAATCCTTTTGAGAAAGACTTCCAATTTTCTATCCTGAGTGTCTTTCAGAGCCGTACCACCCGTGACCGGTATAGTAGTATGTTTGGTCACTGCTGATACTGCCGAGTCCACGGCAGGAACTTTGAGGATGTCCAGAAAATCCTGTGGGAGTGGATAGAGCTTCTCCATAGCTCTACTAACTCTGAGGGTGGCCTCAGGAGTATCCCACTCACGGGAAATAAGTTGGAGAAAAGAAGGATGGGTTGGAAAAGCCTTGGCCAAAGGTCTTAGACCAGCAAGGAGAGGGTCACCCTTCCTAACATTTGGTTGTGGTCCAACAGGCTCTGGTGGAGGGTCGATATCCATTTCCGTCAGAATATGAGGAATCAGGTCCTCTAATTCTTCCGATTGAAAAATGCGTAAGATCCTTGGATCATCTCCCTCAAGATGAGAAAGGAGAGTAAGGTCATCGACTGACGGATCTACTAAAGGATCACCCCTTGGACACCCAACCGGGGCTGGAGGATCCTTGGAAGGTTGAGGTGGTCCCGCAGAGGGAGAAGAAGTACCTTGAGAGAGAGACTCCCCTAACCGAGCCAACTTCGGAGGAGAGGGACCAGGAATGTCAGAAGAAGCATCTCTAAAATGAAGAAAAGCTTTGTGCATTAAAACAACAAACTCTGGAGAAAAAGCCGAGAAACCTCCGGAAGGGGCCCCCGGGGCCTCACCCTCCCGGTGTCCAGAGTCTGCTAAGTTCCGCTGAGTCCTAGAAGGAGGTGGTGGAATAATCGGGGAATCCTCCTCTGATAACCCCGCTTCGGAGTCTGACATTAAAATGGCCGCCGTTTCTGCACTGATCGGGAACGGGGCCTGTCGTTTTCTTGAGTCGCGGTCAGAAGTTCTCTCGGTGTCCCCCTCTGAAGGAAATGACTCCCCATCGGGGAGGCAGTCCGCACAACGCCCCTCCCTGGTGATTTTAACTCCCTGCCGGCCGCAGGCTGCACAAGCCGCCAGACGCGGCATTGAAAAAAAACTCTGAGGGGAGAGGAGGGAGGGGCGAACAAGCGCGGCAAGATTTGCCTCGCGCTGAAAAGAAAAAAACTGCCAGAAGTGAAGAAAAACTCCCCCCTGTCGACCCAAAGGACTGCCGAGGAATCTCCTTCCCGGCAGCCGGCGGCCCCGGGGAATGAACTTCGCGGGACCGCGGGTCAACTAGAGAGCGTTGTGGAGGGAGGAGGGGGAATTGTGGGGAGAGACTGGACCACCAGCGTGCACCCTCGATCGAAATTTCGGATAAAATATACGCAGAGGTAACCTAAAATTAAATAAACATGAGAACACTTACCCCAGCCAAACATAAAAAAACGAGAGAAAAGTAAGAAAGAAAGAGAAAAAGGCTTATAAGTAAGCCCCGGTGAGGAAACAAACTGTCACTCCAACCGTAATTTTTTTTTTTTTTTTTTTTATATTTTCCAATTAAAGAAATTAGTAAAACAATAAATATAAACTTTTTACTTGATCCCTTACAAGGAATGAGAGAAAAAAAGAAATAATAACTAAGACAAAGCTGTGGGGAACTCAGGTTCCCCCACCCGCATCTGCTGGAGTCAGAAAGATACTGGGGATGATGACATAGGTGGTGAGGTAATGTAGCACCTCCCCTCAGAAATCTGTTCTGACTCCATCTGCTGGATAGGGAACATAACCCATCGTCTGGAATGATCCTGGTATGTACAGGAACCATTAAAATCCGGGGTCGGCACGCGTAAGGCTGCCCAAAAATCGGCAGCCTGCATGCGCCGAGCTGCGCAGCCTGCCTCCGTTCCCTCCGAGGCCGCTCCAAAATCGGAGCGGCCTCGGAGGAAATTTTCCTTCGCCCTCCCCCCACCTTCCCCTACCTAACCCCCCCTACCTCTATCACGAAAGTTATGCCTGCTCGAAGCAGGCGTAACTTTGTGCGCGCCGGGCCGGCTGCCGTGCTCCATGTTCCGGTCCGGGGGCTGGTCCGGAGGCCGCGGCCATGCCCCCGGAAAGCCCCCGGGCCGAAACCACGTCCGCGGCGCCGCCCCCAGATGACGCGCTGAACGCGTCACGACGTGCGGATCGCGATGCGTGTCCCAGGGCTCGGCGCACGCAGGGGGTGTTTGGACCAGGTTTTCGGGGGGTACGCGTGTACCCCTTTGAAAATCTGGACCTTAGTGTTTCCGACTGCTCACTGCACCTACTGGACTATCAGCAAGCAACTTACTGAATATGTGACCTAATAGGGCTTAGCAGGGCACATTATTTGTAATGTCAAAATACTGGAGGTATTTTTAAAAGTCACTTTTGACTCCTACACATTTAAATGATATAGTACTATGATCTACTCAAACAAAATATTTCAATACATCTTACTACTGAACTATTACAATACTGCTTTAAGTAAAAAAGGGGAATGTACACAGTACTGCAGACCAATGGTCCCCAAATCTGTTCTAGGGAACCCTCAGCTAGTCAGGTTTTCAGGACATCCATAATGAATCTGCATAAGAAATTTACATGCAATGGCAGCAATGATGTAGCTCTCATGCATATTCATTATGGATATCCTGAAAACCTGACTGACAGGGGATTCCCCAGGACAGATCTAGGTACCACCCAATAGACAATATCTACCATGGAAGATACTCATTATTTGATCTAGGAAAAGCCCCCTTGCACAGTGAGAGACATGTACAGTGTAATGCTCATGAACCAATTACAGTGCTCTGTATCTTCACGTCTTAACTAGCAATCATGTAAATTTAAGTGAATTTTGAAAATCTGCTAAAATTTACATAGAAAAAAAAATGAACGCATGTCTCTTGCACCTGTACTAAAAAAATATATGTGTATATTTGAAACTTTTATGTGTGCATATTCTCCCCCTCACCTCCCACTAAACTCAGCATGCCTTCAGAAATGCTTGTTTTTAAAGCTGGTAAAAACACAAATAGCAAAATACTCATGTAGTTTTTACCCACTGTGTAGTCAAATTTTCAAATAGAACAGCTGGATATTACCAGAATAACTCAGCATATATCCCAACTAAGGTTTCGAAAATTGACCCCATTATATTTACAGGAGGAGTTTCGAACAGCTATATTCAATCAAGTACTCAATTTACAACTGCAGATAATATGCAGTAAACATCAAAAAAGGTATAAGTACAGCTGATTAAGAGTGTCAAAGTTACTACTTGTATTTGCAAACGGGAACTACTGTACTTCATTTACTGGAATGTTAATACTTACAAAAGCTCTGTAAAATATAACATTCCAGCATATGACCAGAGCAGTAACTTACCATCAAGAAAGACCAATGATTCAATCAGTAAAACAAGTACTGTTTACAGAGCTTGGATCTAGGAAGAAGTAGAGGTACGAAGAGTAAAATTAGGCTACAGAAAAAAGCTCATAGAAAAAGCCAAGACTGTTGCAAAGCACAGGTAAGAAACAAGGAAAAGTTAAACCCCCAGTGTCACATGATTATATATACACATATATACATATATACACACACACACAGAAATGTATATATAAACAGAAATGACGGCAGAAAAGGACCAAATGGCCCATCCAGTCTGACCAATAAGCTTATGGTAGTTTGTGCTGTGCCGTGTACGTTATCCAATGCTTTTAAGTTTCCCAGACTATAAAAGTCAGGGCCCTCATTGGTTGCTGTTTGAATCCAGTTCCTTGTTACCCCCCCCCATGCTTATCTGTTTCCCACACTAGCCCTCATTGATTGCTGTTGGTCAGGGATGGTTTGCTTGAAAGGAAAAAAAAAAAAAAAGCATTTATTGATATTGAGGCAAGTAATAGAAAAAGAGTGGAATGTCCAACTGGAAAAAAAAAAAAAGACGATAAAATTAAAAATTTACACACAAGAATAAAAAATTTTAGATGCCAAAGGCATTTCATATAGACAATATGCTTATTGGATCCATGCCACTCAAACTACAGGTCTATAGATGTCAATGGAATGACATAATCAGACACAAGAAAGGCTTTCATTAATTTTATTTTTTTTAATTAACTTGTGATCAGAAGTGCCCACACATTGCCCTGGCACCAGATTATATAGGTAGCACGCTCACACATAACAGTCTTATAGTAAACCCAAAAACACTACTTATATTTGGCCATGCAGTAGATACAAAGTAGACTATATTTTGATATAACTTCATTAGAAAAATGAAAATAAATTTAACACTAAAATGTAACCAACTACAATTATTGTAAATTAGCTTTTTATGCAACTGGTACATTTGTGAAGCAGAACTTGGGAAATATTACAATGTTTACAATACCTTAGTGTCCAAAACAGACATAATCCTCTCTTTAGCTTCCTTCACATTGTCTCTCTTTCCAGAGACCTTAATATGTGGATCTGCACAAAAGAAAAATAAAAAGAATAAGGCAAATGGAACAAGTAACAGTTTATAAATCGGTTAAAAGTGTAACAATGATTAAAATAGTAAAATATTTAAAATTAATGGAGCTGATGTGAGAAAAAAAACCATGCTAAATCTGGAGTTAAATTTTAGTGCAGGTTTTGGTTAGAGCTAGCATTAAAAAAAAAATGGGGTCCCTACAAGATTAGTAAATTAATGGCATCAAATGCCTCATGAAGCATGCTAGAAGTAAATAGCATACTTATTTTTACTCAGAGGCTATTTACAAGCCCATAAAAAGCAAATGTTGCTTACCTGTAACAGGTGTTCTCACAGGTCAGCAGGATGTTAGTCCTCACATATGGGTGACATCACAGGATGGAGCCCAATCATGGAACACTTTTGTCAAAGTTTCTAGAACTTTGGCACCTACTGGGCATGCTCAGCATGGCACTAAATCTGCAGCCAGCAGGGGTACCCCTTCAGTCTTGTTTAAAGCTAAAGGAAATGCCAAAAAATAAATTAAGAAAATGTAACGAACCCAACAATGTGGGGTGGCGGGCGGGTTTCGTGAGGACTACCATCCTGCTGTCCTGTGAGAACACCTGTTACAGGTAAGCAACATTTGCTTTCTCACAGGACAAGCAGGATGGTAGTCCTCACATATGGGTGAGTACCGACCTGAGGATGTCCGAGAAATACACCAAATGTACCCAAGATGTGCAATAGGCACAACAACTGGGGTGAAATTTGGTAGAGGGAATCCTCAACCCTAACGGGCAGGTGGAAGGTACGTCAAGTTGCGAAGAGGTTGCGCAAGACAGACTGGCTGAAGATGGAATCTTGTCTTCCGGCCTTGTATAAGCAATAATGGGCTGTAAAGGTATGGAGAGAACTCCAGGTATTAGCCCTGCAAATGTCAGGAAGCGGTACAGAGCGTAGGTGTGCTACTGAAGTCGCCATGGCCCTCACAGAGTGTGCTTTAACATTGTCTTGAAGTGGAATGCCTGCTTGTTGCTAACAAAAGGATACGCAGTCTGCTACCCAGGAGGAGAGAGTCTGCTGATCCACAGGCTGCCCCAATTTGATGGAATGGAAAGAGACAAACAATGGAGTGCTTTTTCTGTGGGCAGCTCTACGGTCTAGATAGAACGCTAGAGTCCGTTTACAGTCAAGGGTATGCAGAACCTGTTCTCCTGGATTGGAGTGGGGCCTGGGAAAGAAGGTAGGTAGTATAATGGATTGATTAATGTGAAACTCCGATACTACCTTAGGTAAGAACTTAGGGTGAGTGTGGAGTACTGCCCGGTCCTGCAGAAGTTTAGTGTAAGGCAGATAGGTAACTAGGGCCTGTAACTCACTAACTCTGCGAGCAGATGTTGTTGCCAAAAGAAAAATCACTTTCCATGTGAGACAGTGAAGATCACAGGATTGGAGAGGCTCGAAAGGTGGTTTCATGAACCGACCCAAAATCAGATTGAGGTCCCAAGAAGGGGCCGGAGGACGCAGTGGAGGCTTGAGGTGAAGCAAGCCTTTCAGAAAACGTGTTACGAGGGGTTGTACCAAAATAGGAACGTCCCCGACACCTTTATGGAAGGTGGCCACCGCACTGACATACATTCTGATGGAGAAGTTTTTAGACCTGATTCTGAGAAGTGCCATAGATAGTCTAGAAACTTCATAGTGGAACAGGTAAAGGGATCAAGGGATTGAGAAGAACACCATGACTTAAACCTATTCCATTTGTAGAGGTAAGACTTTCTCGTTGAAGGCTTCCATGAAGCAATCAGGACACGGGAAACTGGCTCCAAAAGGTTAAGTGGCTGAAGAATTAACTTTTCAACATCCAGGCTTTCAGGGACAAAGCTTGAAGATTGGGGTGGCGTAGGCACCCGTCGTTCTGAGTGATCAGAAGTGGGTCCATTCCCAAGGAAATGTCCCTGCAAATGGAGAGATCCTGAAGTATTGGAAACCACACTTGGCAAGGCCAGTGAGGTGCTATCAGGATCATGCATCCCTTCTCCTGACATAACTTCACGAGAGTCTTTTATAGAAGTGGAAGTGGAGGGAATACATATAGGAGACTGGTTGCTCATGAGGGAAAATGCATCTCTTGGCTGAGAGTGTTGGCTGCGAGTGAGAGCAAAAGTTCTCTACTTTGCGGTTTTGAGGTGACACAAAGAGGTCTATGCGAGGATAACCCCAACATTGGAATATTGAGTCCGCTACTGTGGGGCTGAGGGACCACTCGTGCGGATGGAAAGCGCGACTTAGGTTGTCCGCAAACACATTTTCCACTCCCGGCAAGTAGGTGGCCTTGAGATACATCGAATGGGAGAGGGCCTCACCCCATATCTGTGCAGTTTCCTGCCACAGTAGGTAGGAGTCCATCCCTCCCTGCTTGTTGATGTACCACATGGCCACCTGGTTGTCCATCTGAATCAGGATGACCTGATTGGAAAGATGATCCTGAAACACCCTGAGAGCATATCTGATTGCTCGCAGCTCCAGGAATTGATTTGGTGTTTGGCTTCCTCTGGAGACCAAGTTCCTTGTGTCTGCAAATCAGCGACATGGGCTCCCCAGCCGAGGTTGGAAGCATCAGTGGTGAGCATTGTTTGAGGGTCTGGAGCCTGGAAGGGTAGGCCGTGGAGGAGATTGATCTGATTTTGCCACCAGGCTAGAGACTGACTAAGCAAGTCGTGATGTGGACACTGGTAGATAGAGGTTGGACAGACTGAGTCCATTGTGACTTTAAAGTCCACTGCATGACTCATGGCCAAGTGGGCCATTGGGGTAACCTGTACTGAGGACGCCATGTGTCCCAGCAGGATGAGGAAGTGGCGTGCAGTCGTGCGGTGCTAAGACTGTAACTGGTGTACGAGAGAGATGAGAGCTCGCTGTCGAGGCAGAAATGCCTTTGCCTGCGAGGTGTCCAAGTCTGCCCCTATGAATGATAAAGTTTGAGATGGGACTAAGCAAGATTTCGCATAGACGACGAGAAATCCTAGCGAAATCAGAGTGTGTAAAGTAAGATGAAGGGACGACAGAGCAGTTTGCTGAGTGGGAGCCCTGATCAACCAATCGTCTAGATAGGGGTAGACGTGAACATCTTGAGTCTTGAAGAAGGCTGCTACTACTACGAGGCACTTGGTGAAGACTCATGGGGGAGATGCCAGGCCGAATGGTAGCACTCGGTACTGATAGTGCTTGGGGCCTACCAGAAATCTCAGGAACCTGAGATGAGATGGAGTTATCGCAATGTGTGTGTACGCGTCTTGGAGATCGAGAGAGCAGAGCCAGTCTCCTTTTTGCAGAAGAGGAAGGAGGGAACCCAGGGTTACCATCTTGAGCTTTTCTCGGTAGAGATACTTGTTGAGGGCACCTAGTTCCAGAATTGGACGAATGCCGCCTGATATTTTGGGGATTAGAAAGTACCAGGAATAGAATCCTAGGTCTTGTTGGGAGTAGGGCACTGGCTCTATTGCTCTGGACTGGAGGAGGAGGGAGATGTCCTGCTCCAGGAGTAGTGAGTGGTCGGATGTTCTCCACATCGGTAGAGGTGGGGAGTCTGGTAGGATGGAGAGAAAGTTCAGGTGATAACCCTGAGAGATTATGGCAAGGACCCACTGGTCTGAGGTGATTGTGTGCCACCTGTTGTTGAAATGGCACAATCGACCTCCCACTGGTATCTGAGGCAGTGGAAACTGGCTGCTGCTCTCTATGCAGGAGTCAAAAGCCGGAAGCAAGGCCCGGCTGAGGAGTTGCTTGTGGCCTTTGTTTATGAGGTTGACGAGACTGGGCCTTTTGGAAAGGTCTCGTGAAATGAGTTCTAGACGGTGGTGAATAGGACTTCTTTGGATGGAAGAATGACTTTTTAGTATCCTTCCTGAATGGCTGTTTGGAGGAATACTCTGAGGGCATCAGAGAGAGCTGGAGAAGGGTCTCATGATGCTCCTTGAGTTCCGCCACCATCCAACTGAATCTGTTTGCCAAACAGATTTGTCTCCTATGCAGGGCAGATCAGATAATCTGTCTTGTACTTCAGGGCGCAAGTCCGAAGACTTAAGCCAGGCCCATCTTCTTGCCAAAATAGCAGTTGCAGATACCCTGGAAGCGGTGTCTAAGGTATCATAAGAGGATCTTATTTCATGCTTCCCTGCCTCAAAACCCTTGTGTACCAGGGTTTGAAGCTGTTCCTGGAATTGCTGAGGCAGGGACTCTGCAAAGTCCTGTATCTGCTTGAATAAGACCCTGTTGTACTGGGTCATATACAGTTGGTAAGAGATGATCCAAGAGATGAGCATTGATCCCTGGAAGACATGCCGGCCAATGGCATCCAGGAATTTCTGTTCCTTATCTGGGGGAAAGGAGAGTGGGGTTTTGATCTTTTTGCCCTCTTTTGGGCAGATTCTACAACCACAAATTGGTGATCCAGCTGAGGTTTCTGGAATCCTGGGGCTGACTGGACCAAATAAGTGATATCAGCTTTTCTGTTGACTGGAGCAACAGAACCAGGGAGTTCCCAGTTCTTTTTGAGGAGATTCAAAAGAACCTGGTGAATAGGGATGGAGGTTATTTCCTTGGGAGCATCCAGGAATTGTAACAGCTCCATCATTTGATGCCTGTCATCTTGTTCAGTCTGCAATTGGAAGGGAACCAATTCAGACATTTCCTTCCCAAAATGTATGAAGGATAGGTCCTCTGGAGGAGAACGCTTCCTGCTTTCAGTAGGAGAAGGTGGCAATGACAAGTCATCGGTGTCTGGAGATGAATCATCAGTCCAGGTATCATAGGAATCAGCACCTATCCCCCTAGGAACATGAGAACGGGACAATAGAATTCCAGAAGGTCCTGGTCTAGGCTCTGAAGGCATCGAGGGAAGAACTGGAGGCACCGGTGCAGGCATCGAGGGCATCGATGGATGCATTGTTGGTGCCGATGGACGCATTGACATATATGGTTGAGGCATCGGCAAAACTCCCGATGGAGGAATGCAGAACAGTGTTTCTCCAACCGATGACATGGTAAGTGGGGAAGGCACCAGAGCCATCGGTGACCCAGGATCCATCGATAGAAAAGCGGCTATAAGCGCGTCCATCTTTGAGAGCAGCGGTGCCAATGCTGCCGGAATGGGATCGATGGTCGGTTCTGCGGCCGGCACAGATATCGGTGCCGGGGGAACTTGGAGTCTGTGCATCGCCTTATCGATGGCCTCCTGGACCATCCGATCCAGTTCTTCACGGAGACCTGGAACAAGCAGCCCCGGCTCCGGAAGGGAAGAAGGAGGCAGAGGCATAGCCGGAGGGACCACTGTTAAAGAGTCGCAGCTCCGGATACCCGTGCGGGTGAGTGTTGCCTCGGTGACCCGTTCACAGAAAGGGTCGATGCCTTTTCTGGACAGGGTTTCTTCGAAGGCGGCTCGGACAATGGCGAGGTCGATTTTCCTTCGATGGTCCGAGACTTATGGTGTTGATGCCGATGTTTCTCTCTACGATCCCCTCGGTCCTGAGGGGGAGGTAGAGGTAGTCGAAGGCTGAGAAGTCGATGCCGGGCGGTCACCGGCCAGTGGCAGATACTGGCGCGACGTGGAAGGTGCTGGTTAAGACGACGTTGATGCAATAGATGGCGTCGGGGTTTGAGAACTGAAGAAAAGTTCCATTTTCTCCATTCTGGCCTTGCGACCTTTTGCGGTCATTAAGGCACATTTGGTGCAGGTCAAGACATCATGCTTGCACCCAAGACACATTACACAGACTTTATGAGGGTCTGTTATGGACATGGTGCGAGTACAGTCCGGGCACCGACGTAACCCTGACACTATGGCCTTTGAAAAAAATTGAGCCATGGTACGGTCGATGGCCAGTAGGCTGCGAGGGCCAAACTCGACGGGAATCGACCGAAAATGGGTAAAACACTTACCGGAGTACCGTGGAGTCAAAAATTCAAAGGAGGGACCCCTGTGGGGTATGAAAGTTTTTAATAATTCCGTGAGGAAAATTCCTGTCAGGAATCTCTGTGGAGCTCCTTAACCTGTGTGGCTACTGCGCAGAAAAAAGAAGACTGAAGGGGGGACCCCTGCTAGCTGCAGGTTTAGTGCCATGCTGGGCATGCCCAGTAGGTGCCAGTCAAAGTTCTAGAAACTTTGACAAAAGTGTTCCATGATTGGGCTCCATCCTGTGATGTCACCCATATGTGAGGACTACCATCCTGCTTGTCCTGTGAGAACTGTAAATCCTTGCTAGAGTGGCCAGGTAAGTCATCCTTCCCTCCCAGAGCACAGTAGCCAACCAAGTCCAAGGAGCAGAGTGGCCAGACTGGGCTTGAGTCGAGTCTGGCGGAGTCCTCCATCCCTTCCCAAAACCCCACTAACACCTTAAAAAAAATTCACTTCCAAAACCCCCTCCTTTCCATTTTCACTATAGGAGCCATCCAAAATCCCCCTCAACCCCAGGCAGCCCCAGCCAGAAAGACCTTACTTCCTCAGCAAGGCTACTCCCTCCACTGTAAACTAGCTCCATCATTTTGAGAATTAATTTCTTAATTAAAACTAGCTTTATAGAATGTATTTTAAAATTCAAAGTTTTTTTGTATTCTAGGTGAATACAATATAACATACTGAATATATACATCTTCTGAGTTTGCAATATTGCTGCATTTTGTAATCATATTTAGGGGATATAAAAATGTAAACTAGATAATTGCATTAGTTACATTTAATATTAAACAACTTAGTAATACATTTTCAGTGACATGAGTTGACAGAGCTAGAAACTGGGAAGTATGGGAATTGTGGTAAAGTTGAGTGCTGGAACAATTGCCTGAGAATACAGTTTACTTGTAATTTTAGCATATATCATATCTTTATTCACAGTACAAAAGATACACTCCTAAAGGAAGAGCAAGTTTGCTTACCGCAGGATGAATTAGCCATGACACATGGGTAACGTCATCCGATGGCACCAAACAGACCCTTCTCTCTAAGCTCATACAGTTTTTGCTCTACTGAGCATGAGAGGGAACTTCCTGCATCGATGTTAGCTCATAAACCCCCTCCATAAATTTTAGAGCTAAGTCTAGCTAAGTAATCAACTTTCCAGGGAAATGGACACATTTAGCATGGCTAATTCATCCTGCTGTTTATAGAGATTTCTGTACTCTATACTTGAAGTCTAATTTCCTTGCAACTGGGGCGCATGAAATCAGATTCTCTCACATTGTTTGTAACCCTTGCAAAATATCAAGGAAAGGAATGGTTGCTGGTTCTGCCAGGGTCTCCAGAATCTGATGGCGGCTGAAGACCTTTGCACACAGGGATCCTTGTCCTTATGAACACTGACTCCAAATGCTATACCCACTTGTTTAAAAAACCTGGAGGTCCTCAGATGGCTGGGATCAGAGAGTACTCCCGAGCATTCCTCAGACCCCGTGGAACACTAACCCAGGACCTCAATGATGAATTAGGAAACTGAGGAGTCAGTTGGCTCAGAGGAGTGTATTCCTAGTGCATATCTTCTGACTGGCTGGATTCTACTGTAAGTGAATGCCAGGGACTAGAACCACCTCACAGGGGGGGATCTGATGGGGTACCTGCTCAATCCAGGGAAACTGGGACTCCTTTCTAAGAGTAAATTTGATATCTTGAAAAGGAAAGGTTAGAGTGCCAGGATATCTAAAACCTGGAGAATACTAAAGACTTCTGCATAAGAATCCTTGTCCTCACAGATGTTAACTCCAAACTTCTTACACAATTTGTCCAGAAATCTGGAGGAAAAAGTTCTCAAGTGGAGAAGATTGTTCCAGAGGCTCAGGTATGGGGTTGAAGGGATACACATTGACTCTTTCTCAGATCCTGGAGGAGAGAAGAAACTAATTCAGGACCCCAATGAATAAGTAGGTGTCTGAGAAGTCCCTATTTTCCTCAGAGGTGTGTATTCCTGGTAAATACCATCCCACTGGCTGGACTCTGCAGCAAGCGAGTGCTAAAGACTCACCCCTCCTCCCAGGGGTTCTGATGAAATACCTGTTGAGATAGTAACTGGGATTCCTTGCGAGAGTAATTCTGGCTAATTCTTAGCTGCCAGAGGTAAAGAAAATCTTTGGGTTCAAGGGCTGATGTGTCATTTGGCCAGGGACTGGAAGTGAAACATTCTCTTCAGCTAGGATAGAATCTCCTTGCACATCCCTCTGTGCTTCACAACATTTGCTCAGAGAGCTGATTAGAAATCAAGGGTATCAGAAACACATGGGATCTGGTGTATCCAAACACATGATATAAATCACAAACAATAAGCCCAACTATCCAGAAACCGGAAGTACAAGTACAAAACAATATAACAAGGTTTCAGGTCAATTTTTCAAATTTCAACACGCCATATACATAAGTGCAATTACTTTTTTTTTATGTAGGACCACTGCCAACAGGATCTGTATAACAATCAGACCCGACAAGGAGAGGTCGCATTACTTTATTAATGATATTGAAGTTTTTCAAAAAATATATTGCCACGGGAAGATAAATCTATGAGTTCAAACAAAGCCACAAAAAGCTTTTGTCTAAAAGAAAAATCATACGCAATCAAAAATGCTTTAAAACAGCTGAGTATGAATCGTGATGTAGTGGTTAAACCCGCTGACAAGGGCGGAGCCATTGTGATACAGAACACTACAGATTATGTCACTGAGATTGATAGGCAGTTGGGTGATCGGGATTTTTCTATCAAGAACTTCAGGATGATCCTACTCAAGAACTTTTAGATTTGATTCAGGATTTAACCGCTGAAGGACTTTGTACAGGGTTCTTGTTAGCCCGCGAAGCCCGGGCTTTGAAGAGAAGTAATCCGGTTCATCCGGTTTTATATACTCTCCCGAAAATTCATAAAAATTTAAGTTCCCCTCCGGGACGTCCTATTGTTGCCGGAAGAGGATCCATCCTAGAACCCTTGTCAGATTTTTTTGGATTTCTTCCTAAAACCATATGTGAAAGAGGCTTCTTCTTTTGTCCAGGATACTTCGCACGCTTTGCGGTTAATTCAAGAGCTCCCTGATCTACCTGAACAATGTTTTATTGTGACATTGGACATCACCTCCTTATACACCAATATCCCCCAAGGTGAAGCTTTTGATCTCTTAAAAAACATTTTTCGATCTCGTCCATGCCCTCACAGGATACCTACAGGTTTTTTGTTGCAGCTTTTAGAATTTGTATTGTACAAGAATTTCTTTAAGTTTGACAACAAATTCTACCCCGGACTTTGCTAATATTTATGTTGTACACTTTGAGGAGTCTTTTTTATATACATCTCAGTGGTATAACAAAATCATTTTGTGGAAGCGTTATATAGACGACGCACTGTGTATTTGGTCCACTCCTGAGGAAGAGCTTAAACAATTTTTGGATTGGCTAAATGAGCAGAATTCTCATCTGCAATTTGTAGCACAGTACCATCAATTTAGAGCTGCTATTTTGGATATAAGTTTGGTTCGAGATGGGCCCAGGATTGAGACCACATTATACAGAAAAGAAACAGATAAGAACCATTTTCTGAGATACACTAGTTACCATCCGAGAAGATTGAAGGATGGTTTGCCGGTGTCGCAATTTTTACGTTTACGTATGATTTGCACCAACATTGAAGAATACCGTTATCAGACTACGGACTTGAAAATTAGATTTTCTCAGAAAGGTTATCCACCTTCGGTCATCAATAAAGCTTTCAAACGAGCATTGTATGCCAACAGAGATCTATTACTTCAGTACAAACAACCACTTAAGACTCAGGATGTGACATGTGTATTGAAATTTTCCACTCATTCTCATGATGTGGCTCAGATCATTAAATTTCACTGGCATGTTTTGACACTCCATAGAGTTTTTGATGCCTTGCCGAGATTTGTGTTTTCTCATGCTCAAAATATCAGGGACATTGTGGTGAAATCAGCATTTGATTCCTCTCCGCCAATTTTAAGAGGGAGACATCAAGCTTGTGGGAGATGCGATTTGTGTACACAAACGATGGTGGGCCAACAATGGACATCCCCCACCCAAAATGTTACCATTAAATTTACAGCCACTACCTCATGCGAGACTGAATGTGTGGTGTACATTATACAATGTCCTTGTGACCTCGTATATGTGGGAGCACAAAAAGGAAGATAAGAACAAGGCTTATAGAACACCGTAGTTGCATCAAGAATTCTAAAGTCACAGCTCCCCTTGTGCAACATTGTATGTCAGCTAAACATGATTTTGTGGATCTTAAATGGTCCATTATTGAGAAACTGCATCCAGGTACACAGGGGGGTGATATCCAACAACGTCTTAACCAACATGAACAATATTGGATTTTCACCTTACAGACAGTTGATCCGGGGGGACTCAACGAGAAAATCAACTGGTATACTTTAACATAGCTGATTGTCTGTTTCAGATGCAAGGAAACATTTGATTTTCAAATACAGAACTGTATATAGCTCCCAAATTTTACTGGACTGATTAGAATATTTTTGTTTGAGGCTAAGTTTCTCCTGATCTATTATCATATAATAATTTAATATTTTATCATGAAGGCAATTTCATGTGCCTATTTAAGAGGGTTTGAGATTGAACTATCATTATGTTTCGCCACATAGACGACCTGATAGAGGACTTGAATCAGCATAACATTAAGCAGACGACCTGTTAGAGGACTTGCTACCCGTCCGTGAATCTGATTGACATTCCATTGACGTCATGTCTGCAGGAAATAGATATATACCCTGCACCTTCGCCATTTTGAATCTAGGGGGTCCGAAAACGGACCGCCAAAAAATGACTGATAAAGAAACGCTAGTTTGTTTGCCGATTTGGGAATGAATTTTAGAGGCTCTACATCGAAGGATTTAGAAGACTTGACCCCTGAAGCAGGACCTGGGTCGTCCGAAATGTGATCACGTCGGGATTCTATCTTTCATCCCGGTTTGAGCTAAGTACTGCAATTAATTGCGTATGATTTTTCTTTTAGACAAAAGCTTTTTGTGGCTTTGTTTGAACTCATAGATTTATCTTCCCGTGGCAATATATTTTTTGAAAAACTTCAATATCATTAATAAAGTAATGCGACCTCTCCTTGTCGGGTCTGATTGTTATACAGATCCTGTTGGCAGTGGTCCTACATAAAAAAAGTAACTGCACTTATGTATATGGCGTGTTGAAATTTGAAAAATTGACCTGAAACCTTGTTATATTGTTTTGTATCCAAACACACTCCTTACTCCAGCAACCTCAATGGTGACGTTCTGGAGATTGGTAAGGTAAATAATTATCTACTTCTAACCCTGACAACACTCCCTTATGTATGGGAGTAATTGATAAGTTAGTAAATAGTTGCTTTAGAAGCACCGTGGCCCAGTGAGACAATGATGGAGCAGGTTGTTCTGATGTCTGTTCTGAAGCATTACTGGTGTGAAGGCTTGATGCACTGCAAGCTCCGGGCTCGATGTGTCAATGGTGCCAAAGCTCAATGTGCCCGAGAATGGAGTCTTGGTTGCATTGATGGCACCAAAGTTCAATACTTTTTCAGCTCTGGGTGCACCACTGGCTCAGAAGAATGGCATTTTATTAGTAGTGTCTGTCTGTTTCTTCAACCCTGAGGACTCTGCTTGTTCCACCAAAGGGGGAGACTTCTTCAAGGAGCTTCTGCTCAATTCAGCACCCACTCAACACCCACCCAACACCCACTCAACTCAGCACCCAGCTTCTGCTCAACTCAGCACCCAGGGAGCTCTGGGAGGAAGATCAGCTATGGCTCCTCAGTCTCACACAACTACTCCATTTTCCAGGCCCTGGACTTTTGGGATTGCAGAGATATCAGACCACACTGGTAGCAATTTGCCTGGTCATAGTCCTGTCCAAGGCAGCACTAATAGAGGTCCTCTCCATTTGTAATGGATATTTTCCTACTGCATATACTATCCTTGAAACCACATACTGTTAGCATCTTAGCGCCAGAAATCTTGAAGTCTTTTTTCTTTTCTTAACACTGAAAAGTGCTTTTTGGGAGCTGCTGAGGCAGCGAGGCAACTTAGTTGAAAATGTAATAAAAAAAACTATTAGAGAAAAGTTTTACAGAGAAATAGAGTACAAGTCAGTCTTGATGTGCAGATGAAAAAAGACTGAGGCAGCTCACCAGGCAATTCCTGCATCTGCTCAGTAGAACAAAGCTCTATGAGCTTAGAGAGAGAAGGGTCTGCTTGGTGACATCTGATGATGTCACCCACATATCATGGCTAATTCAGCCCTGCTTGTCAATGGAGAATTCTCTTTTCTTTAAATTGTTTTTCCTGCCCAAAAGTTGGTAATAGTTTTTAAATTTAAAAAAATCTGAGAATGCTTTTTGGCTGTGTGGATTTTTTTTTTTAACATGACAAAACACCTAATTTAACTGCTGTATCGTTCGAATGTGGTATAGATTTTGTGGCTAATTAAACTATCAAGTTGCTCTGCCCTTCAGTAATTTTGAATTATATTCCTTTAACAGTTAGAACTGATGTAAAAAGCCTCAGTATGGTATTAAGTCTATATTATAAGATCACTGCAGTGGCCAAAAAGGGCATTTATGCATCTGCATCTTTTTAGAAAATTGTGCCCTTTTTCATCTACCAAACATCTTGCTATGCTAGTGTACTTATTCTCCTCATCTTTATTACTGTAAAACTATTTATTGGCCTCCCGCAAAGAATACTTTGCAATTTACAATTTGATTAAAATTCAGCTGCTCACCACCTCTCAGGTTGTGCTTTAGAAACCACATCATTCCTGTTTTGTTCAAACTGCATTAGTTACCATTCATTCAGCTTTAGGACAAAATGTAAACTTTGACTTTCAAAATTCTCATTGGACTCGCACCTCACAGGGGTTTTGATGAAATACCTGTTGAGATAGGGGTAACAGAGCATGCCTGGATTGGTGCCTTCCGCCAAGAGTCCTTTGCTCATCTGACATTTTACTGAGAATTCTATCATCGAAAGAATTCAAGTTGATAACCAACAGAAAGAAAACATTTTCCTATTTAGTCCTCCAGTTTTGGAACTCATTGCCTAACAAACCATTATTCTCTTGATTTGAAGAATTTCAAGAGATATCTGAACACATAGCTCTTCACAGCAGGTTTTAAATTAATAAATGGCTGGTTGTAAATACTTGTGTACTGATTTTAATTCAGAGGCCTTACATAGTTTTACTCTTGTATAGTTATCTCATTTTATGACTGCCTTTATATGCTGTACCCTATTTTTATGGTGTACTTTGCTTTGGTTCTAAGAAAGTGAGTTATACATTGAAAACAATTAAATGAAATTAAATGAAATGAAATGAAATTAAATGAAATTCTATCAATGATTTATCTCTACCCTTAAACCCATATTTTCTCATTCTCTCCTATCCCTACCTGATCCCTCTCACCTCTCCCCCTGTCTTTCAAACCGATTTATGGAATCTAATGTGACAAAGACTGTGCCTTCGTAAGATTATTGATACTGTGTTAAGCCAGAAGTTTAATACATTATGGTTATTATAGCTAATGAAGTTAGCAGATTTACCTTTAATGCCTTTTTATTATTTGTATAGACTGTTGCTGTTTAATGGAAAGCCTGTTCCTGATTATTGTTCTACTATGTAAACTGTTATATGTAAAGCCTGTTGCTAAGTTATTGTTCCCTGTAAACCGAGGTGATGTATAGCTATACGTACCTCGGTATAAAAGATTCTATAAATAAATAAATAAATGAAATGTAACCTGTCACTTTTCTTAGATCCCCATTGATATGAAGTTGAAAGGAGGGAGATTCAAAGGAAAAAAGAGGAAACATTTGAGGGCGAAATGTTGGAATAACCTTAACAGAGATGGTGCAACAGAATTTAAGCATGCCTGGGACAGATAAAGAAAGTGGGTAAGAACAAGCTAGAGGCTGGATAAGAGACATAAGTGAGGTGAAGGCGTGTGAGTTGGATGTTAAGCAAATGATTTCCTATACAAACTTATCTATTCAGAGTGGTAGATGACCAAACGGAGAAGATAACAAAACTGACTTGGATAAGAAGAGCTATCTTGCAAGTTGTCTAGCTTGTATGGCCTATAGTTGGGATCTCTCTTTAGCTAGAGCAGTGCAGACTGGAACAATCGAGCAGACTTGGTGGACCTTCTATCTACATTACTTTATTTGTTTTTTCAATGGGCCAGTGTTTCTTACTTTTACAATTCTAATAGGCTGCAAAGAGCACTTACTGCAGTAATGTTAAAGAATCAAATGGAACAGATTTTTGTATTGCGATCTCATTTTAGTTATAAGTGCTATTCTTTTCATATTAACAAACCAAGAAAATATATAGTGGATCCCTCAGTCTCCCTTCTGTTTGTCATTCACATAACCACCAGTTGTGAGCTACTTCTAAAGTATTTACCTGGCAGTAAAGTGCATGAAAGAAAAGAGGAAGTGAGTCGAATGAATAAGGAGACAGAATGAGATGCCAAAAAAAACCCCCAACCCATCTATTTATACACTTCACAATTGTAATACACTGCTATGACAGGAACTATCACGGCTTCTATTCTACATGGTTGGTTTTCCTTTCCTGTAGGGTTTTTTTTTGTACAATTCTTTTCTTCTTCCAGCTCAATCAAAATCAGTGCTGCAGTGCTGCAGTTCTTATACTATGAAACCTCAATCACTCAAATATTAGAGTTAAAATGCCCAATTTTAATTGACCCACTTTCTCACTGTTTCTAGTCTGGCCATTGCAGCAGAAGTTCTAAGGCCAGAAGTTTTGATTAGAAACCCTAATGCAGAGGTTTTTCTAGAACCCTGCATTAGGGTATCTAAATCCAACCACAAGGTGTCACCCTTAACAACGTGCATGACTTCCTCCCCAGTGTCTGTAAATCCTGTCCTCTCAGCATCCCCAGCTGACATGGGATATGGAAGGCCTGATCCAGGAATCAAACTGGAACCCTCTACATGCAGTACAGACTGAGCACTGCCACTGAGCTACCAGGCTGACCCTCCTTTCTTGTTTTTCTTTTCCACTTCATTTTTGTTAAGGGTTTAAAGCACATTTACAATTGTACCATGTACTCCTGCACAAACTTTCTAGTATTAAGAGTATTTTTTTAAATCACACAAGTTAACAGTATTTTCCTAAAGCTATAGTAAAAAAAAATCCAGTAACAGCTTACAAATTATTAACCTAAAGCAAATTAGTTGTATATACAAGCATTAACTATACAAAACTGAACTATGAAAAAGTTTTGTTTTCTAAACATGCTGCACTGAACTTAAAATTTACTTGTTAAGGCACTGAAGATAAGGATCAAGGAGCAAGTACCAAGTGGTCCAAAACTATTCTAAAGCAAATATATTACATAAAATGCATCTCCTACAAGTAAACCAATCTGTAGACCAGCAAACTGATTTATAGGCAAGGCTTTCATTTTCAGCTATTTTATCTGGGAATTTATCAATGTTTATTACAATAAAAACAAAATGGAAGAAATCAGCAGGAAAAAAAAATAATTTTTTTCAGGTAACTATCTCTTTTGTTCTTATAATAAATAAATTCCTAAGGGGAAAAAAAGTGAAAAAAGGTATTTAAGGGGGTCTGTATTCATTTACTGAATACATGTTTTACATTTTTTTTTAATGTACTTTGTACTTAATTGACTTGTGGAGGATCTGCTCTGGACTGGTATAAACATTTAGTAGTGAGCAAAATTTAAAACCGTGTGGATGAACTATGCAGTTAATGTGTGAATATATATTTTGAGAGTTAGCCATGAGGTCTGGTGTAAGAAAAATGAGATAAGGCGGGTGGCACCTTATAGACTAAACAATTTAATGAGACACAAGCTTTCGAGGACAGAGTCCATCCACTTTGTGTCATTATTAAATATATAGTACACTTGTCTAATTTTGCAGTTTTTGAATTGAAGATAAAGACAGAGTTGGTATAACAGAAAAAAAAGATTTTGGAAAAGAGATTCTAGACATCCTAATGTTAATTCTTGTATCATACTAGTGATACCATGATGTTGTGTTTTAGCTATTCTGTGTTTTTAGATTTTTATATAAATTGAGAGTCTTGTGTTTGCAAATGTTTATGGCTATAAAATAGTGGAATTCAATAGGTTTGACTACTACTGTTGCTTCAATTTGCATATCATTGCTGCTGCACCAGGAAGGAAGATAAAATGTAAAAAAGGTTAAAGAAATTGCTAATTAAGTTGAATTATATTCTTCTTATATTACAATCACCTGATGGTTTCGGAAAAAATGGAATTTAGTATTTTTGGCCTTAGAATGACTGTGTTTCATCCTCTAAGGTGTCACAGGAAAGGTATGTGGAAGTGGAAGTGTTGGGATTGGCCCATCCTTCTGAGCTCACTCTTGATAAGCCTCAGCTCAGTTTCTGTTGCACAACATGGGTAGGTTTAGGAACCCTCCCAGATTCAGAACTTCGACAGCCTGTGGCACTGAATACCCAGACTGTCACCCTACATACCACTATATAATAAGGCACACCAGCAATTACACAAAAACTTTTATTGTGGACAAGCATGGCCGCAGCATACAACAAAATCATGAAAACAATGCAAGGCATTGGGTAATGCACACTAATACAATTTGGTAACTGCTGGCCTAACAAGTCTAACTTAGTTGAACAGAGCTTACCTCTACCATTCTGGGTGATCAATGAAACTATTTATACTGAGGGGTTTTGCCAGCGCATCCGCCCCAAAATCTGTTGAAGACTGGGGGTCTGGGCTGAGCGCTACTCGCATATTGCCTTACCCCTTTTTGCCATCAAAGTGAAAGTGACCCCTGCACTTTGCAAAGCTCGCCACAGGCATTACTGCCATCCCTGCAGGGGCTGCTGCCATGCCACATGGTCCCTACTGGCACAACTTGCTGGTCACCCTGCCACAAACCTGGGTAACAGACACTCGTTTACCGAGGCTCCTTGCACTCTAATTGCTGTGGGACCCAAGAAACAAATCAGAAGCCGATCAATAATGCTGGAAAATCGGACAAACTGTAGTGGTCGGTATAATCAGGGATTCTTTTATTTGTGTTAGCCCAACTCTGGCCGAGTTTCGCTCTCGCAGGAGCTGCCTCAGGGGCTACTACAAGAACAATATTAATTGGAATTACACATGACTGACATACATATACATTGACAAATAAACATAAATGTGTTTAATACATATAGAATGTAAACAACTTAAAACTGTGAACTTAAAAAATGTATAAAATATAAGTGAAATACACATATATAAAATAACAATAAATTAAAATCAAACCACATAGTTGTATACTCATATTGTGACAATGTGTGATTAATGTTCATTACATGACCATGTGTAACTTGTAACCACGATGTGCAAATATGAGTGTGTGTATGTATATGTATGTCTAGGATCAAAGGATGTGGTATAAACAGGAGACAAATCTATTAAAAGGAGGACTTGTATATTAATGTAAAATACCTGTACCAATGGTTGCTTGTATTATCTCATATGTATAAAATGAGCACTTTACATCATATCAATTGGCATTGCTGGGAAACAGAGAGGGAACACAATGTTGTATGGGAAACGTACACTTGCTCACATATAAACAAATTACCAACATAAAAAGATGAAAAGATAATTTTGGCAAAGAAAATCACATAGGGGTTAAAAATATAAATAAAATAAAAATATGTAAGATAGGGCACTTGACTATATGTAAAAATAATAAAATGAATACTGTAAAAATATAAGAATAATAATTTTCAAAATTGTTAAAAAATAGACTTGACATTAAAAAAGAAAATTAAAAAATATATTAAAAGAATAACACTAGCAGCCACCACTGTGTTCCGGCGCTCCTTTACCCTTTCGCCTTTTTTGCCCCGCTTTGTTACTACCCCTAAAATCACTATTCATAATATAACATACGCTGAAACTGTTATTGGTATCAAAAGGCCGCAGCTTTATTTCTTATACATACGCATAAACAACCTGGGGTACCCGAGCCGATGTGTGGTCACTGACTGCCCGCCGTAGCCGAGCCAGGCGTCTTAAGCCATGGGCCCACGCCAAGTCACCGCTCCCCGGCGGGGGTCACGCCATTGGCGCGTTCTGCGCTCCCACCTTTCTGCGCCTCCCCTGGCGCTGACCCGCTACCCCGCTGTCCGGTGATGCCTCCGGCACCACTTACAATATATTCAACCGGCCCGGGTAACCGCCCCCCGCCCAGCTGCGACATTAACCCCAACTTTGCAAATAACGTTTTTGAAATACTAACATGTAATGTCCTAACTATAACCCCTGTTCACTTGAAAACAGCCTTCTCTCTTTTCCTTCTTCGGGGTGGGTGGGTTTCGACCTTGCAGGCTTGCTTGTCGACGAAAGGGGGGCTTCTATTCATCTGCGGCCCTTTAAAGGGCGCGCTGCGTCATCGGTCGGCTCCCTGGTCGCTTACCAATGACGCCCCTCCCCCCCTTTGCTCTCCTTCCTCCACCCTTTTCCTAATTTCCGACGGACCGCCAAACATCGTGGGTGGCACATCCGTTATTGTGGTGGGCTCTGGCCAGGAGGCTCAGGCCCCCTATTATTAAATGGAAAAGTGAAATTCAACATAATCTGTAAAATACATCGTGGGAATAAGACTTTGCACTTACTGGTAGATTGACTTCAACATAGAAACAGTAACTTTGCAAATCAGAGTGTAATTGATGTTTTGAGAAAACAAGCACAACTCTTAATGAGGTATATATCTGAAACAGAGATTCAATCCATGAATATAATATAGTGAGTGGTCGCGGGTCTATTTCTTAGAACAGAGAAAATTGTGGAAACTAATGACATTGTAAAACCGTCTGAGTGTACTCGTTCCGGGTGACATATTGAAGAGACTGAAGCGGCATTGCTCTGTAAGTGTGTTGACAACGATATAAAATTATAGTTATAATATAGGCATTGAGGGGTAACGCAGACATGATTTTTAAATGCTACCAAGTTGTGCTCTAAATACAGTACAAAATGTCGGTATAGAAAAAATAAAAATAAATAAAATAAATAAGTAGACTTACGGAATAGCCACTATTACTGGCATTAGTAGCATGGATGTACTTAGTGTTTGGGTACTTGCCAGGTACCTGTAGCTGGATTGGCCATTGTTGGAAACAGGATACTGGGCTTGATGGACCCTTGGTCTGACCCAATATGGTTGCATGGCCAGAATTCTCCACAAATTTTCAACTGGGCAGGTAGCGTCACCCACCAAGCTATGCAGTATTTGCTCTGATCTCTTTGCATGCTCATCTGTTTTGGATTTGCGTATGACAATTTGCTAGGAAAAAGGGTGGTATCCCCTAAACCCAGGCCGGATTGGGACAGCCTTGAGGATGAATCAGCTACCAGTTCACAGACTAGTGAAGCAGCAAAAAATGGTAAGGCAAATGCACAGTGAAGCAGGCAGGTTTCAAAACCATCGTAGCTCACCTTTTAACTGTGAAATTGGTCATGGGGTTTGGAAATTCTAAAGCCCTAGAGAAAAATGCAGTACCAACCAGGTGGGTTGTGATGGTGCACCTTGCAAGGCCTTCCGCCTTGCACTGTACTATGTAATGCGCAGCATGTCTGCAGGGACTGGCCATAGCAGCACCTTACCAGCACCAGCTAGAAATTCTTGTAAGTCAAATAATGCTATCAAATAGTTTTTTCTTGTATTGTCTCCAGTGAGTCCAGAATCATCTCCCAAACATCAGGAGCCAAAATACCAAACCTCTAGAGGGACCAGAATGTTGTCTGGATCTGCTTCCGGAGTCAGCCATCTGGAAGTGTCCACTGAAAATGGGAAAGAGAACTAGATCCTAAACCCCAACAGGTGAAATGAATCCAGGTCAACCAGAGTAAGTGAAAGGTGGACTGTGCCTGCCCGGTTTCCTCTCTAATGTCCTGGATGGCCTGATCTAGGGTGGCATACAAAATGGTGCATAGGTATGGGTCAATCATAGTATTGACTGACTCCCCCCTCTGGGTAAGAGATTGTAGATAAGGCTAAAATTTACCATGTTCTTTCTTGGGAATAATCCTCAATGGGGATATCATGAGATTGGAAAAGAGGATATCTGAAAAGGACCACCCAACCTACCTAATGCAAGCTCTTGTGTGATTTTTTGTTCCCCTAAGAGCTCATGAGCTGCCAGAGACCTAGCATTGCGCACTGGGAAAAGTTGCCCATGAGGTATTGCCAAGCTGTACCCTTGAGTGAAACTAAGATCAATTTCAGAGACCTGTGCTTTGACTGGACATAAGGCAAGCCATGGTCACATGGCGTCAATGTTGACCAACATTGGGACTAGGTCCTTCAGTTCTGTGTGATGAATAGGGGCCCTGATGCTTGGGCTCCCTTGGCGCCCTACACTGAGCAGCTGTATGACTTGCACTGCAGTTAGCACAGAGATTTTGGAACTTGCAGTGCTTCCACATAGTGACCAGAGTTAAAATGCCTGCAAGTGTCTCACCTCCCTAAACTAGGTGTCTCAGTTCTATCTTTTGCAAAGTTGCTAGCATACTGTGGCTTTTTGAGGCCATCATTTCATCTAGTCATAGGTTCAGCACCTGATGTCTTTGGCCATGCTCCTTCTACACTTGACATAGTTCAGCCAGGCCCACTTAGCAAACTTATGCATCTCCGTTATTATGTCTAGGTATATGACTAGTTATGGTGCTTGACTGTGTTCTAGTTCCATTATCACGCTCAAATATGTGGAACGTGAATACCCAGTTCCAGTTTTCAGAATTTTGTATTTTTTCATCTTGTTTCCCCACCGGAATCCTAGTCTTTGATTTCTGGGTTATCGCCATCTTGATCCTTGATGAGCAAGGAGATGTCCATAGACTCCCTCCCTCCAGATTTTCATTTTGGTCTTACAGGATATGCCATATGCTAGCGAACTTACCCCACACAATATTTTTCCTGGGATGCACCCCTTGGTTAATGGGTTGAGATGCCAATGCTGCACTAAGGTCTGAGCTTGTTTTCCCCCTGACCAGTGTGAGTTTCGTTACCATTACCCCAACAACCCTAGTTGATACCCCTTTACTGGATGAATGCTTTTTCTTGAAGAACTTTAAGGCATTTTGCATTACTGATGCCAGGGCCAATTCTTCATCACTACTGTCCGGGATGGAACTAGAGCCTTAGAGCCTGGTGTCTTTGGCCTTACCTGGCACTGCCCCAGTAAAACGCATTGTCATAGGGGGAGTTGTTTTGCAGGGTGCTCTGGCTGCTGTCCTAGCATGCATTAACTGTATGCTGACTGAGCCATTCTGTGTCATAGGGTCTGAACCTGTAGGCGTAATTCTTTTTTTTTTTTTTTCCCCAAGCATTTTGTTATGTTCGTGGACCCTTGAGCCGAGACAGGAGTTGGTATACCACAGAGGGGAGGCCCTACATTGCACACGTCACCGGTAGGTGGAGTCGGCAAGGTCAACCCAACTGGAGTTTCACCTATACTAGCTCTCGTTCCCTGCAGATTGAGCCTTTGGGTACCGGGGCCGGCAGGACTTAGGTGAGGGTTGTCTAGATGAAGCAGGACAGGCGAGGTAGAGAAGAGGTCAGAAGTCCGGGTCAGGGCTGGCAGCAAAGGAGCCAGAGTCTGAGGAAGGCAGCAGAGGAGCAGAAGCAATGAAACTAGGCCAGGAGTCGATGCGGGCAGCAGACAGGAAGAAAGTGAAGCAAGCCAAGGGTCTGTACTGGGAGATCAAGTCAAGGAGATACGCAGGACTGAAGGATGAAGGACGGAGCAGAATCAGGATCAGGAGTTGCAGCAGAGTCAGAAACAAGATCAGAATCAGGTACAGGATCAACGAGCTCTCCCAGGAGACAAGCTGTTGCAAAGGCAACCAACAGGAGAGAAGCTTGGAATATATAGGGCTGCCTCCTGATGTCATAGAAGAAGTTGACAAAATAGGAGGCCGGCCCAGAGATTCCGACACTGAGCCCTTAAAGAGGTGAAGCCTCCCACATGCGTGCACCTAGGGAGAGCTCCGCCAAGAGCAGGACGGCAGCATTCTGAGCCACGTGGTAGGCCGCGGGTGGTCGGCCCGACACGGAGAATGCCATACCGACCAGAAGAGGTGTTCCCCACAACACATTTTACATATATTCAAGAATAATCTTGTACAGTAAAAGAGATAGAACAAAGTAACTAAAATTTAAGCAACCATTTCTTTCACAATCTTATTATATAGTATAGCTCTTAGTCTTAAGAAAATAGGGGAAGGAACAAGATAAAATACCTAGGCAAATTATAAAAGGAACAGCTGAGAGATATAGCCAAATTTTCTATTTTCACCGATTACCTTAGCACTAAGTGTGAGAGTCTAGAAAGGTACGAAGCTGAGATGGTTCAAAAAATATATAACTAGCATTTTGAAATTTCAAGTAACATTTACAAGGGTAATGTAACAAGAAATGCCCCCCCCCCCCCTTAGTAACCACCTCATTACGCATAGCTAAAAATTTCTTACAACGTAATGGAGTATTTCTAGTGATCTGGATATATCCATATCTTTTGACCGTAAAACAGATAAACGGTTAAGGAAATAACACTTCAATACATTTCTATCAAATTGAAAAGCAAAATTCACTAAAAAGGAAATTTTTTTTTTTTTTACTTCAAAAGATTGCGATAACTCCAATATAGTTGAAATATCCATGACAGATCTTGAATTTGAATATCATCTTCTCTGTCTTCAACAGCAGATGGCAAATAGTAAGCCTTTACTATTATTGGTAAAGCCTTTTTAGGAATCTTCAATATTTGAATGATGTTTTTAAAGAGTTCAATAGGTGAAATCATCCATATAATTTGAAAGTTTAGAACTTTTAAGTTCAGACTTCTAGACAAATTTTCCAAGTTCTCCAACTTTTTTCATGAACTTGTTCTGATTGAAGGAGAGTATTTTGAGCTTTTTCTATCACTGAAACCCAGGATTCAAAGGATTCCAAATCAGACGAGATTTTTGTTATAGAAGCTGCATTTACTCGTGTTTGATTATTTGTATCCAGAAAGGCTTTCATTAGGGAAGTTATAGAGGCCTCAAATGACCAAAACATCCCAAACAGACTCCAATGTGATCTCTGCTGGTTTTTTAAGGGAGGTTTAATCGACGAAGAGAACTTCCACCAACTTGCTTGTACCCCCTAAAAATTCTCCACTTTTAATCTCTGAGGGGTGAGGGCGTAAGGTTGAATAAATCGGACCAGATCCCACATGTCCGTTTAGGAAAGTTGCTGTTAAGCCGCACCCCTTCAGTAACTCCAGTTAAAGTTTCTCTCCCTTCTCGTACATCCTGCTCTAAATTCACTTCCCCTCGAATTACCTCATGGGGGTTGAAGAGCCTTCAGGTGTCATCAGGAGAATTTGAGGAGGCGGCATTGGTGTGCTTGGTGCTCCAGGGGTTAATGAGATGACCTCTGCCAGCGGAGACTGCGTTCGCTCCTCGCCTTTGTCCGCAGCGGCTTGCTCTCCCGTCACTTCATTTGGTGTTCCTGCAAAAAAGGTGTTGATCCGTGGTTGGTTACCATCCAGCGAGGGAGAGTTAGCTATACTCTCCCCCTCAGCTTTGTCTTCCGCTTAGTATAAGGCATGAAGAAACACCAGGAAAACCGGCAATAAGGAAATTAAAGGGAGAGACATCTTGCAGGAGCTCTCAGAAGGCGGCCATCTTGTTCCTTCCTGTTGGTGTAATTCTGTCATGAAGTCTTCCAGCACAGTGGATCACTGTGCTGCAGACTTCCTTGAAGTAGCTGCTTGTGCTGTGCTACCCTAGCATGTCCCTGCAAGCTGTCTGGTATCTCAAGATGATCTTGTTAGAAGACTTGATTTCACGCTGCAGCCCTCTTTCCCTTGGCTGCTGACTTTCTTGTTGCTTCTTTGGTGCCATATCTATCTCACTGCAAAGAGAATGCTGAGAAATGGAGAAGGGGATAGGAGGTTATTTTTGGCCAGGCACAAATTGCATTGGAAAACCCTTGAAGTGAAACCCTGATCCGATCCCAAAATAGTAAACCCGGCAAAGAGAAAATAGCAACTTTGACTGCATGGCTCATCTGCAATAGTCCCCATTCACTATAAAAGCATCACTGCTATGGCGAGCTTCCCTCTAATGCCTGCATAACTTTTCCCCTGCAGGCTATCATTTGCTGCACCTGGAGAGGATTAAAAGTTGGGTTTTTTTGGCCAGTTACTTCCCTGCCCTATTTCTCCAGTGCCTGTAATTTTCCTGAAGAAACGGATTCTCCTTGATGCCAGCAGGGAAACTGATCTCTTTGCCCCTTGATACGAGGGTAAGACTCCCCGACTCCAGTCCCCCCCCCCCCGCCGGGCCACTAGCTCTGTTCAAGTTGTGTTGATCCCCTGAATGCCCTAATCAGTCAATAGCCTGTACCCTGCCTTCCTTTCTCATGGCAAGGACCTGCTTGAAATGCCCTGCCCCTCATCCACTCCACAGTGCATGTGGCTACGTTGGTTATTCCCAATCACAGTAGCTCACAGCGGGAAAGGTAGATAGAGCTCAAAGCTTCACTGGCACCTCCTGATCACCCCGCCAAAGCTGCAAGCTCCTGTTGTGACATCCGATTTTGCTCTCTCTCGCAGCAGCAAATCTGTTTTTAGCCAGTCTAGCTGCAAGCCCAATCATTGGCCAGGGCCCCGTCCCCAGAAGGGAAAAAACACGTAACCACACAAGTCCTGCTCTCCCCCTCTCAGCAGCAATCTGCCAGGGTGGGGGTTCACATACCGCTCTCACTATGCCAGGATGGGCAGGGGCTGAAGTCACCTATTCAGGCTTCAGCATACCTCTTGCTGACACATGGTCCCTCACCCAATCCTGGGACTTGCTGCTTCAAGCTGCCATGCTCTCCATCCTGGTCCTAACAGTCCAATACTGGGCCTCCCACCAGTTTGAGCTGCTACACTTCCCGACCCAGTCCCAATGGTCGCCATTGATGTCATCTTCATGCTGCCTCCTTTTTCTTACCTGCCAGGAAACATGAGCCCAAGACACCTCTCTCCTGTGCCCAGTAACCCTACCCCCCATCCCCACCTTTTCCCAAAACATCCGTAGCCTAGGTGTGACCCTGGACAACCACTTCAACCTAAAACGTTCATAAACGCCACACTAAAAGATGGCTTCTTCAAGCTCCACACTAAAAAAAAACTTAAACCTCTCCTACATCTTAACCATTTTTGCACAGTTCTCCAAGCAATCATTCTATCCAAGCTTGACTACTGTAACGCCATCCTCCTTGGCATCCCAAAGAACGCCATACAACCCCTACAGATGCTCCAGAATGCCGCCGCCCGCATCCTCACCAATACCCACCGTCATGATCACATCACCCCTGTCCTCAAATACCTGCACTGGCTCCCCATCCCCTCTTGTATAACATTCAAATCACTCACCATCATTCATAAATCCCTCCACAACCAAGACATGCACTGGTTCAACGAGCACCTCCATTTCTGCGCCTCAGACAGACCAACCAGAAAGCAATACCTTGCAACTCTGCACACTCCCTCACCCAAACATTCTAAGCTTGTGACCACCAGAGAACGTGCCCTCTCCCTCACAGGGCCCTCTCTCTGGAACAACATGCCCCTCTGCCTCCGCCAGGAACCATGTCCTAGAAAATTCAAGCAGAATCTCAAGACATGACTTTTTAAACAAGCTTTCACCTAAACACTGTAACCTATCCTCCCACCTCCTCAATGATCACATCCCCTGGTCCCTCCCAAGCTCTACCCCCCTTAATATCTCCCTCCTTTTATCAGCTTGGAAATCTTTCCTCCCGTTACTCTTTTCCCCCCTGAATTCCTGCTCTCCCCCTACTTCCCCCCCTCTCCTTACACCTCCTTCACCCCCCCCCCCTCCGTCTCTTGGCCACTCCCCCCTTTTCTTTACTGTAAATAATTCCATCAGTTAGTTCTCTTCCATTACCATATTTGTTTATATTTGTTACCCTATAATGCCTGTTGCTACAGTATTGCCCTTATATGTTACTTGTAAAGCCTGTTGCTGCATTACTGTTACATGTAAACCGAGATGATATTCCGAACATGCCGCGGTATATAAAAATAAATAAATAAATAGCCCCAATGTGGAGCACCTCTATGAATGTACTGTCAGAACGACGTTGCCGTCCACCCACCTACAACTCGCTAGCTCTGTCACCCTCTGTGAACCACGGTTACCCGACACTATAGACTGAGGCTGTGGGGGATCAGGAGATGGCAGTAAGTAATGCTTGGAAGCCAACTGCACTTTGCAAAACTGGAGAGAAAAAGAAGGTGGCTAGCAACATATATTCCCTTATATCCCAGCTCCACCCACTCCAACTTCCTTTGTCTCATCCCTTCCAGCCCTACTTGCCTCCTGCTTACCCCCTAGGCCTGCCCTTCCCTGCCTCATTCCCCTTGAACCCGCAGTTAAATGCCTCCCATCTTTTTAGTTTTTTGTTTCCTTCCTGCCCACCCTCCCCAACAGCTGGAAATCCCCTCCCTCCCATATTGTGCTCCTGTTCCCTGACTGGAGTTACAGGCATCTTAGTTTTCACATATTTGCAAATGTGCTGGCATGGCTAAGTAGAAAGTGAATCAGAAAAATAAATGGTATTGCCTATTTTCTGTTCTAGTAAAGAAACAGATGGCAGTGATACACTGAGCCAATGATAAAAGCAGCATACAGAGTAGTTGCTAAAATTCCATTAATTTTATCTGGAGTTTACATTTTTGTTCCATTTCACTGCTCATTCCTGTCAATAAACCGGTTTCGCTGGGTTTTCAAATATGCACAAAAAGCTTGCCTGTCAACAGTATAAAAAGCCTTCTAGTTTAGTCATTAACTCAGATTTATGCATAGCCATTGCTGGAATAGTTGTACAGAAACCCATATTCTAACACCAAATTGAATCCTAAAACCTGCCCTACAGTGTTTATGTGCTCTGAATTATACAGAAACAACTTTAAAATACTGTACATAAGAATATCCAGGACATTTTTTTCATAGGCTTGTGACAATATTGAACTTCTGACTTGTTGAAAGCTGAAAAGTTATACTAGTAATAAATACATTATACATTAGCTTCATATTTTCTGCATATTTATGTTTATCTAGTACCTGCCCCAGTCATATTTGCCTCAATATAAAATTGATACTGTGACCTAAATTATCTCCTGCCAAGACTCCTAGAAATAATTGCACAGGATGGCAATAAATGCAGGTTTAAGGTACTGAAAGCAGCTTCTCCAGTAGCAGAAATATTATCTCTCATCGATCTCAGACAACATATTCGTGTACAAATTTCACTCTTCAGTCTTGAAACACTGGATCTCTGCCTACCATTGTGTATCCTTTGCCTTGAGACATCACTATAAGATTAGACAACAGTAATATGTAGATCTGGGTCATAACCCTATGCAAACCAGAATAAAATATCAAGAAGAGATACTACATGATAGTCTCTAAGGAAAAACTGCAGCAGTGCCATGTACTCATGCTGCCATGTGGGAGACCCTGGGATTGATTTCAGAGCCCAGATTCTACTCCTTAGGCCAGACAGGGGTTGCAAGGCAGCATTTGCATCTCTGAGAGGATGTCAATCATTGCACAAAGGTGAAACCTAGCAGCTAAACACAAACTACATGTGTACCAAAGGAAGTTGGGATCTATTGACCCTCAGACGGGTGTTTCTGGCAGGCTGCCAATGAAGGAGCAAGTCCTTGAGGGAGTTCATAGAGATATTATCCCAAATTAATGTTGGACTTGGCTGGCCAAAAAGAAATATCCAATTATGATGGATGATCCATAAAGAATTTATATTTAGGCTGGGGATTGTTCTGATTGCCTTTAAGAGTATTCAGGAAGTATTCAGGTGCTGTGTATTAGCTTCTGTATTTCATTAATTTATAATTAGTTGTGTGTGATTTTATTTGATAGTATTTTTGAGAAAGAAGTGCTGGCCTTGGGACCATGATTAAGTGAAATTTTAGATAATAAATTATATTTTATTGACTATTGGTTTAGGACTGAGTGAACTGTTTAGACTGTTAATGCCAGTAGCATTGCTTTGTTGTTTACTATCAATTTTAAGTTATTTGGATATTCATTTTAGAGTTTTTGGAGCTTGTGTGTTGTCAAACTCTTAGGACATATGATTTATATATCCATCGCTATCCAGGCTTTTTCAGCGGTGGCTCTTCAAGTATGGAATAGCCTGCCTTATGCTGAAAGATATGACCTAACTAGCTGAGATTCCACAAGCAAGTTAAGATCTGGCTGTTTTCTGTAAAGTCTTGATTGGTGTTGCTGCTTTTCTGGGTTGTGAGGTTTTAGGCTTAAGGTTCACAAACCTATCTTGTTTTATTTGTTGTGTTATTTCTGTTTGTATGTATTTATTTAAAAAAATTATATTTTGCATATTCTACAATTCAAAGCAGATTACATAAAACATACATAAAACAAAAAATATAAAATGACAAAAAAGTAGAACATGAAGTAAAACAGGAACAAATAGTAAAGCTGACAAACAGGTGAGAAATGAATAAAACCAAACCATAAAAGTGATCATGATTAAAAAGAAAGGTATCATAAAATGTGCTGTATGAAGACACAATATATTAACTCTGCCGTGATGTATAATCATAGGTCATTGTTTTTTTGTTAAAGTAATATCCGTGCAACCAATGTGCTAAGTGAAACAATTCTTTGTAAATTCTTCAAAAATCAATATTTCTACAAATGCTTAATTCTTATTCTAAATTCAAATTGATAGTGATTTTGAAGAATTTACAAAGAACTGTTTCACTTAGCACATTGGTTGCATGGATATTACTTTAACAAAAAAACAATGACCTATGATTATACATCATGGCAGAGTTAATATATTGTGTCTTCAATTGGGGATGGGGCAATGAGAGGCAAGTGAGAGAGAGAGAGAGAAGAAAGAGAGAGAATGTGTGTGTGTGTGTGTGTGTGTGTGTGAGAGAAAAGACAGCATGTGAGAACGAGAGCTTTGTGTGTTTGTGAACCTGAGGGAGAGCACATGAGAGAGCAGAACACAAACAGACCCTTACCTAATACAGAAATAAGAGACTACAAATTAGAAACAGAAATATACAGACAAGTATAAGAAATGCACGTTCCAAAAGATGGCATGTTCCAATCACTAAAAACTCATATATATATATATATATATATATATATATATATATATATATATATATATATATATATATATATATATATATACACGATATGTGTGTGTTGAACCTGTGTGTGAGAACAAAGAAGAGAAAAAGATAGAAAGAAGAAACAGCAAATAGAGACCCTGAAAAAAAGAATTACGGAAAGACATAAGGGGAAGTGGTAAAAAGACTGGGACCAATGGATTAGAAAAATAAAAAGATCAGACAACAAAACATTAAAAAAAAAACTAATGTTTCACTCATGATGCATAACAGTTGTTGGAGATTATTAAGAAATTGTCAGGTGCACTTTAAGGCATTATTTATTGATACGAGTACATCTAGTATGGCTCAGATTTGTATGCTTGTTGCCCACCCATGTTAATCTTGGGACACTACAAAAAAAAAAAAATCTGTTCTGGATACACCACTGGATGGAAAGATTTTTCTTTACATTTGGGCACATGTTGGGCCTTACATGCCAGCAGTTCCTCATGCACTGCAGCTTATTAACAGGCCGATACAGTAAGGAGCGGTAGGAAGAGCTGCGTTAGTGCCAGGTGCACCCCCGGTTGCCGCACGCACAGTCCGGCTCACCTACCACTCGATACCGTATTGAAATGTCATGCAAATGCAAGCTGCGTCCAAGAAGCGTCCGTGAAGCGTTAGGCCCGCGCAACCCATTTTACTGTATAGAGTGCTATACAGTATCCTGGGTGCGCTAGCCTAACGCTGGTATCTGAAATGACAGGTACCAGGAAGTGGACGGTTCTCCTACACTCAGGATTGCCAGTCCTCTCTCCCCCTCCTCCCGAAGCAAGGCGCAGGGAGGGGGGGGGGGGGGGAGAGAGAGGACTGGTGAAACGACATGTAAAGTGTAAAGCAACAAAGCGACTTACTTTTCTTGCAGCCCTCCTCCGGAGACGGACCGCGGCTCCCCTGGTGTCAGGAGGCCCCCCCAAGCTGGCCAAAAGTTCCTTTTGGGCCGAACGAGAATCCCGGAAGCGACCCCGCGGGGAATCACGCGACGTCGGCGCCACGTCAAAGTGACGCGGCGTCACGTGATTCCCTGCGGGTTCCCTCCGGCACCCTCATTCGGCCCAAAAGGAACTTTTGGCCAGCTTGGGGGTGTCAGGAGGCCCCCCCAAGCTGGCCAAAAGTTCCTTTTGGGCTGAACGAGGATCCCGGAAGCGACCCCGCGGGGAATCACGTGACGTCGGCGCCACATCAGAGTGACGCAGCGTCACGTGATTCCCCGCGGGTTCCCTCCGGCACCCTCATTCGGCCCAAAAGGAACTTTTGGCCAGTTTGGGGGTGTCAGGAGGCCCCCCCAAGCTGGCCAAAAGTTCCTTTTGGAACTTTTGGCCAGCTTGGGGGGGCTTTTTCACCAGCCTAAACCTCGTACTTAACGCTTCAAAAACGGAATTCCTGCTCATATCACCGGAAAACAATAACACACTTCCAAAATCAACTGCACTCCTTCAATCTACCCATGTAAGAGATCTAGGAGCTATCTTAGACAATCGTCTCAACCTTAAAACATTCATTAACCAAACCACCAAAGATTGCTTCTACAAATTACACATTCTGAAAAGAATCAAACCACTTTTCCACGCTATGGACTTTAGAACAATCTTGCAAGCAATAATTTTTTCAAAACTAGATTATTGCAACTCTTTACTATTAGGCCTCCCAGCTTCGTATATCAAACCCCTACAAATGGTTCAGAACTCCGCAGCCAGAGTCCTTTCAAATTCCAGGAAAATGGACCACATCTCCCCTATCCTACAAAAACTCCATTGGCTACCAATCCACTATAGAATCATGTATAAATCCATCAACATCATATACAAGACCATCAACCAACTCACGCATCTCGATCTTCAAATACCATTTAAAAAATACACTTCCGCCAGACCTATCAGGGAATACTACAAAGAGTCACTCCAAATTCCAAATGCCAAAACCTATCAACATAAATCTTTGAGTCTCAGAGCCTTCTCTACAGCAGGTCCAGTTCTGTGGAACTCTATACCACCTGATCTAAGACAAGAGCCATGTGCTCTAACATTTAGGAAAAGACTAAAAACTTGGCTTTTCAAAAAAGCATTTCCAAGCCTTGAATAAAACGCACTCAGCAACACAAACTCCTATGTAACACCTGGACTCAAATAAGAATCCTCCCATCACAAACTTCTCACTATTACCTTTTGAGTTTTATCATATCATCACCATTCACTACAATGTCATATTTATTCTCTTATTTATATTATCGCTCATATTTATGTACCGTCACATTCTCTCAAATAGGCTTATTTACCTACTCTGATACACTATCACTTGAATTGTATTAAATGTAAATATTGCATTGTTTAACTTCTCTCCCCTCTTCCAGTTCCAAGTTTATTTTCCCTGTTTCATTGTAACTTTCTCACACCTTTCAATTGATTCTCTGTATTTAAAGTTCAAATTTTTATTGGAAATTTGTATTACGTTACGCTATATTTTGCACACATTGTTATTTGTAAACCGGGTTGATGTGATCCCTATCATGAAACTCGGTATAACAAAAATAATAAATAAATAAATAAATAAATTATTCAAAATTGTTAAATCACAAGAGGATTGTGAGATATTGCCAGATGACTTACAAAACTGGGAGACTGGACATATAAATGGCAAATGAAATTTAATATGGACAAATGCAAATTGATGCATTTAGGGAAGAGTAACCCAAAATATAGCTATACAATACAAAGTTCCACATTAGGATATTGATAATACCTTGAAATTTTCTACTCAGTGTGCAGCAGCAGCCAAGAAAGAAAATTGAATGCTAGGAATTATTAGGAAAGGAATGAAGAATAAAACAGAGAATATCCTAATACCTCTCTATCACTCCATGGTGCAATCTCATATGAAAGTATTGTGTGCAGTTCTAGTCACCACATCTCAAAAAAGATATAGCATAATTAGAAAAGGTACAGAGAAGGGCAAACAAAATGCTAAAACAGATTGAAGGATTCCCCTATAAGGAAAGACTAAGTGGTTAGGTCTCATCAGCTTGGAGAAGAGACAGCTGGGGGGAGATAGGATAGAGGTCTATAAAAAAAATAAGTGGAGTGGAACAAGCTGGTTAATCTTTCAAAAAGAGTACAAAGACTAGGGGACACACAATGAAGTTACTAGGTGATAAATTTAAAACTAATAAAAGAAAAGCAGAGTTGCTTACCTGTAACAGGTGTTCTCACAGGACAGCAGGATGTTAGTCCTCACATATGGGTGACATCAGGATGGAGCCCAATCACGGAACACTTTTGTCAAAGTTTCTAGAACTTTGACTGGCACCTACTGGACATGCCCAGTATGGCACTAACCCTGCATCCAGCAGGGGTCCCCCTTCAATCTCGTATATAGCAAAAAAATACGTGCGAAAAATAAAACAAATCGCAAGCGAACCCAACTCCGTGGGGTAGCGGGCGGGTTTTGTGAGGACTAACATCCTGCTGTCCTATAAGAACACTTGTTACAGGTAAGCAACTCTGCTTTCTCACAGGACAAGCAGGATGGTAGTCCTCACATATGGGTGAGTACCGAGCTGAGGATGGCCGAGCAATGCACCAAATGCACCCAAAGATGTGCAATAGGCACAACAACAGGGGTGAATTTGGGTAGGAGGGCATCCTGAAAACCTTGAACGGGTCGCTGGTAGGATGTTGAGTAGTTAAGCTGAGAATAAGTTGCATAGAACAGACTGGCCAAAAACAGAATTTTGCTGGCCAGCCTTATCTAAGCAATAATGGGCTGTGAAGACATGGAGAGAGCTCCAGGTCGCAACCTTACAAATATCAACAAGTGGCACCAATCGAAGGTGAGCCACAGAGGTCGCAACAGCCCTAATAGAGAGTGCTCTCACACTTTCTTGTAGCGAAATGCCTGCTTGCTGGTAGCAAAAGGAGATACAGTCCGCCAACCAGGAGGAAAGGGTCTGTTTTCCCACTGGATTTCCCAATTTGATGTTATCGAAAGAAACAAATAATTGAGTGGACTTTCTGTGGGCCGACGTGCACTCCAGATAAAAGGCTAGAGCACGTTTGCAGTCCAGGGAATGTAGACCCTTTTCTCCTGGGTTTGAATGGGGCCTTGAAGAAAGTAGGTAAGATGATGGATTCATTAAGATGAAATTCCGACACTACCTATGGTAAAAACATAGGGTGTGTATGGAGGACCATTCTGTCATGTAGAATTTTAGTGTAAAAGCGGGTAGGTGACTAATGCCTGTAATTCACTAATTCTACGAGCAGATGTTATAGCGAGAAGAAAAATTACTTTCCAGGTGAGATAGCGGAGCTCACAGGAGTGGAGAGGCTCAAACGGAGATTTCATGAGCTGCCCTAAAACCACGTTAAGGTCCCAAGCGGGTTTCAGGTGGAGCAACCCTCTTATGAAGCGTGTGACTAAGGGCTATGCCGAAATAAAGTCATCTCCTATGCTGTTGTGGAAGGCGGCTACTGCACTGACATGCACTCTTATAGAGGAAGTTTTCAGACCTGATTCTGACAGATGCCAGAGTTAGTCCAGAAACATCGCAGTTGAACAAGTGAAGGGGTCTATGGACATGGACATGCACCAGACTGTAAACCTTTTCCACTTGGAACAATAAGAGCGTCTCGTGGAAGGCTTTCGTGAAGCTACTAGGACTCAGGATACTGACTCCGAAAGGTTAAGGGGTTGAAGTATTAACCTTTCAACATCCAGGCCGTTAGTTACAAGGCCTGGAGGTTGGGGTGGTGCAGGCACCTGTTGCTCTGAGTTATCAGAAGCGGATCCTTCCCTAGAGGGATGCACCGGCGAACTGATAGATCCTCCAGAATTGGGAGCCAGACTTGGCGTGGCCAGTGAGGGGCTATCAGAATCATTAAGCCCTTGTCCCTTCGTAACTTCACGAGAGTCTTTGATATGAGTGGAAGTGGGGGGTACGCACAGAGGAGACCGCTGGACCACGAGAGGGCAAAAGCATCTCTCGGCTGTGAGTGGCGGCTGCGAGTGAATGAGCAGAAGTTCTCTACTTTGCGGTTGTGGAAGGACGCAAAGAGGTCTATGTGTGGATTCTCCCAACGTTGGAAGATTGTGTCCGCTACCGCAGGGTTGAGAGACCATTCATGCAGATGGAAGGTCCGGTTCAACCTGTCTGCCAGAACATTGTCCATGCCCACCAAGTAGGTCGCTCTGAGGTACATAGAGTGGGAAAGAGCCCACTCCCATATCTGTGCAGCTTCTTGACACAGAAGGTAGGAGCCCAAAAAACAGCAGGGTAGGCGATCCAGTACAGCCGTGAGGAAAAAAACAAAGAAATGGATGCCACAAGATAGTCCTTTTCAACGTTTAATCAAGGAGACTTAAAATTCTTATGAACATGCCCGACTCTGGCCGAGTTTCGCCACCAATGGTGGCTGCCTCAGGGGCTACAAACATACATATATAGGTGTTTAATAACTCATACATCATGTTAAAAGCATAAAAATTAAAAACAAATAATTATGAACAAATAAATACATAATTCAAAAGGATTTTTGAATAAATAAAAACTATGTAAATTCTATCAGAGTGACAATGGACAATGGAATTTCATCTTAAAAAAGGAGAAAAACTGCTTAAGAAGAACTACAAACAATTTCAACAATACAAAAATATTTTTTTTAATAATGAATATAAAAGATACCTTGTTGGTCACAGAGCAGTATTCAGATGGTGGTCCAAATAAGATCAAATGTATATCTATGTCTATTTAAAAATAATAAATCATGATCAGCTATATTATACAATATAATTCAGTGGTTCAATCATATATAAACCATATATTGATATGTGATTCAAGTAATTAATGTTACTAATGTGACACATAAAACAAGATACTAGTGTAAGGAAATATTTGTTGTACAATCATTGGACTCAATAAAATCTGTCCTCTCTCCAGAATACCCCATATGCTCAAATAAATCAGAACAAAAACCAAAAAAGTTAAATGACCCCAAACATGCTAGTAATATCATTTGGTCACTCATAGTGCTGTGCAGGGTAACAGCAATGATCAAGTTGCTGTATATAGAAAGCAAGGTTTGTTTATGGATCTTAAATGAATTTGAACAGCAGTATCGATCTAAGCAAGCTAAATGAAAAATGCCTATATAACAGTAGAGTGGAAACACCTGACTGGGTTACCCTTAAATCTTATATTTGAGGCAAACTTAATTCTATGGACATCGGAGCAAAGTAAGAATAAAAACCATACCTAACGTTATTCAAATTTTGATCTAGCCACGCTAAATAAAAGAAGGCTATGCAAGTTCTCCTCTTTTCATTGAAAATAAAACATCAAAATGTCTGGCTGGGCTTCCTATAACTCTAATATGTGCTGCAAACCTTTCCATAAGACATTGACATATTTCTAACTAAATAGCACTGCTAGGTGGAAAAAAACCTCACAAGATAGATATCTTTTGAGAGGAAGTGACGTCACCCCTCATGCGAGCAGCTTAACTCTGCTGCTCCGTGAGCACTGCGGGCCAAATCGCTGCAACCGCGCGATTTTTTTGATTTTTTTCTCCCTCCAACGCGGGCGTTTGGCAGTCGAAGGGATTCTGCCTTAAACGGAATGACGACCAAACGCAAAATCAGCGATCTCAAAAAGTTCTCCTACACCAGGGAAGCCGGCGAAAACAGCGGCGAAAATTCTAAAATGGCGGCGGAGCTCACGCTCTCGGAGGGTGAAGAGGGGGCACCTGCACTGCCGACTCCGGAAATTACGGAACCATTCCGAGATGAAATCAGAGGTTGGTTTATAGAACTGAGGCAGGACATTAAAAATTATAAAGCCGAAATCACTACTTTAATTGCTGACATGAAAGAAGACCATGCAGAGCTAGGCAGAAGGGTGGATGAGGCTGAGCTCCGGCTAGATACTCAGGGGGAGGGCTGGACTCAGATGCAACTCTGCCACCAGAATTTGCAAGCGATCTGCCAGACTTTAGCAGAAAAAGTGGAAGATATGGAGAACCGGAGCCGGAGAAATAATCTTCGGATACGAGGGGTCCCGGAAACGGAGGAGTATGGGGACTGCTTTGATGTGGTGAACAGAATAGCCGCTTTTCTCTGGGAAAGTGATGAAACCCTGAAGGACACCGCCATGCCTAATATTCTCCTGGATAGGGCGCATCGAGCGCTGGGACCGAAACTTGCCAATCGACCTAGAGACATAGTGGTTTGTTTCCACTCCTTTCCTTTAAAAGAGCAGCTTTTTACTATTTCCCGAAGCAAGCGCATGTGGCGTTGGGAGGATCAGGATATTGCTATCTTTGCTGATTTGTCCTCAGCCACTTTAAAAAAGCGTCAGGAATTTCGCTGTGTTACTACTAAGCTACAGGAGGCTAACATCCGGTACCGCTGGCTTTATCCTGGAGGAGTGTCCTTTATGATTCAGGGTACTACACACAGAGTCAAGACAGTTCTGGAGGCCAGCGCGATTCTGAAGGAGGCAGGTATCATTATTGCAGTACCACCCGTGGCGAAAGGAGCTGGTTCTACTTTGACCCAAATTGCGACTACAATCAACTCACAGCCTCGCTGGCAGCGCGTGTCCAAGGGGCGAAGACGGCTACAGAGGAATTCCTCTTTGACCGATCCTACGGCGGACACTGTGGACTAACTGAGTGTGGTTGCAATGCCTGCTGGACCTTTGTTCTGCTCGTTTGCAGGGACATAGGCGGTTCTTTTAAGTTTCATTCGCTGCCCGTCTAGGGGCCCTGAGGTCCTACGGCAGACACTGTGGAATGCCTGAGTTTGGTTGCAATGCATGCTGGACCTTTGTTCTGCTCCTTGGTAGGACAATAGGCGGTTACTTTAAGTTCAATTCGCAGCCCATATAGGTGCCATGAGGAGTGACGACGATTTCCTCCATGTTCATTTGGAGCACAGGGTTTGTGCTTCTGGGTTTGATGGAGGGGGGGGGGGGGGGGTTGGGGATCGGGGTAACGGCTTCTGATAATGAAGGTGATAAGGTTGCTCTCTATAAGCAAATGGATCCTGGGTGGGGGTTCCCTGGAGGAAGGTGGCAGGGTAGGGGGGAGGCTGTCCTCTCATGATTACTCTGAACTTTTTTTCTCTTAACACTAAAGGGCTGAATAGCCCAGGCAAGCGTAAATTATTGTTTAAGGAATTAGACCGGATGAAGGCTGAGGTGGTTTTCATTCAGGAAACCCACCTCCGCAAACGATATCTGGGCCTTATGAAACATCCTAAATTCCCTCATCAATATTGGGCGGCTGCTACTCCCTCCTCAAGGTATTCGGGGGTGGGAATTTTACTACACAAAGATGTTCACTTTGAATTTAAGGATCTTATAACAGACCCATCCGGCCGCATGGTCTTGGTAAAGCTTTCATTGGGGGGAGAAATCTTCTCTTTAGTCTCTGTATATGGGCCTACTACCCAGAAGGCAGATTTTTTTAGATCCCTGAATCACACTTTGGCTTCTCAAATAGAAGGAACTCTCATTATTGGTGGGGACTTTAATCTGACCCTGGACCCGGGCAAGGACACCTCTACCGGACACAGTGCGGACCCCAAGCTGGCTCGCGGGGCCCTTAAGGGTCTGATGGCCGAGATGGGCCTTTTGGATATTTGGCGCACTCGATTTCCAAAATCCAGAAACTATACGTTTTACTCAACCCCACATAATAGCTATTCAAGGATTGACATGTTCTTGGGTAGCAGAAGCCTCTTACCCCGGGTGACGAAAGCAGACATAGAGGCCATTGTGTGGTCAGATCATGCCCCCATTTGGTTTTCCTTACAACTTAAAGATTATGACCGAGGGGTACACTATTGGAAATTGAATGATTCTCTTCTCAACGATCCGGACTTTATTACACACATAGAACAAGAAATTCAAGATTATTTAGCATTTAATGATACTGGGGAGATGAGTGCTGGAACAATTTGGGAATGCCTAAAAGCAGTTTTACGAGGGAAATTTATAGCTAGAGCTTCTTATCTTAAACGGCAAAGAATAGCAGAACGGGAGAGATTAGTGCGACGATTGCAGGCGGTAGAGAATACTCATAAAAGGGACCCAACGAGAAAGGATATTCTTGCGTCCCTTGAGGCTGTGCGCACGCACATAGCGTCCCTAGATGCTGCTGCTATTGCGTTTCAGCTTGAACGGACTCAACAAAAATATTTTGAAGGCGACAATAAAGCGGGGAAACTACTGGCTCGCAAATTAAAACGCCGACAGGAGCAGGCGACCATTGTTAAAATTAAAAGTCAAGCGGGTACCATGTTAACCACTGGTATGGAGATCAGGCAGCGCTTTCAGCAATTTTATTCCGAATTGTACTCTGCTGATGGTCAGATACCACAGAGTGCCATAGACGAATATCTGGAGAATACAGACCTGATTACCTTAGAGCCTGCGCAGCGGTCTATCCTGGAAAAGGATATTTCCGAACTCGAGATTCAAAAGGTTATTCAAAACCTCAAACCTGGCAAATCACCTGGCCTGGATGGGTTTACGGGGCGGTTCTATAAGCAGTTTGCCCCACAACTTGCCCCTATCTTAGCTAAATTTTTCAAGTCCTTGAAGGACGGGCAGTCACTCTCAGCATCGGCGAATACGGCCGGTATAACGATCTTGACTAAACCTGGCAGGGATCCCGCGGTATGCGGGTCTTATCGACCGATATCTCTCATTAATATTGATTTAAAGATCCTTGCCAAGATATTAGCAAACCGGCTAAATGGGTTTTTGTCCCAGATAATTCATCCAGACCAGGCTGGCTTTATACCGGGCCGGCAGGCTAGTGATAATGTGCATAAGATATTGGATATGATCTGGTGGGTGAAACAACGTAGGATACCAGCCGTGGCTCTCTCGGTTGATGCCGAGAAAGCCTTTGATGTAGTTCATTGGCCCTATCTATTTACTTTATTACGCCGCTTGAATTTTGGGCCAAACTTTTTGCAGTGGTTACATCAACTTTACCAGAATCCCTTGGCGTGCGTAAAGGTTAATGGGGGGTATTCGCCCACCTTTCAGGTTCAGAGAGGCACACGACAGGGTTGCCCTCTGTCACCATTGTTATTCGCTATTTTTCTAGAACCTTTGGCCAATATCATTCGGCAGCACCCAGGAATTTCTGGGGTACAGGTAGGCGCCTTCTCCACGAAGATATCACTCTTCGCGGACGATATTCTGCTTTTGGTTACTGAACCGGAGCACTCACTTCCACTAGTTTCCCAAATTCTTCAGGCTTTTGGCAAGGTTTCTGGATTTCGAATTAATTGGGAAAAATCAGAAATTCTTAATGTAAATGTTCCCGCTGATATGGAGCAGTCTTTGAGGGGGAAATTTAGATTTCGATGGGCATCAACTAGCTTTAAATATTTAGGGGTCTATATCAGTGCTTCCCAGGATATGACCACGCTCAACTATGATAAATTATGGGCTCAGATCACTAAAGATTTGGAAGAGTGGAATCGATACAGGATTTCTTGGTTTGGGCGGATAGCAGCTGTGAAAATGATGATTTTGCCCAAATTTTTATATTTGTTTCAAACGCTTCCCTTAGCCATACCTAGGCGAAGCCTTACTATTTGGCAAAAACGCTTGTTATTCTACATTTGGGGGGGCCGCAGACCTAGAGTGGCCCGTAAGGTTCTTTACAGAAATAAATCACAGGGTGGCTTGGGTGTACCAAATTTAGAAAGATATTATACGGCAGCTAGATTTAAGACGCTGGTGGATTGGCATAGGAGCTTCCTACAGAAGCCCTGGATAACATTTAGTCAACAATTACTGGCTTCAGTACCGTTGTGTAGTCTGCTCTGGCAGCCTAAAAAGACTTGGGTTCTTCAGCCCCGAGATATTTTACCACCCTCCATGCTGCTCTCTTTACAGCTATGGGAAGATAAAAAATCTGGGTTGGTGGGACATCAGGAATTTCATCATAGCACATATTTGTATGCCAATACCCTATTTACTCCTGGTTTCGAAAGTCAGGCCTTTCAGGGATGGGCTAAGAAGGGAATTCAATATTGGGGGCAGCTCTGGGGCACACAGAATTTATTAAGCTTCCGGGAGTTACAGCAAAAATTTGATTTAGCGGCCTCTGATGTATATTTATATCTCCAGCTACGTCATTTTGCTCAGTCTCACCACTTGCAGGGACATTTGGCGCAAGGGAAATCTGATTTTGAACGTTTGTGCTTAAATACTCAAACAACTAAATTACTTTCGAATATATATGCATTTCTGGGCAGGGAAACCTTCCAGAAACCCACTTACGTTAAAGCCTGGGAAGCCGACTTACATCGCACCTTTGAGCAGGGGGCATGGGAGACGCTCTTTTTACAGACAGGCAAAGGTTTAATTGCATCCCATATTGTTGAAAATGCTTGGAAGATGGTGTTGCGATGGTATTACTCTCCAGAGCGGTTACATCGCATGTACCCTTCATTTCCCCCACAATGTTGGAGGGGATGTTCGGCCATCGGTAGTTTTTTCCATATGTGGTGGGACTGTGCAGCATTGCACCCCTTGTGGTCTCAATTGGAAACTTGGTTGACCAAGATTTATCGGGTCCATATTTGCCTCCTGCCTCAACAAGCCTTGCTGGGGTTTCCCTTGTCCCTGGGGAAGGATCAACCTGATACTATGGCTCATTATATATTTTCGGCGACTAGAATAGAAATTGCCAGAAAATGGAAATCCCCGCTGGTCCCCACGCTAGGGGAGATTCAAAGCAAAGTGGAACAAATATACAGGCTTGCAGAAATTACGGCTCATCTCCGCCACACAGTGGGCGTTTTTAGGCGTGTTTGGCATAAATACTGTGAGTGGAAGAAGGGGCTGGGAAGTCTTGATAACGTTTAAATGCTGTTGTGGGTACTGTCCAGCGACTATGATATCTGCTGCTTCTTTAATTTCACCAATCGCTCGGGAGGTTTAGCTACATGTCCCCTTTTCCTTGTTCTGGGACACCCTAGGATCTATTAGATGGCGGTTCAATATCACCTATATCTTATCACCTATATCTTATTAGTGGTAGGGGGGAGGGGGGGAGGGGAGGGATTTAGGTCCCTAGTTTGGTACTGAGTATTCCGGTGTTTAATACGGAGACCTTATACACAACACAGTACTGATATTTGATGTTTTCATAAGTTTTTATTGCTGTACACATATCGGTGTTAAATGCTGTTATTTACATACAATATGCTATGTCAACATATTACATATTTTGTATTGATGCAAAATTGAGCAATAAAATATTTAAAACTAAAAAAAAAAAAACAAAAAAAAAAAAAAAAAAAAACAAGATAGATATCTTTTGAATGTCAGCGGAACAACTCACCAATCGCGCGTTTCTCGTAGCGATTCGTCTCCTCTCAATAACAGATAAGAAAGGAGGACGCCGAACAGATCGCCCTTTAAAACTGACTTGGCTCCAAAACTGAGATTAATTAACAATGGGGCGGGGTTTCAGGTGGGGTAACAAACTATGTCATGAAAATCTCAAAAAATACTCGGACCATTCTTAGAAAAACATTCCTGATGCATCTATGTGAAGTATAAACTAAAAAACTAAAAACTCAAAATCAAAATAAAATTATATGGGGGGAGTTAAAATGACTTATAAAGGGCGGGGTTCTGTGATTGACAGGAGTACCAGGTGGATTTCAAAATCAAACTGTTGTCATGGGAATCTGAAATCATTCAACCTGAACAGCATGGGGGCGGGATACTGTGAATAACATGAAATCTGGTGGAATTACCTCATAAAAAACATGCTGTACAAGCATAAAAATATCTTTACTACGTTCATGGATAGCCATTCAAGACATTATAGAAAAAAAGTGCAATGATAAAAAAGTCCAATGATAAAAAGAAGAAAAAAAAATGTTTTTTTGTCGTGGCCCATCACAATGGATTAAAATCTACAGATACAAAATACTTAAAGAATAAATTAAAAAATAGGTTCCAATTCCATTGTGATAAAAATTATAAATAGCATTAATTAAAAAGAATACATATAAAAAATGTGAAATATAACTGACCATTAAATATTAAAAATTAAAAATTAATAATTAATATTAAATAAATATATTTATATGGTTTACATATAGCTACCCATTTAAATTGTGAAAACTTATAAAAAAAAAACAGACAGATCAGTCTCATTATTCATACCATCAGGTGTCAAAGTCTTAAAATAAAAAATATATCTTTGTTCAAGTTGTAGCAACAATAAATCAAAATCACCTCCTCTTTGGTTAGGTAATGGTTGTTGTACAACACAGAATTTATAATCATCAAATCTATGATTCTTCAAGATAGAATGTTCAACTAAAGGTTTAGCAGGAACTAATCGATTAACATTACTTCTATGTTCAATTATTCTTTTGTTCAGAGCTCTCACAGTTTTCCCTATATAAATCAGGTTGCATGGGCAGAATATAGCATCTCTCACTCCTTTACTCTTGCAGTTTGTAAATGACGTCAATCTAAAATCTCTTGCTTTACCAGGTATTTTTAAAACAGATGTTTTCATATTTACATTACACACCGAGCACGTCCCACACGGGCGATGGCCCGGTGGTCTAATATCTTTCATTTGTTTTTCTGGTAGAGCAGAAGGAGCTAGCATATATTTCAGGTTCTTATCTCTTTTATTGGCGATCAATAAATCTTTATCTTTAAAAGCAGTTAAAACCTGTAAAATGGGCCAGTGTTTTCTTAAAATCGTGATTATTTTATGGGACATAGTGGTATATGTCAAAGGACAGACAATACGTGACAAGGATTTTTTCTCTTTTTTCTTTAGTAATTCTGAACGATCTTTGCCACGTGCCTTTGAATAGCCTTTCTCAATACACTCATCTGGATAATCTCTATTGCTAAATCTTGTAGCCATCTCTGCTGCTCTTCTTTCAAAAGTAGTATTGTCAGCACATATTCTGCGTAGTCTTAAAAATTGAGAATATGGAAGGTTTTTTAACAGAGATCTATTGTGGCAACTATTGAAATGCAACAGTTTGTTCGTATCTGTAGGTTTCCTAAAGATATCTGTACTAAAAATCCCGTCATGTAATGTAATCTTAAGATCTAAAAAAGAAATACTTCGTTTGTCATAACTAATAGTAAATTTCAAGTTAGGGTCTAAAATATTCAACCATGTATAAAAACTTAAAAGGGATTCAATGTTTCCTTTCCAAAGCATAAAATGTCATCGATGTATCTCTTCCATAAAAGCACATTTTCACTAAAATCATGATTTCCTAAAAACATCTGTTCAAACATGGCTATGTATAAATTAGCTATGGAAGGGGCCATTGTAGACCCCATCGCAACTCCTTTGATCTGCTGGTAAATTTTCTTATTCAATTTAAAAAAAATTTTCTTAAGAGCTGTTTCTGCCAATTCTGTTAAAAAATCATTTGGGATACGCTTGTGTATCTTTCTTTCAGTCATTATCTTTTTAATAATATCTAATGCATCTGTCTGCGGGATATTCGTATATAGGGATTCTATATCCATTGTCACAAGAAATACTTCTTCTTCAGGAACTAATGTACTTTCTAAAATCATAATAAAATGCGATGAATCTCTCACATAAGAAGGCATATGAATGATATGGGGTTTGAGGAAGGCATCTATAAATGTGGATAATGGTTCCAATAATGACCCTATAGCCGACACAATTGGTCTTCCTGGCGGGTCTGTAAGAGACTTGTGTATTTTAGGCAAGGTGTATAGAGTGGGCATCCTGGGGTGGTCCACCCTTAAGAACTCTATTTCTTTATTTGTTAAAAAACCTTGTTCCCTGCTAATAATAACAGATTGTCAATCTCTTTTTTTATTGAGTCTGTTGGATCTTTTTCTAATCTTAAATAAAACGAAGTATCAGACAATTGTCTTTCGACTTCTGCTGTATATTTCTCTACATCCATAATTACGATGCACCCGCCCTTGTCTGCTCCTTTAATAACAATCTTCTGGTCCACTTTCAAACTCTTAATAGCTTCATTCTCTTCCTTTGTCATATTATAATACTTATTCTTTGTGCCCTTATTTTCTAATTGTTGAATGTCTTTTAAGACAAGTGTTTCATACGTTTGAATAATCGGATCAACTACTCCTGGAGGGATCCATTTACATTAATTACTTGAATCACATATCAATATATGGTTTATATATGATTGAACCACTGAATTATATTGTATAATATAGCTGATCATGATTTATTATTTTTAAATAGACATAGATATACATTTGATCTTATTTGGACCACCATCTGAATACTGCTCTGTGACCAACAAGGTATCTTTTATATTCATTATTAAAAAAAATATTTTTGTATTGTTGAAATTGTTTGTAGTTCTTCTTAAGCAGTTTTTCTCCTTTTTTAAGATGAAATTCCATTGTCCATTGTCACTCTGATAGAATTTACATAGTTTTTATTTATTCAAAAATCCTTTTGAATTATGTATTTGTTCATGATTATTTATGTTTTTAATTTTTATGCTTTTAACATGATGTATGAGTTATTAAACACCTATATATGTTTGTTTGTAGCCCCTGAGGCAGCCACCATTGGTGGCGAAACTCGGCCAGAGTCGGGCATGTTTATAAGAATTTTACGTCTCCTTGATTAAACGTTGAAAAGGACTATCTTGTGGCATCCATTTGTTTGTTTTTTTCCTCACAGAAGGTAGGAGCCCATTCCCCCTTGCTTGTTGATGTACCATATCGCTACCTGGTTGTTTGAATCAGGATGGTCTTGTTTGAAAGGCAATCCTGAAAGACTAAGGGCATATCTGATCGCTTGAAACTCCAAGAAATTTATCTAATGTTTGGCTTCCTCTAGAGACCAGGGACCCTGAGTCTGTAGGGCGTTGACATGAGCACCCCAACCTAGATTGGAGGTGTCTGCTAGGACAATTTGAGGCTCTGGAACCTGAAAGGGAAGGCCTTGAAGGAGGTTGGACAGCTGCATCCACCAGGCCAGCGATAGGTGGAGCTGCTTGGTAACATGGACAATGCTGGACATTGGCTGGTAAGCCTGACTCCACTGGGACTTTACAGTCCACTGCATGTCTCTCATGGCGAGGTATGTCATTGGAGTGACATGTACTGCGGACGCCACGTGACCCAGCAAAATGAGAAAATGACGAGCTGTTGAATAATGCCGATTCTGGAGGCATTGTGCGAGGGATATGAGAGTACAAGCACGGTCCTGAGGGAGGAATGCTCTTGTCTGCATGGTGTCCAGGTCGGCTCCTATGTAGGATAGGGTTTGAGATGGAACTAGGCTGGACTTGGGGTAGTCGATCAGGATCCCGAGAGACAGCAACATATGGATAGTGAGACGTATGGAGACTAATGCATCCGTCTGAGTTGGAGTCCTTATCAGCCAATCGTCGAGATAAGGGTAGACATTTCTTTCCACAATATAACAAACTGTTGCAAAGTTATTTAAGCACTTTCATTCCACAAAATAAACACAATAAGAATTGTCATTCACTCACATCCATATTTACACTCATTCATTCACATTCAGCATTTAAAAAATAGTTTTTGCATAAACATGATAAAATAATCACAAAGACCAAGATTGTGTAATGAATGCCCTCAGATAATCTGAGGTTCTGGAGCCTGAAAGGGAAGGCCTTGAAGAAGACTGGAGTGTTGCATCCATCAGGCTAGCATCAGGTGGAGCTGCTTTGTAACGTGGACAATGCTGGACATTGGATGATAAGCCTGAGCCCACTGGGATCGCAAGGTCCACTGTCATCCTCATGACCGAGCAGGCCATGGGCATAACATGCACCGAGGATGCCATATGACCCAGGAGGATGAGGAAACGACGAGCCATCGAGTAATCTCGAGCCTGGAGGTATTGTGCCAGGGACGTGAGAGTGTAAGCTAGATCCTGAGGGAGGACGGCCTTTGCCTGTATAGTGTTCAGATCTGCCCCTATGAAGGATAGGGGTCGAGATGGAACTAGTTTGGACTTGGCATAGTTGACTAGAAACCTGAGAGACAGAAGTGTATTGAGGGTTAGACGTAAGGATTCTAGTGCGGAGAGAAGATGGCCGCTGGGGAGTGAGCAGCAGATGCTGAGCTCTAAGGTTTTCAAATTATTTTTGGCATTTTCTTCTATTTCCTGGAAATATTTTCCTCTTTTTAGTGGCATAATGCCACAAACTAAACGAAAAGCCAAAATTAAAGATATTACCTCAACTCCAATCCAGTTAACTCGGCAACCCCGGATCGAAGAAGCCTTTGCTGGACTGTTGCAGATACCGCCGGGAGGAGGGGCCGTTGGAGGCATCAGCATGGAGCAGCCGCTGAGCCCCCTGGCCATTGAAACATCTTTGAGCCCCGGCGCACCAGTAACGTCAGAAGCTCTGCTTAGGAGAGTGGAATCCTCCTTAGATAATTCTGCTCTGCTGGAAGGAAAATCGGCCAGTGAACAGAACCCCAGAGAGGTGGCGAAGTATTCGCAGTATCCTCGGTTAGCCCAGGGATACTGGGCTCCAGGGAGTTACCAGCTGAAGTGACGCAGCGAGCTGGGGAAGGACCTACTTCCCCAAAGTCGGGAATGAGAGGAGAAGATCACACTCAAGTGGCATGTGGAACCCCCCAATCTATCCCCTTCAAAGAAACTTTGGAAGACATTTTAAAAGCAATTTCTTCTAAGGAGAATGCGATTGCTTCTTTGACTCTGACTGTAAAAGAGTATTGAAAAAAATCAATCCTTAGAGAAAAGAGTGGAAAAAAATGAATCATCAATCCTTAGTTTGGCAACTAAGGCTATTGAAATGGAGAAGATTCAGGGAAATTTGATAAAATCGGAGAATTTACAAATGGTTAAAATGGAAAACTTTAAGAATTATATAAGGAGGAATAACATAAGGTTATTAAATTTTCCTAAAATGCAATTATCTCATCGGGAGCTGCTTAAATGTTATTTCCTTAAAATCCTGAAATTGGATGAAAAGGATTTATTTATTTAGAAACTTTTATATACCGGTATTAGTGGGGACATCATACTGGTTTACATTTCAACAAAAGGCTTGAAAATACATGTTAACAGGGATTTACCTAGAATCATTAAACTGTATTATTTACCACAGTCAGATAAAGAGAAAGGATCAAGTGAGCAGAAGGAAAAGATGGAAGCTTCCTTTGATTTGACTATTTTGGAAAAATCTAGTGATTTAGAAGTTGAAGAAAGAGCCACTCTTTTTGTGCAGCTGGATACAGCAATGGAGAGAGATCTTATCCTAAAACTGTTCTTTCGGAACCGAGAACAAAGGTTTTATGGATATCCTATTAAGATTTTTCCTGACATTACCAAGCTAATGCAAATAAAAAGGAGGAAATGAGAAGGGAGGTTCAAGAAAGGGGGGCAAAATTTCTGCTCCGGTTCCCGTGTCAATGCCTTATAATTCATGATAATACTAGATATTTGTTTAAAGAGCCGGAATATCTACGTACTTACTAGAACTCTCATTCTAATTCTAATTAGCTTGAGGGAAATTGGTAAAGAATATGAGCAATGGTTAACTCCTAAGCATATTATTCCTATGTATTTCTGCTCCTAATTACATCTTCTCTCTCATATTTCCTAGTATAGCGATATGAATAGGATGGGGGGGGGTTAAATTTCTTTGTAATAAGTATTTATTATATTAGTTAACATGTATACCCCGATATTGTGGTTTATGTCAAATTTCCAAACATTGTTTTGTGTTTTGTTTTTTTTGAAAAATCAATAAATAGAAAATGGAAAAAAAAAAGGATTCTAGTGCGTGGTTTTGGATCGTAGCTCTTATCAACCAATCGTCGAGACAAGGGTAGTCATGGACTCCTTGACCCCTCAAGTAGGCCGCAAACATTCCGAGGCACTTGGTGAAGACAAGGTGTGGACGCCAGGCCGAATGACAGGACCCGGTACTGAAAGTGCCTGGGGCCGACTAGGAACCGAAGGAATTTTTGGTAAGACGGAGTGATGGCAATGTGTGCGTACGTGTCCTGAAGATCTGGAGAGCAAAGCCAATCTTCTCTTTGCAGTAGAGGGAGTAGGGAACCCAGGGTTACCATTCTGAATTTTTCTCTGTGCAGATACTTGTTCAGGACACGCAGGTCCAGTATGGGACGAATGCCCCTGACTTTTTTGGGATGAGAAAATACCGAGACTAGAACCCCTGCCATTGCTGGGAGAGGGGCACTGGTTCTATTGCCCGGGATTGGAGGAAGACGGAAACCTCCTCCTCCAGCTGAGAGGAATGGTCGGATGACCCCCACATCAGCCGAGGTGGGGAATGCTCTGGCACAGTCAGGAAGTTGAGGTGGTAACCTTGTGACACTACAGTTAGGACCCACTGGTCCAAAGTGATCATGTGCCATATGTTGATGAAATGGCACAGACTACCGCCGACTGGTACGGACGATAGAGGAGGTTGGCTTATGCTCTCCAGCAAGGAGTCAAAACCCAGCAGCTGGGCCCAGTTGAGGGGCTGGCTGGGTCTTCTGAAGTCGGGCTTGCCTGGGCTGACCCTTCTGGTAAGGCCTGGAAGGACGACCTCGAGTGGCAGGAGGATAATATCTCCATGGCTTGAAAGATGGTCACTTAGAGTCCCTTCGGAATGTCCTCTTAGAAGTGGACAGGAAATCAGAAGATACTGAGGAAACTGGCGCAGCATTTCATTGTGGTCCCTTTAGCTGTGCCGCTGTCTCTTGGATTTTGTCCCCGAAGAGATTATCTCCAGCGCAGGGGTAGGTCTGCTAACCGCTCCTGCACCTCTGGTAGTAGGTCTGAGGACTTCAGCCAGGCCCACCTTCTTGCACTAATCCCCGCTGCAGACACTCTGGAGTCAGTGTCAAAAATATCAGACAGTGTGGACCTCATTCTTGCCAGCATCTAGGCCTTTCTGAGCCAGAGCATTGAGTTGATCCTGAAATTGTTCTGGTAAAGATTCAGAGAAATCGTGGATCTTCTTGAAAAGGTCTCTGTTATACTGGGTCATGTATAACTGGTAGGAAACAATGCGAGAAATGAGCATTGAGCCATGGAAGACACGCCTGCCAAATGCATCCAGGAACCTCTGTTCCTTCCCTGGAGGTATGGAGGAATGAGGTTTAGAACGTCGTGCCTTCTTCTGGGCTGACTCCACAACCACAGAATGGTGATCCAGCTGTGGTCTTTGAAAGTCAGGGGCTGTCTGGACAAGGTAGGTGGCATCTGTCTTTCGGTTGACAGGTGATACTGAGCCTGGGTGCTCCCAATTCCTTTTCAGCAGGTCAATTAGGATTTCATGAATAGGAAGAGAAATGATTTCCTTAGGAGCATCAAGAAACTGGAGTACTTCCAGCATCTTGTACCTCGAGTCCTCGTCTGTCTGAAGTTGAAATGGAATAGTTTCAGACATTTCCTTTATGAAATTAATAAAGGACAGATCCTCTGGAGGAGAGCATCGTCTTTCGTCATGGGGAGAGGGCTCTGAAGGCAGATCATCAGAATCCTGGGAAGAGTCATTGGTCCAAGGATCGTAAGGCTGATCCCCAGAGGAAAGAAATGGTGTTAACCCTGAAGGATCAGGCCTAGGCACCGACGGCACCAGAGGAGGCACAGATGGCGGCATTGATGGTGGCACCGATGGAACCGGCGACATCGATGGGTGAGCCAGTGGCAAGATCCCAGACGGCGGTATGGGTATAGGTGTTTCTTCATCTTCTGATGACAAAGGTATCAGCGTGGAAGGCGGTAGACATACCGGTATTCTTGGTTCCATCGGTGGAAGTGCACCGATCAGCCCATCCAATCTGCCTAGAAGCGGTGCAAGCACCATGTATATCTGGTCGGTGACTGGGGCTGGCATTGGTGATGGCGCCGATGGAGGTCGGAAGTCCTGCAGTGCTTTACAGATGGCCTCTTGGATCATCTAATCCAATTCCTCATGGAAGCCTGGGGCATGTAAGCCCAGCTCCGGAGTGGGAGGCAATAGTGGCGTAGCTGGAGGGTCCACCAGTGAAAGTGGAGTCGTGGCTCCCTGCACCAATGAAGGTGGGGGAACGACTCAGTGACCCGGTCGCAGAGGAGGATGGAGCCTTCTCTGGACAGGATTTCTTTGTCAGTGGATCTGTCGACGCTGATGCAGAGAGCTTGCCTGGATAGCAGACTGAGCCTTCCGATACCGGTGTCGACGTTTTTCACGATGTTCTCCTCGGTCCTTCTCCTGAGGCGATGAGGAAGAAGTCGACACCTTAGGAGTAACTGATGTCAGTCAGGCAGCACTGGTGTCCCGCTGCTGACGAGAGATCGATGGAACCTGCTTAGACGAAGCGGTCGATGGAGTCGGGAGTTTCGACTGAAAAAGAAACTCCATCTTCTCTGAGCGGGCTTTACGGCCCTTCGGCGTCATTTGGGCACATTTGGTGAAAGGTAGTATGTCAGTGGTCCATCACAGACCCTAAGCAGGTCTGTGATGGACATTGTATGAGGACAGTCGAGGCTCCGACGAAAACCCCTCGCCATGGCGTCAACAAAAATTTAGCCATGGTGCAGTCGATGGCCGGTAGGCCCAGAGGGGAAATCTTGATGGGAATAGACTGCAAACGAGGGTAAAGCCTTACCTTTTGACCGCGGAGTACGGATATCGATAGGAGTACCCCTATGGGGTAAAATGTTTTGAAAATTTTGAAAGAAGTTCCATGAGGAAAATTCCTGTCAGGAATCTCTAGAGAGCTCCTTAACCCGCGTGGCTACTGCTGCGCGGAAAAAAATAGACTGAAGTGGGACCCCTGCTGGTTGCAGGGTTGGTGCCATGCTGGGTATGCCCAGTAGGTACCAGTCAAAGTTCTAGAAACTTTGACAAAAGTATTCCTTGATTGGGCTCCATCCTGATGATGTCACCCATGTATGAGGACTACCATTCTGCTTGTCCTGTGAGTAAATAAAGACCATGGATTACTTTTCAATTATCTCTACATTATAGGACTATCATATGCCCAAAAGAATATCTAATATAAAATGAAACAAAATCAAACACCCAGGAAGGTAGCAGACAAATGCCACAAAACCAAAACCTTCCAATCAATTATACAGAAGTCAGTACAGACCTCATATACCCTGGGAATAAGAGGAACTTTCATGCAACAAGGACCAGTTCAATTTATATATATATTTTTTTTTAAGATGCCCAGTATTGTGTGTGGCAAGCTTCACAGATTGTATTCAAAAATAACTCATTAAAAAACAGAACTACTTCAGTGTGTGTCCAATTAGAACGCAGTATAAATACATCTAGAGTATGGATTTTATAAAGATAAGCAGCCCCTGAAGCAGCGATCTGTGAAATGGATCCTTCATTGGATTTTTAGCTAACTTTTCAGCCATCATCTACTAAGATGTTGTGTTTATCACTGATCATGCTGGACACAAGGCGAGTAATTCAGTATTTTAAACGTAAGTTGAAAGTTATTTTTGAACGCAATCCATGAAGCTTAACATAAAATATTGGGTATCTATAAAACCACCACACAAAAAAAAAAAAGATTGGACCGCACCTATGATTATATTTTACCTTATTAAGCAAAAATTCTTCTTACTTCCTGGGTATATCAGGTACAAAGTGGCTTCTAAGTCATTGCTTGGAAAGTTTTGGTTTTGTGGCATAAAACAACACTTCCTTGCATGGAAGTGAGATGGCAGTATTGTATAAATGACTATAAATAATAAAAGCGTATATTACATACATCTGTGCCAAAAGTTTTTGCAGAGGCATCCTATGCCTAGAAACACTTTTCTGAAATGTTTATATAACACCATGTCAGATTATATAGTTTTCAGATTTCTCTTTTTATTTATGATTGCAAAATATTTCCAAGACAGTGATATCACAATGGGAATATAGGTTGAAAAAAATTAAACAATCAAAAAGTAAAATCAAATCTATCAGCCATTCAAGTTGTCAAAATAAATTCAAGCAGGATATCTGGATTTCTATAACTGATTCAACGAAATATCTAATTGAGAAACAAGATAACATTGTACAATCCAAATATAAACTCCTACCAGAAGCCTAAGTAACAAGAATGAAATTCAAGAGGCATAGGTGAAATCTGGGGCAGATTTGTGTTGTAAAATAAGATTGAAATTATGTATTCGGAGTACACAATTTCGAAAGACAATCTTTATTATGAGCACTAATTTCCAAAGGGATTGATGTAATAAAGCTAACACTAAAATAAGAGTTAAATTTTAGCATGGGTTTTGGTTTACGCGAGCAGCAGATACCAGTACCATCCCCTTCTCTTAGGGTTACCCTCGACTTTGTTATGACCACCACCCCATGTGCTGTTTGTGCATTGCATACCCCCAATCCTTTAAGTCCTTTGCTGGCTCCAGATTTGAATTCCAACGCAATGGAGCTATATGGACTGACTGAAGAACCATAGTGCTGGTTCCTCTATCATTAGCTGCTCCTGCTTCTTGGCATATGGTATAGAGCTCCTCCTTGGCTCCTCTGTATCCTCTGCCACTGGAATCTCCACAGTGCCATCCTCTGGGCTCTCTGTGGACTCTTCCTCCAGGTTCCCCACAGCACCTCCCTCTAGGTTCTCTGTGGTTTTATTTTCTGTACATTCTGGCCACTTGCCTACCCAGGTTGCTGGCTCCTCTGCAGACTCACTCGTTGTGGTGTCTGCAGCGCCACCCTCTGGGCTCACCATGGCATCTTTCACTTTCTTTTCCATGTCCTTTCTCTGTGGGCTTCTCACTGGAGTTATCTCTGGAATCCTGGTAGTGTTTGGGCACCCTACAGGATCTTCATTCGGACCACCTGCAGCACAGACTCCCAACTTCTTGCTATTGCCTCCTCCTGGGCAGTCTGTGTTGCTCTCCTTGGTGTTCTTCATAGCCCCCTTCTCTGAGCTTCTTACGGGAGCTATTCCTGGACTCCTGGTAGTGTTTGGGCACCTTACAGGATTTTCAACCGGACCAACTGTGTGCCAATCTCAGACTGTTGCCATGACTCAGTTTGCTTACTGAACACCTCTGCCAACCACTCAGCCAATTCCTCCATGAGCTGCTGGTATTCCTTGTCCAGCCCTTGCCACTCTGTAGTACCCTTCCTGGGCACTCTGCATCATCACTTCTTGACAAGGCCATGAAGCTCCACGCCATATAGAAGATGACGACAGCCAGTGTGCTTCTTGGTTCCGGGTTTGCTCAGCCGAGGCCCACTGACTCATTTGTCAGGCTTTCTTGTAACCTATCACCCTCCTGGATATTCTGGATCAGGGCCTGCTAGCTTCCTTCAATCATGCTTTCAGACTGCTGCATTCTCCAGGTTCTCGAGGCTGCATACCTTCCTTGCAGAGTGGCTTGCTTGCTGGAAGAGGGCCCCGCACAGCTTCCATTCACCACACTCACAGTCCACTCTGATAAGCTTTCCCCAGGGCCATGCCCTGCTCAGCACAGCCCCTGCTGCAGTTATGCTTTTTTCACTTTTCTTTTCAAAGCAAAAAAGTAAAAAAAAAAAAAAAGCCTATTTGACCAGCGATAACTTGCTTACTGTTAAATCCCTGTCTATCTCCCAGCAGGGCTTCTCTCTTTAGCCGGTTCAACCCTAAAACATCTTAGTTGTCCCTGCAACCAGGCCCAAACAGTTTCTTCTCTGCCTGAAACTAATTTTGGAATTTTTTTTTCTTCAGTGTAGCTTCTGCCACACCCTTTCTTAAACCACCATGCACTCCTGCATTTCCTGTGTTCTGTACTTAAGTTTTAGATCCACAAGCCCCTGGGTTCTGTACAGTGTTTAGAACCACAGGTCCTCTTCACAGCTCTTTCTTGGAAGCTGGGGGTTTTCTGTGCAAAGCATAGAAAAATTCCACGCATGACTATGTGGGAAGGAGGGATGATTCTCACAGGTCTGGAGACAAACTAGACTGACTCCAGCCTTCTTAAAACAGTAACTAATAACTCCACACAAGCACAAAACCATAGACTATCTTCTCCTCAGACAGTGTACACTCTTTACTTACACTGTGTTGCTTCATCCTAGCTCAATGTTTGGATGGTATTGCATACAGGAACTGCCTTCCTCCCAGAGACCTCAGGCCCAGTCTGGTTATCCCCACCTGGATCCCAGCTCTTATTCCCCAGGCTCTGGCTATGCTCTCTGAGCCCCACAGGATCCCACCCATAGAGCATACTCTTCCCCTTAAGGCATTTAAGGAGGACCAGGCACAGGTACATAGGGGAACACTAGGGGCATTGCCTCACATGTATGTATGCATGTTGATCAACTTATGCATGCAACTCTCAAAGTTATCAGCCTAGCTTAACTTGCATTAATTAATATATTTGCACTAACGAATTTGCACATAGTAAATAGCATTTACTACACAGTAAAATGTTTAGCTCAGAAAAAATAGAAACATCTGTAACATGCAAGTTCTGCTGTTTGTTTCCTGGCCCTCAAGGATGGTGGAAACTCAGGTATGCAGTTTACTGCCATGCAAATAAGCAGCAGAATGCAAAAAGTTTTTAAGTGGGGGGAGGGGGAAAGAGAATGGCTTAACAGGGGGCAAAGCCTAAGAGTGCTTGTTACTATTTTAATATTTTTCACAAGTTGAGGTGCGAGATGGGGATGTCTAAGAGGGGTCCCAATAGACCCCCAACAATTTTTGTAACACTGTTGAGGGAACTTAAAAGGAACCACAAAGCCCAGAAAACGTTTGCAGCCCCAGGCATGTTGCCACACTGCTGTGATTGTACAGAATGAGGGATTCACTAAACTGTGGTACTTGGTTCCAAAGTTAAGTGAATCTTACAGTAGTTTTGCCATGTACAAATACCACATCTTAGTAAATAGGCCCCTTAATTCACATGATGTATAACCTCAACATTAGACATGCAAAATACTGTTCATCATAGGATTCACTTCAGGGTGACAAGTGTCAACCCACAAAAATTGCTTGCCACCATAGGCTCTACTATGGGATGGCAAGTGCCACCCCAATAAGACGGCTTGTGACCCCAGTTTTAAGGTATTAGATCAGGTTCAGGGTAACCCAAAATGCCACCCGATTCTACGTGACACAGTGCAGTGCTGCCTACTGCAAAACTGGCTTTACGGTAGCATGAGATTCTTAATCATTGCTCCTACTGCAGACCAAGAGGGCAAGAAGGAGAATTAGGACAACAAGCAGATGTGCCCTGGTAGCTGTGCAGCCAGCCATATTAGCCCCAGTGCAGACAATGGGAGGGAGAAAGAAGAGGTGGGGTAGAAGAACTTCTAGGGGAAAAGAAGGGAAGTAGCAGCCTGCAAAGGAGTAAGAAGTGGGGAAGAGTGTGTCAGGTGTAAAAGAGTGAGAACATCTGATGGTAGGGAATGAGAAGGGTAGAACCCTTGCAAACTGGTTAAAAGATAGGAAACAGTAGGACTAAATGGGCAATTCTCAGTGGAAAAGTGTAAACAGTGGAGTGCCTCAGGGATCTGTACTGGGACCAGTGCTATCTAATACATTTATACATCATCTAGAAAGTGGAACAATGAGTAAAATGATCTAATTTGCAGATGGTGAAAACTTATTCCACATTAATTCACAAGCAAATTGTGAAAAGTTGCAGGAGCACCTTGCAAAGACTGGGCATTTAAATGGCAGATGAAATTAATATGGACAAGTGCAAAGCAAGGCACATGAAGAAAAGTAACCCACACTGTAGTTACACAATGATTCAATATTAGGAGTTATTGCCCAAGAAAAGGTCCTGGGCATCATAATGGACAACACTTTGAAGTCCTCAGTTTAGTGTGTAGCAGCAATTAAAAAAGCAAACCATTTTATGAATTATTAGGAAAAAATGGAGAAGAAAACAGTGAAAGTCTTAATGCCTCTGCATCACTTCATGGTGAGGCTGTACAGAGAGTACTGTATGCAGTTCTGGTTGCCACATCTCAAAAAAGGAAATTGCATCGGAAAAGGTATAAAGAAGGGCAAACAAAATGATAAAAGGAATGAAAAGCTTTTCTAAAAGGAACGCCTAAAGAGGTTATAGCTCTTCAGCTTGGAGGAAAGGCAGCTGAGGGGAGGTATAACAGATCTAATAAAATGAGTGGAATAGCACAGATAAATGTTATTTATTTTTTCAAAGGATACAAAGACTAGGGGACACTCCATTAATTTAGTTTGTAGCACATTCAAAACAAATTGGAGAAATTGTTTTCACTCAACATGCAAACTTGTGACCTGGATTGGCCACTGTTGGAAATAGGATATCGGGCTTGATAGACCCTTGGTCTTACCAAGTATGGCAAAACCTTATGTTCTTAGGTTAACCTCTGGAAAGAAGGAATTGGATGACAGCATCTAGACAAGGGAATGAAAAGGGTGAAAGACAGAAGAGAAAAAAGGGGGAATGTGTCTGGAGGGAGCAAGGGATGATGTGAAGATGTGAAGAGGTTGAGAGGTTGTGGAATGTGAAAGAACTGTGAAATAGGTAAGAGATAGAAGAAAGGGACGTACCTGTGAGGGGGATGAGAACATGTGTAAATAGGACTGGGGAGAAGATGAAAGAAGGAATGGAAAGCTGGGTAGTGGGTAAGAGAAAGAAAAAAGGGGCTGGATGCCAGAAGCAGCAGTTGGTGAGCAAGTCGAGGAAAATAGATGAAAGCTGGCAAGGGTTTGAAAGAGGAGGAACAGGAAGCTGGAGTTGGAGGGAGATTGGGAGGGAGTGAGAGATGGAAAGTTGGTAAATAGATAAAGAGAAAAGAGGGAGACCATACTAGAGGGTGAGAGAAGGCGAGAACAAAGGATAAAATCTAATTATGATTACATAGCAAGACAGAGCAAAGAAATGAAGAAAGATTAAAGTTAAGATCAATATCAGAAACAGATGTAGAAAGGGAAGGAAAGATGATAGAATGAGAGAGAAGAAATGGATAATGGACATGAAATCCTGAAAAAAACAGACAAGACACTAGGAAAGTGGAAAAGAGATTGGGACCACTCCAATTAGAAAAAAAATGCCAAGACAAAAAGGTAGAAAAGAAAAATGCTATTTTCAATTTTTAGAGATTGGAATATATGTCAGCTTTGGGAAATGTGCTCCTGTATTTTGCAAAGTGCAAGAGGAAATGAATTTGTTTTTCTTTCTTTAGTATTCCACTGCTCAAAGAGCTTGGTTTCTTGTGGTTTCCATTTCAGTTTTTGTCTGCATAGTTCTGCTTCTAATTTGTGGTCCTTTATTTTGTATCAGGCGAGCGTCTGTCTAGGTTCTACAAGTTTGACCAAGCTGAAGTCATTGAAGCTGTACGTGACTTAGGAATATCAGACTAATTTTTCAATAAAGAGATAAATCTACTCCATAATTTAGGCTGGATATAAATGTTAAGATTACACTTACCTGGTAATCTCCTTTTCCTTAGTGTATGCAGATGGACTCAAAACAAATGGGTATAGTGTGCTCGTACTAGCAGTTGGAGACTGATCTGACGTCAGCACGGGTACATATACCCCCACAGGAAGTGAAGCAATTCAGTAATCTTCCTTGCAAAAGCTGTTATAGCCATATGTGTACTGACCGATCGATTAATCAACAGGATTACCCTGACCAATTGATGGTAGCTGGAGACCGCCAGTGTTCTCAACCGGAAGGTGTCGACACCCAGCAGGGTGGAAGCCCTATCATAAGCAAAACATGGCTTACCTTGAGTCAGCGAATCCCCATGTATATCGGCAGCCGGGCGGGATGCTGAGTCCATCTGCATACTCTAAGGAAAAGGAGATTACCAGGTAAGTAATCTTAACATTTCCCAGCGTGTAGCAGATGGACTCAAAAGAAATGGGATGTACAAAAGCTACTCCCGGACTGGGCGGGAGGCTGCCCGAGGACAGTGTAGGATCGCCCTCGCAAATGCTGTGTCCTCCCTGGCTTGAACGTCCAGACGGTAGAACCTGGAGAAGGTATGGAGGGAGGACCACGTCGCCGCTTTACATATCTCTGCAGGCGACAGCAGCTTAGCTTCTGCCCAAGAGGCCAATTGTGCTCTAGTAGAATGAGCCTTGACATGTAGAGGTGGTGGTTTTCCTGCCTCTACGTAGGCTGCCTTGATAACTTCCATAATCCAGCGGGTGATGGTCGGCCATGAGGCCGCTTCCCCTTGCTTCTTCCCGCTGTGCAGGACGAACAGGTGGTCCATCTTTCGTACTGCTTCTGACATTTCCAGATATCTGGACAGCAGTCTGCCGATGTCGAGATGACGTAGTATTCAACCTTCTTCCGATTTCTTCAAACCTTCCGTGGTAGGCAAGGATATGGTTTGGTTGAGGTGAAAGTGGGAGACCACTTTAGGTAAAAAGGAAGGAACTGTATGAAGATGGATAGCCTCTGGAGTGATTCTAAGAAATGGATCACAACAGGATAGTGCTTGTAGCTCTGAGATGCGGCGTGCTGAACACACAGCCAGCAAGAACACCATCTTCAGGGTTAACAAACGGAGAGACAGGCCTCGAAGGGGCCTGAAGGCTGATCCCGCTAGAAATTCCAATACTAGGTTAAGGTCCACAAGGGCACTGGCCACTTCAGTGGCGGGCGAATGTGTTTAACTCCTTTCAGGAAGCGTGAAACGTCTGGGTGCTGGGCAATGGATTTGCCGTCACGTCTGGGACCGTAGCAAGACAGCGCTGCTCTCTGTACCTTGATGGAGCTGAGGGAGAGACCCTTCTGAAGTCCATCTTGTAGGAAGTCCAAAATGACAGGAATCTGTGCGGTATGTGAATTGGTGCTGTGAGAATCGCACCAGGCTTCAAAGATTCTCCAGATCCTGATATATGTTAGTGATATGGAGAACTTGCGTGCTCGGAGGAGTGTATCTATTACCGGCTCTGAGTATCCTCTTTTCTTCAGTCTAGCCCTCTCAATGGCCAGACCGCAAGAGAGAATTGAGCTGGATCCTCGTGGAGGATGGGGCCTTGCCGTAGCAGGTCCCGGTATGGAGGCAGAGGTAGAGGATTCCCTGCCAGTAGTCCTCTCATGTCTGCGTACCAGGGTCTTCTTGGCCAGTCCGGGGCCACTAGAAGAACTAGACCTCTGTGTCGCTGAATCCTGTGAACAATGGCGCCCAACAGGGGCCATGGAGGAAATGCATATAGTAGGATCCCCTGAGGCCACGGCATCGATCCCCTGAGCTCGAGGATCCCGCCTGCGGCTGAAATATCTGGGAACTTGAGCACTGGACCTGTCTGCTAATAGGTCCATGGCTGGCGTCCCCCAGTGATCCACAATTATCTGAAAGGCTGTGGGTGACAGCTGCCATTCTCCCTGGTTTAGGCTTTCTCTGCTGAGGAAGTCTGCTGCAGTGATATCCTTCCGGGCGATGTGTACGGCGGAGATGTCCTGAAGATTGGCTTCTGCCCAAATCATCAGGGGCGTTATTTCTAGGGACACTTGTTGGCTTCTGGTTCCGCCCTGTCGATTGATGTATGCCACTGTGGTGGCGTTGTCTGACATCATTCTGACCGCTCTGATGTGAAGTCTGTGGGCAAAACGCAGGCACGCTAGCCTGACTGCCCGAGCCTCCAGTCAGTTGATATTCCACCTTGACTCTTCTCTGGTCCACCGCCCTTGAGCAGTGAGCTCCTCGCAATGCGCTCCCCATCCGTTCAGGCTGGCATCTGTGGTGAGCAGAATCCAGGTTGGGGAGGACATTTGTAACCCTCGGCTCAAGTGGCCGGGCTGTAACCACCAGCGTAGTTGCTTTCACACTCTGGCCGGTAGAGGCAGGTGTATGGTGTAGTCCTGTGATCGTGGACTCCATCGAGATAGAAGGGCGCGTTGCAATGGTCTCATATGAGCCCGCGCCCATGGCACCACCTCCAGGGTGGATGCCATGAGGCTGAGGACTTGGAGATAAACTCGAGCTGTGGGCCGGCTGGCGCTCAGCAAGACCTGCAGATGAGTCCGGAGTTTCGACTTTTCTCTTGGAGGTCAGGCTGACCTTGTCTTCTTGGGTGTCGAATTGGACCCCTAGGTATTCCAGCAACTGGGATGGCTGTAGGGAACTCTTCTTTATGTTGACTACCCATCCGAGGCTTTCCAGAAGAGCTGTAACTCTGTTGGTTGCCCGGTGCTTCTCTTCCAGTGACTTTGCCCTGATCAGCCAATCGTCCAGGTAGGGATGGACGAGAATTCCTTCCTTCCTGAATGCCGCTGCCACTACAACTGTTACCTTGGTAAAGATCCGCGGCGGCTAACCCGAAGGGTAAGGCCCGGAACTGGAAGTGCTGATTCAGGACTTTGAAGCGTAAATAGCACTGATGACCCCGATGAATTGGGATATGCAGGTAGGCTACTGACAGATCTAGGGAGGTGAGAAACTCCTCTGGCTGTACTGAATTCTTGACAGATCGTAGAGTTTCCATGCAAAAGCTGGGGACCCGTAGGTGTCGGTTGACTGACTTGAGGTCCAGGACGGGCCTGAAGGTGCCCTCCTTCTTGGGTACTATGAAATAAATGGAATAATGCCCAGAAGGTACTTCTTCCGCAGGTACTGGGATTATGGCTTTTAGGGCCAGGAGCCTCTGTAAGGTCACTTCTAGTGCCACTGCCTTGAGTGGCGAACAAGGAGATTCCACAAACTTGTTCGGCGGAAGCCGAAAGAAATCCAGGTAATATCCTTCCCGGATGATGGCGAGGACCCACTGGTCCGAAGTGATCTCGACCCACCTGTGGTAGAAGAGGGTTAGCCTGCCCCCTATGGCTGCTACCCTCGGATGGGTCGGCTGATTGTCATTGTGGGTTATGGCCGGGGCCGGAACCCGGGCCGGTTCTCTTCTTGGTGTGCTTAGCCCGATAGGGCTGATTCCTGGCCTGAGAACGAGGTGCTTGATAGCGAGACCTGTAAGGGTTGAAGTGCTGCAAGTTTCTACCTCTGGATGGTCTAGAAACAGAACGCTGGTTCCTCCTTGACCTGTCTTCTGGTAGACAGGGTAACGGAGAAGCACCCCATTTAGTAGCCCAATTCTCAAGGTCGCTGCCGAACAGTAGGGAACCCTTAAAGGGCATTCTTGTGAGTCGTGTTTTGGAGGACGAGTCGGCCGCCCAATTGCGTAGCCAAAGCTGTCTTCTGGCTGCCACTAAGGAGGACACTCCCTTGGCTGCCGTATGGACGAGGTCGGAGGCTGCGTCTGTGAGAAATGCGAGAGCCGATTCCATGTCTTCTCCCGGGGTGTTATTTCTTGCCTGTTATAAACAGGAGCGCGTCACCACGGTGCAGCAAGTCGCGATTCGAAGGGACATGGCTGCTACCTCAAAGGCTTGTTTCAGAATGGTGTCCATGCGTCTGTCATGCGCATCCTTGAGAGCCGCTCCCCCCTCCACCGGAATGGTGGTGCGTTTCACAATTGCGTTAATTATGGCATCTACCCTGGGGCATGCCAGCAGTTCCTTGGCTGTCGGATCTAGAGGGTACATGCCAGACAAGGCCTGACACCCTTTGAATGAGGCCTCCGGTGCCGTCCATTCCAGCTCAATTAGCTGCTGTGCTGCTTGTAGGAGGGGAAAGTGGTGAGCCGATTGGCGCAGGCCCTCTAGCAGAGGGTTCTGTACAGGGACCCCTGGAGGGTCCTGGCCCGGAATGGCCAGCTCCATTAGGCATTGTGAGACCAGGCCCGGCAGATCTTCTTTCCGAAAGAAGCGTCTCATGGTCCGATATGGTTCTATCTCCGAGGGAAGTTCATTCTCTTCGGGGGGCTCCCCACTTACCTGTGAATAATCCGAATCCCCATGATTGGGGCTGTCGGGTGGTGAATGGCTGCGCCTAGGTCTCGAGGGTCCAGGGACCGGATCAACCGGGACGGAAAGACCCATCCGAGGAGCAGACTGCATCTGGACAAAGGCGTGAATCCCCTTAAACAATTCCACCCAGGAAAGCAAAGCCAGATCTGGCCGCAGGGATACCAGGTCTCTCGGAGTCCCTGGCTGCTCGCCGCAGCCTGCTAAGTCCAGAGTGTTCTCTAAGGAACCGCTGGGCTGGGACCGGTCCTGTCCTGGGACTGCCATGGCTTCCTCACATTGAGCACATAGGGAGTCTGCTTCCTCGCTCTGTGTGTCACTCAAGACCCCCTCCTCCCCAGCACAAATGGCAACTGCAGTAGCCGCCTTCTCCAGCCCCTGTGGCCTGAGAATGAAGAATCCCATCAGCTGTGGGGGCTAACTCTGTTCTTTCTCCCATTGCTTATTGCTGGATGTACTTCATTTTGGTCTAGGCCCGTGCTACTGCCAGTACTTTATGGAGCATGGTCTTCTCTTCTTCCCATGCACCCCACTGTACATCACTGCCTGTTCCGGACTGTGGGGGCGAGAAGACGAAAGGACCATGCTGCTGATTGTTGCCAGCTTCCACTAGCACTGCTGTCGTTCCTGCCTGAATGGAACAGCAGAAGTGTTAGTGGAAGAATATCTGCATCTCGCTGCAATGGAGGAGAGGGAGGGAAGCACAACTGGGGCAAAGGGACACTAGGAAAATGCGACACACCTGCTGGTGCTTGACAACACATTGATGTGTATTGACATACCGGTTGAGAATTGCTGATCTAAGGCAGTGTTTTCCCAACTCTTTCTTGGAAGCACACCTAGCAAGACTGGTTTTCAGGATTGCCACAATGATTATGCATGAGAGAGATTTGCATATGTTGGGTCTCCAGTGCATGCAAATCTATCACATGCACATTCATTATGTTGACATGAGACTAGTTTTATTAGTTTTGAGTCATTTTTTGTAGGCAATGTCTTTTTTTTTTAATATATTTTGAAATGCCTAGCTATGACACAACTAAGTTAAGTAGAAAGTACTTCATTTTGAACTTGCCTAAGCCCAAATATGTTGGAGGCTTTGACATTTTGCATGTATGTTAGGTGCTATTTTTCTCTTGCCATTTCTTCAGGTATGCACTACATGCAAAGTGGCTTTTTTGGGTTTCCATTCCAATTTCTGTCTTCATATTTATAAACTGTGGTCTTTCTGTACTTTGTGAAGGTCTGTTTTGTGTGTGTGACCAAGGTGAGGTATTTTATTAGCATGTAGAAATTTGTATCAATCTTATTTGTTGTGTTTTCTCAATAAGACATGCATTAGTGGTAAATAACTGTCTCTTCATAGGAAGGGCTATGGTATGTAGTAGTAGATGGACTTTGTTTTGCTTTTACGGAGATGTCACCAGAACAAGAATATATTTCTTGTATGGTGAATTATACAGGTAATGCCCTAGTTCTGCTCTGTACCCATTGTTGGGGCTTTCTATGGAGGCACAGTGTATGTTTACATTTAGCCCCCTGATGGTCACAAGTTCAGTGTGTCACCTGTCAGGTGTGTCCCAACAGAAAAAAAGGTTGAGAACTACTTCCTTAAATTACAGTGAGATCAAGAATTGCAGATTTGTGGGTCATGTCTGTACAAAATAAATATATACCTTCAGCACTCTTAAAAATATCAAACGGACAGTTTTGTGCAGATCAAGACTCAAGAGAAGTCTCATGCTGACATAACATGTTTTCTTTGGAATGCCAGAACAATTATATAGCAGTACCATTGTAATCTGTTACATCTGCTTTCTATTAAACTCTTCCCGTAAGTTAGACATATTATACACGTGGGTGTATTATTCACAACATTTGTTTACCTTTACTATTTCTTCCCTAAGAACACAAAAACAAATTACATTGGTACCAAGAGGTTTTTGCACTGAAAGGGGGGGGGCCCTCAAAGTACTAAAAAGCAATGCCTCATATAGTAAGAATGCAAAAAAGGGTGGTCAATTTAAAAAGTTAGTCTAGCAAATGAAAATAACTCAATACAACCCACCATCTTGGCCTGGCATTTTTTAAATTCAGTCTTTTACACTTCATATTAGATCTGTTGAAAAGTATGGGCAAGAAAGGCAAAGATTGGTGTGAGGGGTGTGGTGGGGGGTGCTACATCACCTTTTGAGTCAGTCTAAGTATGCAAGCTCAAGAGCCCAAAAGGAAAGGGAGGCATCCTTGCCTGGAGCATTTTACGCCATGCTCACAATGCATTCTTTGCAATATTGCATTATTAGAGCTTGTTTCCTAATGATCTACCAAAACATTAACACTGTCATATCATTGGGACAAGACCCTGATGGCTCAAGAAATTCCAGAAGTAGAGATTCAAGTATCTAGGTGAAAACGATGAAAAGGCTGAAATGATCCCTGTAGCTGGGTTACTTTAAGCTAGCAAAAGCTATATTGGCAGTGGCCAAAAATGTGAAAACAAAATGTAAAGGCAACTATAAATGATAGTTTAGATGAAAAAGAAAGTCATTAGCATGCCACATTGCTAAACCATCATTTAAATCAAAGACTATATATCTATATTAAAATCAAGTAAAATAATAAATAGAAAAAACAAGGACAAATAAGGAATACTAAGAAACACCCAGACATATTTCAGCAAATTACCTGCATCAGTTAAAACTTAAGTAAAGCAAGTTTTCATACCTTAAACGGTATTTTCCATAAAATAGCAGATGAATTAGCTATTACATGTGGGTAATGGCATTGGGCGACACCAAACAGACCGATCTCTCAGCTCATAAAGATTTTGCTCTGCTGAGCATGTGTGGGAATTCCTGCTCAGGTGTTGCCTCTTGAGTCCCATCAGTTGATTTTAGAGCTAATTTCAGCTAGGTAGTCAATTCTCCAGGAAGACAGTTAGGTATTTAGTATCACTACTTCATCCTGCTACCTATAGAAAACACCATTTGCAGTAAGCAAACTTGCTTTTTCAGTCAATAAACAGGGCTGAATTAGACAGTACATGTATGGACTCCCAAACTGAGGACTGCAGCACAGTGTTTACTGAAAAAAATAAAAATAAAAAAAAGCAACCTTGACCCCACCATGGAGAGTGGACTACAGGGTCAACTGGCTACATAAAACTACTTATTCAAATTTACTGTCATTCCTTGAGAGATTGTCCAAACAATAATGGGAGACAGGTGTGTACTGACAACCAAGTTGCAGCTTTGCAGACATCTTCAAGAGAAACAGCTCACAGACAACCATGCAGCCATGGTTCTAACTTGATGAGCCTTGATGGAGTCCAAATTTGTAGGTACACTAGCATGCAGCAGTACACAATGTAGTCTGTTAGCCAATTAGACAATGTACGTTTGGTCACTGCTATGCCCAGACTGTTCAGATCATGAGATGAATAGTTCAGAAGCTTGATGAGACTGAGTTCTTCTCTTGTAGTAAACCAAAGTCCTTTTACAGTTTAAAGTATGAAGAGCTCTCACCTTCATGTGTGCGTGCCCTCGGGAAGAATGTAGGCAATACAATGGCTTGAACTAATATAAAATGCAGATACTACCTTTGATAGAAACTTTGGGTAGGTGACCCAGTCTATTGTGGCAGAATTGCATTTAAGGAGGATAATAAACTAAAGCCTGAAGCTCACTGATTTCTGGCTGAGGTTACTGCTATCAGAATATTAGTTTCCACGTTAGAAACTTGAGAGAAGCTGACACCAGTGGCTCATATGGAGACTTCATCAGTTGTGCCAGAACCATTTTTAGATCCCAGGGAAAAGGTAGTTTTATGACTGGAGCTTTAGTATACCATAAGCCTTTCATGAACTTGGAAACTAATGGATGAATTGATCTAGGCTTGCAGTCAATTTGAACATGGTAAGACGCTATGGCACAGATGTATTCTCATTGAGGAGATGCTGAATCAGAAGGAGAAAATAGTTCAGCAACTCCTTGGGTTCACATATGAATGGATCCAAGGTATTGTATAGATACCATGTGAAGAACCTTCTCCATTTAAACCCGTAGGCTCTTCTAGTTGATGATTTTCAGGCAGACACTATAATGTCCTAAACTTTCTTGGTAAAGACAACTTGGTGATTGAGTGCTCAACAGCCAAGCCATCATGTTCAGATGAAATAGGCTTCAGTCTCCATGAGTTAACAAGGATGGATCCAACTCAAGAGGAATCAGAGGACTGCTGAGCAGCTGTACTAGATATGTGAGCCAAACTTGTCTGGGCTATGCTGGAGCTATGAGGTGCAGAAGAGCCTGGTCTTTGAGCACTTTTTGCACCCTTCTGGCTATCAGTGGAATCAGTGCATTTCAATCAAGCAGAAAAACATCTTAACTGATCTGAGGTTGCTTGGAAGAATGGAGCAAACTTTTCCAGTTTCCTGTTTTGCTCTGATGCAAAAGGGTCTATTGCTGGGAGACTCCATAGACTGAATAGCTTGTTGGCTGTTGTGTGCCATAGAAAATGTTTATATGATTGAAAGACTGCTGATACAATCTGTTAATGTGTTGGAAATCCCCGGAGGGTAGGTCACATGCATGCTCATTCCCATATCTTTATTGCTTCATGGCAAAGGAACCTTGAATCTATGCTTCGGTGTTGGTTGGTTAAATGAGAACACACTTCCTCTGGAAGATGCAAGTGAAAATTGTAAGAGATATCTGATCGCTCTCAATTCTAGGTTGATTTGAAATAGTCTTTCCATGAATAGCCACATTCCTTGAGTTTGAAAAGGTCCCGGCATGGGCCCCCCAACCATTTGTGGAGGCATCCGTTGCCAAAGTGACTTGGAGAGGAAGTAGACCAAGAGGAAATCCCCCTCCTAAAGAATGTAGGGATCTAGCCACTAGCATGGATCCTGTTTCATTTGCTGTGAAATTGTCACTCTGGTTGACAAGGGTTGAGTGAGCTGGTCTCATTGGGAGCAGAGGCCCCAATGCAAAAGCCCCCAGTGCAAGAGCAAAGTGGTTTAGTGAAACTAAGTAGATTACTGCCAACATGTAGCCTAAACTAGAAATTCTCTGGCCATTAACTGATCCATAATCAACAATTTGTAAACAAGAGATTTCAGTTGGACAAGAGAAAAAGCCCTCTCTTTTTAAATAATCTATACATGCTTCAACTAATTTGATTTTCCAAGAGGGAATCAGAGTTGATTTCTAGAAAATTCACTAGGAGTACTAATGATTGTAGTAGTAGTACCACCTTTTGCAGGGAGATTGGCATATCCTCCTTGGAGTTCACCATCACAAGCCAGTCACCCAGGTAAGGGAAGATTCAGATGCCCAGATGCCGCAGATGCACTGCTACTAGTGCAGGCACTTGGTGAAGATCTCCAGTGTTGCTGACAGAGCAAAGAGGAGCACTCTGTACTGATAGTGGGAAGAGTTCACCATAAATCACAAGTAATGCTAGTGGGAGGGATAGATAGAAATATGCGTGTAAACATCCTTTAGATCCAAAGTCCACATCCACTTCACCTTCTGGACAAAGGAGAGAATTGTGTATAGAATTTCTCCCAGAGTATATAGGATGGGTGCTGGGTTTGAAATATGGTCAAAAACTTAGTCCAGGCTTAGATTGGACTTGTTGCATTATTTTTGGTTGAAGACATTCATACTGTTGAGTATGAACTGGAAGTTGCTGCTGTTGTGGAAGCAGAGGCAGTAGCCAGTATTGTTGAAATTGCATGGAGGCTGCCTTGTAGAAGACTACTTTTCTTGTCCTGTAGAGAGAGATTGGACTGCTGCATTCTTTTCTTTTACTTGAGCAACTGTTGCATCAAGCTTTTTTTTTTGAAAGGTAACCACTTAAGCATGAGACTTCAGCCAACTATGTGGACATCATCGTACAGAGTACTGGCTCTCAACCAAGCCATACTGCATGCTCCAATGAATGTTGTCAAGGTGCAATCTGTTGTATCAAATGCTTCACAGATAGAGGATGATGGTGTACACACTTTTCCATCTAAGAGGGGCAGAAGATACGCACCTTCATAGGTGGAAGAAAAGGTTTCAATTTTTGTATACATTCAAGTAATTATTGAGCCATATAGAATTGGTCAGCAGAGATTCATGCATTAAGCATAAAGATTTGGAAAACCTTTGTGCCAAAGTTGCCCAGTAGCCCAGAATCCTTAGTGGGGTGCTGGAATTTATCTGTGTTTTCTTTCATCTTTTAAAAGCCAATTTCAACATAATTGATTAGTGGGGTAATTGTTATTCTATGCCCCCGAGATTTTTGTGCCCTATACTTGAGGTCTAGTTTCCCTGCTACTGGGGTGCAGGAAACAAGATTTTCCCACATTCTGGTTTATAATTCTTACAGAATACTATGGGTTGGGATTGCTGCTGGCTCCACCGGTGTTTTCCAGAACTGGAGGACACCAAAGACGTTTGTGCAAGAATCTTTGTCCCTACGCACATTAACTCCAAGTGCTTCTCCAAGCTTACCCAGAAATCTGGAATAAGAAAGCTTACCAGCAGAGCCAAGAGCTCCAGAGGATCCAGAAGGGATCCCCACTGAACCCCAATGATCAAGAAGGTGACTGAGGAGGTGTCCTTGGTCACCTTGGAGAGGAATACCCCTGATGTCCTCTGACTAACTGGACTCTGCAGAGGTTCTGGATGGAGTATCCACCCTAATCAAGGAAACTGGGACTCCTCATGGGAATAAACCTGATAGCCTGGAAAGGAAAAGTTGGAAGCTACCTTCCTTATTCTTAACCACCACAGAGGTAAAGAAATCTTTTACCAGCTGTACTATCTGGTCGAGGGGCTGATGTGCCCTTTGACCTAGCAGTGGAACATCTTCTTGTGATATCAGAATGGAATCTTGTACATCTTCTAGGTTCTGCAAAATTTTAATTGGAGGCTGACTGGACTGAATAGTACCAGAGAACAAATGAGATCTGGAAGAGCAGTAATTAATTTTAGAAAACAGACTGTGGATCCGAAGGGCTCGAGTAAGTCTTCTGAATGGGAGGCATTCTATTAGAATATCTATAAAATTTTTGGTGAAAGAGGTGGAATTAGATCTATATAAAAACATCACTTACAGTATTTGAATAGCAACCATTTAGATGAGCCAAGAGAACCGCTGAATGCTGTAAACTTGTGGAAACAAGTATGTCCCTACAATATACAGGGGGCATAGAAATTAGGTTAATAGCTTTTGATTTAACTTAAATATGTTAAATGATGTGAGAAAATTTAGTTTACTTCTCAGAGCAAGATTTCTGTAGAAAAAGGTTGAAAGAACTTGATTAAGAAGTGTTTGACATAGCAATACAAGTCCAGAAAGAGGATGTTTGATATTGCAAGTGGAAAAATTTTGTTTGAAAAAAATCTTATATTTTCCCCTGAAACAGCCCAAATGTAGAGTGAAACAAAGGTCTTTGTCAGGACTGTCTGCCTTCAAACTGCTTATACAAGTATCAGTTTTGTGAGTCATTGGGTGTTGTGAATTTTACCACTGAAGGAACTTTTGAAAGATTTCTTGGTATAAGTTGCACAGAAATTCCCATTAAGTTGTTGTTACATCAATGCCATGAATTTTCCATTTATGAAAGTGCCTTTACTTTCTGGATAACAAAAGAATTTGTCTAAAACAAATGATTTATGAAGCATAACTGAAGGCGTTCAGTACACAATCTTGTTCTTTGTGATTGTTTTATCATGTTTATGCAAAAACGACTTTTTAAATGCTGAGTGTGAATGAATATGAGAGTAAATATGGATGCGAGTGAATGACAATTCTTATTGAGATAGTTTATTTTGTGGCATGAAAGTGCTTAAATAATTTTGCAACAGTTTGTTATTTTGTGGAAAGAAATGTTTAAATAAAATTAATAATATAGATATGCACAGTAGGGTTCAATCAATATCATACTCCCAAAACTGGACTACTGCAATTCTCTCCTTCTGGGCCTTCCCGCCTGCACCACCAAACCACTTCAGATGGTACTGAACGCCACAGCCAGAATTCTCACAAACACCAAAAAAAGGGAACATATCACCCCCATCCTCCAGCAGCTTCATTGGCTACCGATTAAATACAGGATTCACTTTAAAACCATCATGATACACAAAGCCCTACATAACGTCGCTCCTCTTAACTTAACTTATCAACTCCAGCTACACACCTCCAAGAAACCGACCAGAAGTGCGTACAAGAACATGCTAATCACCCAGCCGGCAAAAACCTCCCTGAGGAAACGCGCACTATCCACAGCGGGCCCCACACTCTGGAATTCACTCCCTCCAGACATTCGCCTTGAACCTTGCCATAATAAATTCAAAAAGAAACTAAAGACTTGGTTCTTCACACAAGCATTCCCAGAGAACTAAGAGCAGGAAGATCTACTTTATCAGTTTAGCCTCAGACAGTTTTTGACCCCCCCCGTTCATAAGTTTCTGAAGAGTTTGTTATTGAAACTTAGTCATGATTGTTTTACTATAAACTCCTCTAAACTCCCCTAAGTTTATTTATGCTCCTTTAAGCTCCTTTATGTTTCTCTGTTAATTGTTACAATGTAAGCCGCCCCCGAGGCGACAGTTTTACTTCCTTGTACACCGGTGTGATATGTATATTATACAGGAACGTCGGTTTATAAAAACTAAAAATAAATAAATAAATATATATATAATTGTAGAGTATCTAGTTTTTATTGCCCCCAATTGGCATTATTGTGATTGGTAAATATTTATTTATAATGGTAATCCTAATTCTACAGCGGATAAAACCTTTTCTAAATTTAGTAGATTTCAGAACAGTTTTACAACTAATTATCTTCTCAACCATTGACTACTGTAATTCCCTTATGATTGGCCTTCCATATATCAACATCAAGCCTTTACAGATTCTTCAAAAAGCTGCAGCAAGAATTTTAACTGGAAAAAAACAGAATGATCACATTACCCCTATATTATCTTCACTTCACTGGCTCCCTATTAAATCATGTATTGATTATAAGATTTTAATAATTATACACAAATTAATTCATTCCAATCACCACAAACAAACAAGCTTAAAAATCACGTTACAGAACAAGAGGAGTCTTCGATCAAATACCTCTCGTCTAATAATTCCACCCAAAGAAGCTCATCTTTCAAAAACAAGAAATAGAGCTTTCTCCATAGCCTGTCCTAAAAAAATGGAACTCCTTACCACCTTAAGAACTCAAACGAATATCAAAACTTTCAAAAAAGATCTAAAGACTTTTCTTTTTCAGAAAGTCTACATTAATGATTATTTATTTCAACAATCTAATTTTAACCAAGACTACCAACCATACTCATGCAAAAGAGATAATGAAATATCATCTGGCAACGACCATCATAACAGCAATATGAACTTATAATTAACCCTAGAAGACCATCCTGAATATGTTTAAATACCAATACTGTTATCACTATCCTTTTCCCTTCTTTTCCTTATGCTCCCTTTTTCACCACCAACCTCTCCCCAATCCCTTCTTCTTTTCCACTATTAATTTATGCATCAATGTTTTTAATGGTTTATTCTCAGTTTGATTTTTGTAAACCGTTATGATGGCTGAACCGAATGACGGTATATAAAACTAAACAAATAAATAAATAAATAAATGTATAGATTTTAATGAACTATAAATATAAAATTATAAAAAATAAATATATACAAAACAATGTAAAGAAATGGTAAATAAAGAATATGGGGGAAACCCCAAGAATGTTGGAAAATGATAGAACACACCTATGCAGCTAGAAGTAGTTAGTAAATGGTATTCCTAAAGAGGCTTCATCGATTATGGTATCTGAGGTTCCTATAAACAAACAGGGACAATAGTGTTTTTATATATTCACATAAATGCCATATAAATCCTAAAGGTCATATTTATCCAATTTGATGAATAAATGTTAAGCTCTATAAAGCAGGGACCACAAGTTTGCTTATGGAAAACACTGTTTATGGTAAATAGCTAGATGAATTAGCTATGATCTATACGTGATGTCATCCAGTAGTACTGAACAGACATCTCTCCAAGCTAATAGAGCTTTGAGCTCTAAGCATGTGTGGGCATTCTCATGCGAACAATGTCTCAGCTTCCTCAGTTCGTTTCAGAGCTAACTAGGTACATAGTCAACTCTCCATGGAGGAGGGCAAGCATCTCAAAGCTCATTCATCCTATCTACGGAAAACACTATTTACAGTAAGCAATGGTGAAATTACTACTTACCTGATAATTTTGTTTTCCTTATGTAGACAGATGGACTCAGGACCAGTGGGTTATGCTCCTCTGTCAGCAGATGAGCAAGCTGACAGCACTGGCAGTGACACCAGCCTGCCAGTATTCTCTTCAAAAGCAACTGTGGCTAGTCTAGCAAAAACACTTGCTTAAAAACAGTCAGCCATTACTGTACTCAACTAACAAGAAACACTGAACTTAAGCAAGGAACGTATGTACCCCAATATAGGGACCGGATGAACACTTACTAGTAATCATCTGGAACACCTAGCCCCACAGGAGGACCACTGACACAATCATTCGGCAGCCGAGGGCAGGAAGCTGAATCCACCTGTCTACAATAAGGAAAACAAAATTATCAGGTAAGTATTAATTTCTACATTTCTTAGCATGTAGACAAATGAACTCAGGACCAGTGGAATGTACCAAAGCTACTCCTGAAAAAGGCAGGAGGTTGCCAATGGTCCAGTCAACACTGAACGTGCAAAGGTGCATCCTCCTGGGCCTGCACATCCAGACGATAAAATCTGGAAAACGTATGTAAGGCAGACCACGTTGCAGCTCGGCAAATGTCATTGGGAGACAACAATCTAATCTCCGCCTATGACACTGCCTGAGCTCTGGTGGAATGAGCCTTAACTGAGTAGCCAACGACTTTCCAGCATCCATGTACTTGGCAGTTACTACCTCCTTAATTCAGAGAGCTATAGTAGCCCGCGAAGCTGGTTCGCCCCTCTTCTTCCACCATAAAGGACAAACAGTCGATCTGTCTTTCAGAAAGGTTCAGAAAGCTCCAGATACTGCACAAGTCTCCTGACATCCAAGGGGCGCAGGTGGCGATACTCCTCCGCATCCCTGGCCTTACCCAGGGACGGCAAGGAAACTGACTGATTCAAATGAAATTCAGACACCACTTTGGGCAAAAAGGTTGGAAATGTACGCAGTTGTAATGTCCCTGGGGACACCCAAAAGAATGGCTTCCCAGCAAAACAAGGTCTATAGCTCAGAAACTCGATGGGCAGAACATATAGCCACCAGGAACACTGTCTTCAAGGTCAACAACCACAAGGAAAGGCTATGCAGCAGTTGGAATACAGGGTCTGCCAAGAAGTCCAACACCAAATTAAGACGCCACAAAGGGACCGGTAACATCAAGGGAGACCAAAGATGCTTCACTCCCATAAAAAAAAACAGGCCACATCAGGATGAGAAGGAATCATCATTCACTGAGTACCAGAAACAGGCAAGAGCCGCAACCTGTACCTTCAAGGAATTAAGGGCCAATCCTTTGTTTAATCCATCCTGCAAAAATTCCAGTATGAGCGGAATCTTGTCTGAACAAGGAAGAACACCCCGATCCTCACACCAGGCCTCAAACACTCTCCAAACCTGCATTTAGGCGAAGGAAGTGGAGAACTTCCAAGCAGGGAGCAAGGTAGCAGTCACCAAAAAAGAATATCCCCACCTCAATAAGCAAGCTCTCTCAAAGTCAAAACAGAGTTGGATCTTCATGAAGGGCAGGTCCCCTGCTGCAACAGATTCTTTTTCGGCAGAAGATGAAGGTGGGGTCTCCACCAATAGTCTTTGCATATCTGTATACCATGGTCATCTGGGCCAATCCGGTGCCACCAGGAGTACCATCCCCCTGTGGCCTTCGATCCTGCAAACCATCCTGCCCAACAAGGGCCACGGAGGAAAGGCATAAAGCAGTGTGTCTTCCGGCCAGACATGTAACAGAGTATCTATGCCCAGGGATTACGGATCTCTCCTGCGACTGAAGAATAGAGGAACTTTCACATTGTGAGAAGTTGCCAGCAGAACTAAGAACGAAAGGCCCCAGCGATCCACTATCAGCTGAAATGTCTCGTCCAGCATCTCCCATTCTTCTGCATTCAGACTCTCCTTGCTGAGAAAGTTTGCTTGTATGTTGTCTTTTCCTGCAATGTGTGAGGCTAAGATCATCTGTAGATGTCCTTCCTTCCATAAGTTGGTTTATTTTCAGGAACACTTGCTTGTTCTTGGTTCCTCCCTGTCAATTGATGTAGGCTACCATCCTTGAGTTGTCCGACATCACTCAGGCCGCTTGACCCTGTTTATGACTAAACTGCAAGCATGCCAGCTGGACCACCCGGGCTTCCAGACGATTGATATTCCAGAGGGACTATTCAGCATTCCAATGTCCTTGGGTCATCAGCTCCTGACAGTGAGCTCTCCAACCCTGGAGACTCGCATCTGTCGTGAGTATCAACCAAGTCAGGGAGGTCAAGGAAACACCCTCTCTCAGATGAGCCTCCTGCAACCACCACTGGAGGCAAGAGCAGATTTCCATCGGCAAGTGGAGCTGAACCGAATAGTCCTGAGAGTGCGGGTTCCAACAAGCAGCAGTGAGAGCTGAAGACGACACATATGTGCCCTTACCCATGGCATCACTTTCAGGATTGCTGTCAAACCGAACACCTGTAGCTAGGACTACACAGTTGGGTGTATAGTGCTTGCCAACTGACGCACTTTGACATCAATTTCTGAATCTGAACTTCTGGCAGGAAAACCTTGTCCTGCCTCATGTTTAACTGAACACCCAGATATTCCAACAATTAAGATGGCTGAAGACTGCTCTTGGCCAGGTTCATTACCCAACCGCGCTCTTGAAACATGGAGATCACCTTGCGGGTCATCAGGCTGCTCTCTTCCTGAGACTTAGCTCAAATCAGCTAGTCGTCCAAATACAGATGTACCAGGATCCCATCTTCTCAACACTGCCACTACTACCACTACGACTTTGGAAAACGTTGTGGGAGTGGTGGCTAGACCAAAAGGCAGCACCAGAAACTGATAATGGAGCCCCAGCACCACAAAATGCAGAAAACGTTGGTGCTCTAAACGGATAGGAATATGATGGTAGACCTCGGACATATCCAGGGAGGTCAGAAATTCCCCCAACTGTACGGCCATTATCATGGAGCAAAAGGTTTTCATGCAAAAATGAGTCACCCTCAAATGACAGTTGACACTTGAGATCCAAGATGGGATAAAAGGAGCCCTCCTTGGGCACCACAAAATAAATGGTATATCGCCCTATATTTTGAGATGTAGGCACTGGAACCACAGCTCTCAATTGGAGGAGCCTTAGAAGCATAGACTCCACTGTCTGCTTCTTCTGTAGGGAATGGCAAGGAGACACCATGAGTACGTCCCGAGGAATACTGCAAAATTCCAGCGCATATCCTTTTTGCATCACCTCCAGGATCCACTAATCCAATATGATCTCGACCCACCTTAGGTAGGGGAGGCGTTCTCCCTCTCTCTTGTCCTGAAGGTGTGTTGGCAAACCTTCATTGGGAAGCTCGGGAGGATCTGCCCAACCAAGCCCTCTTGGGCTGTCTGGGATGAAAGGACTGAGACCTATTGAAAGGCCGAGACCTCTGAAAGGTCAACCCTCTGTAGAGATGAAAACGCTTGGAACCCCGGAGATGACCCCTCATAACAGGAGTGCTGCAGCTGCTTCTTATCCTCTGGCAACTTAGGGACTGGAGATGTGCCCCACTTACTGACCAATTTCTCCAACTTGCTTCCAAACAAGAGTGAGCCTTTAAAGGGTATTTTTGTAAGATTAGCCTTGAAGGCAGCGTCAGCTGACCAATATCGCAACCATAGTTGATGCCTGGCCGCTACAACCAAAGCCACTCCTCTGGCAGAGGTAAGGACCAAATTGCAGCCCACATCAGCTAAAAAGGCGGCAGCGGTTTCTCTGGAATTCACTCCACAATCAACTTCCTGAGAGAGAAGCAGACAAGATTGTGCCACTAGGGTGCAACAAGAAGCTATCAGTTTTTACTATATAAACCATAAAGATAGAATCTTGTGTTCTGTGTAACAGTATATAAGAACTGCATAAATAAATAATAAATAAAATGAAGTCATAACCACTGCTTCAAAGGCTTGCTTAGGGATAGCCTTAACCTGCCTATCATGCACATCCTTCAGGGCCACTCCTCTCTCCACGGGGATAGTTGTCCGCTTAGTCACGGCACAGACCAGCGCATTCACTTTGGGAAAACTCATATGCTCCCTCACCATTGGATCCAAGGGGTACAGGCCTTCCAATGTCTGATCCCCTTTGAAACTTGCCTCTGGAGCTCCCCATTCAAGATCAATTCCTGAATGGTGTCCATGACAGGGAAAAAAAAAAAAAGAAGCTTTACACAAGGAAACCAAAATAGGATTCAGTTCAAACATGGAATCTGCACCAGGAACACCCAGCATCTTCAAGGTCTGGTAAACCAGGGCCGGCAGTTCATCTCTATGAAAGAACTGCAACATGGTCCGATACAGTTCCAATCCTGGAGGAATGTCACCATCTTCCAGAGAATCAGTATCTGCCTCATCATCATCCTGACAGGAACCCAATGCCATCCAGGTTCCTGTTGGGATTACCTGCAACGAATAGAGGTGAGTTCCGGCACCTAAACATAGGACTGGATGAGGGCGAGGCTACTGGCTGAGTGTCCGAACTGACGGGAGTGGGCGAAGCTGAAGATTGTTCATAAAGGATTGCAAACTCCACCCACGAAAAAGCAGCCAGATCCAGGCCAAACCCAGAAGGAACTGGAGTGGGACCCACTGAACTGCCATCCCCTGCGGAGGAACAAGTCAAGGAAGTTTCAAGATCTGGTGTAGTTCCAGACAGATCCTTAACGAGACCATCTGGGAGGATCCAGGCTTAGCGAAAGAGGAAGCCAACTCTCCCTAAGCATCTAAACAGCGCTGACACAGGTTAGAGGACATGTCAGGCTGAGATGCCCAAATATGACAGGCAAAACAGAGAAAGGAGCTTAGGTTTCTTGCTCACTGGCACCTTCAGTGCATAGGCGATGAAGAATGTGCGTCCAAGTTGGCTTGAGCTGAAAAACTTTCAAGCACACAAAAACTAGGCATCCCAAAAGTAAGCATCGCAACTAACACACACAAACTGTGTGTCAAGTCCTGGGTGCACTACCAGCGCTTAGACATTTGTGCACACAAAAGGTGCGCCTAAAGCGGAATGTACAATGTGTTCGTAGAGCAGACACCCCGCACACACAAGCGTTCTGTAGAGGGTAGTAAGACACATGCAGAAGCGCGCGAATATGCCGCCATGGCCTACAATGCGGCATGCCTAACTATGGGGCCAAGCTCACCAGGGACGCTTAACCTGCCAAGCTGCCCAGTTCCCCTAACACCCACAGGAGTGGGAACGAATGTTGGAATGGCGTGCCAAGCATAGAGACCAGAGGAAGTCCTAAAAACCCCTCTATACTGTCTGTTTTACGGCTGAGTACAGAGATGGTCTCTAGTTGCGGGGGGAAGAGGGCATGTGCTATCACTGCTGTGCTTGGCCTCCTGTACCTGCTGCCTTTAAGCAGTTCAATCAGCTAAGTCCATGCTGGGACCAAGGCACACATCTGAGGGACTACAGAAATCACCTCAAGAATTCTCAACTAGGTGTAGGACCAGTTGGTATCACCGCAGGAGAGTGGGGCTTTTCTTTTTCTATGTTAAATTCTCCTTCCAAAACCTGAAGCAATCCCCATAGTGTGATGCAAGTCCACCATCTGCTGGAGACAGAATACTGGCAGGCAGGTGTCCCTGCAGGAGAATATATACTGTGATGTCAGCTTGCTCCGTCTCAACTGCTGGCAGGGGAGCATAACCCACTGGTCCTGAGTCCATCTGTCTACATGCTAGGAAAACTTTTTTTCATCAATAAGCAGGCTGAATTAGCCATTATCTGTAGGGAGTCCCGAGCTGAGGGTTGCAGTGGAGCATTTACTTACAGACCGATACAGTATAGTGCACTCCAGCGGAGCGCACTGTTAACCTGCGATTGGACGTGCGTTTTCAACATGCTAACTTTACCCCTTATTCAGTAAGGGGTAATAGTGCGTCGAAAACGCACATCCAACACCCCCCCCCCCTCCGAACCTAATAGCGCCTGCAACATGCAAATGCATGTTGACGGCCCTATTAGGTATTCCCGCGCGATTCAGAAAGCAAAACGTGCAGCCAAGCCGCACATTTTACTTTCAGAAATTAGCGCCTACCCAAAGGTAGGCGTTAATTTCTCCGGGCACCGGGAAAGTGCACAGAAAAGCAGTTTTTACTGCTTTTCTGTGCACCCTACGACTTAACATCATAGCAATATTAAGTCGGAGGTCCAGAAAGTTAACAAAAGTTTTAAAAAAAATTTGAAATCGGCCCGCGGCTTGAAAACCGGACACAATTTTGCCGGCGTCCGATTTCCGAATCCATGACTGTCAGCGGGTTTGAGAACAGACGCCGGCAAAATTGAGCGTCTGCTGTCAAACCCGCTGACAGCCACCGCTCCTGTCCAAAAACAAGCACTAGGGACGCGCTAGTGTCCCTAGCTCCTCTTTTTGCCACGGGCCCTCATTTGAATACAGAATCACATGCACAGGAGAGTGGCCTGAGCAGGCATTCGCCCGCTCTCCCGTGACTTTTACTGTATTGGCCCGTTAGTAAGCAACCCATACTCCAATACCTACAAGTTCCTGAATGTAATCCACTTTGAAGGAAGAAAGCAGCACATGGTTCGGAGAGAGGTATCCTTAAAGGATACTAATAATGCATTAGAATTAGGGCATCCCGACAGTGAGGTTCCAATAATTAGAAAAGCAGTCCAAGTGCCTGTAACTAAAAACTCACCTGAGCTAAAAAATTCAAACTTATCCCTATCAATTAAAAAGCAGAATGAAAATAGAAACAAAAAACAAACTTTGAAATGTTTGTATGCTAATGCCAGAAGTCTAAGAAGTAAGATGGGAGAATTAGAATGTATAGCAGTGAATGATGACAGATTTAATTGGCATCTCAGAGACATGGTGGAAAGAGGATAACCAATGGGACAGTGCTATACCGGGGTACAAATTATATCACAATGACAGATAGGAGCACTCGGGAGGAAGGTGTGGCGCTTTATGTCCGGGATGTCAGAGTCCAGCAGGATAAACATCCTGCATGAGACTAAATACAAAATTGAATCTTTATGGGTAGAAATCCCTTGTGTGTCAGGGAAGACTATAGTGATAGGGGTATTCTACCATCCACCTGGTCAAGATAGTGAGACGGACAGTGAAATGCTAAGAGAAATTAGGGAAGCTAACCAAATTGGTAGTGCGGTAATAAATGGAGACTTCAATTACCCCAATATTGACTGGGTAAATGTATCATCGGGTCACGCTAGAGAGAACGTTCCTGGATGGAATAAATGATAGCTTTATGGAGCAATTGGCTCAGGAACCGACGAGAGAGGGAGCAATTTTAGATCTAATTCTCAGTGGAGCACAGGACTTGGTGAGAGAGGTAACGGTGGTGGGACCGCTTGGCAATAGTGATCATAATATGATCACATTTGATTTAATGACTGGAAGAGGAACAGTGTGCAAATCCACAGGTCTCGTGCTAAACTTTCAAAAGGGAAACTTTGATAAAATGAGAAAAATTGTTAGAAAAAAACTGAAAGGAGCAGCTACAAAAGTAAAAAATGTCCAAGAGGCGTGATCATTGTTAAAAAATACCATTCTAGAAGCACAGTCCAGATGTATTCTACACATTAAGAAAGGTGGAAAGAAGGCAAAACGATTACCAGCATGGTTAAAAGGGGAGGTGAAAGAAGCTATTTTAGCCAAAAGATCTTCATTCAAAAATTGGAAGAAGGATCCAACAGAAGAAAATAGGATAAAGCATAAACATTGGCAAGTTAAATGTAAAACATTGATAAGACAGGCTAAGAGAGAATTTGGAAAGAAGTTGGCTGTAGAGGCAAAAACTCACAGTAAAAACTTTTTTAAATATATCCAAAGCAGAAAGCCTATGAGGGAGTCAGTTGGACCGTTAGATGATCGAGGGGTTAAAGGGGCACTTAGAGAAGATAAGGCCATCGCGGAAAAATTAAATGATTTCTTTGCTTAGGTGTTTACTGAAGAGGATGTTGGGGAGGTACCCGTAATGGAGAAGGTTTTCATGAGTAATGATTCAGATGGACTGAATCAAATCACGGTGAACCTAGAAGATGTGGTAGGCATGATTGACAAACTGAAGAGCAGTAAATCACTGGAGGATAGCAAATGTAACCCCAATATTTAAAAAGGGCTCCAGGGGTGATCCGGGAAACTACAGACCGGTTAGCCTGACTTCAGTGCCAGGAAAAATAGTGGAAAGTGTTCTAAACATCAAAATCACAGAACATATAGAAAGACATGGTTTAATGGAACAAAGTCAGCATGGCTTTACCCAGGGCAAGTCTTGCCTCACAAATCTGCTTCACTTTTTTGAAGGAGTTAATAAACATGTGGATAAGGGTGAACCGGTAGATATAGTATACTTGGATTTTCAGAAGGCGTTTGACAAAGTTCCTCATGAGAGGCTTCTAGGAAAAGTAAAAAGTCATGGGATAGGTGGCGATGTCCTTTCATGGATTGCAAACTGGCTAAAAGACAGGAAACAAGAGTAGGATTAAATGGACAATTTTCTCAGTGGAAGGGAGTGGACAGTGGAGTGCCTCAGGGATCTGTATTGGGACCTTTACTTTTCAATATATTTATAAATGATCTGGAAAGAAATACGAGTGAGATAATCAAATTTGCAGATGACACAAAATTGTTCAGAGTAGTTAAATCACAAGCAGATTGTGATAAATTGCAGGAAGACCTTGTGAGACTGGAAAATTGGGCATCCAAATGGCAGATGAAATTTAATGTGGATAAGTGCAAGGTGATGTATATAGGGAAAAAAAACCATGCTATAGTTACACAATGTTAGGTACCATATTAGGTGCTACCACCCAAGAAAGAGATCTAAGCATTATAGTGGATAACACATTGAAATCGTCGGTTCAGTGTGCTGCAGCAGTCAAAAAAGCAAACAATGTTGGGAATTATTAGGAAGGGAATGGTGAATAAAACGGAAAATGTCATAATGCCTCTGTATCGCTCCATGGTGAGACCCCACCTTGAATACTGTGTACAATTCTCATTGCCGCATCTCAAAAAAGATATAATTGCGATGGAGAAGGTACAGAGAAGGGCAACCAAAATGATAAGGGGAATGGAACAGCTCCCCTATGAGGAAAGACTAGAGAGGTTAGGACTTTTCAGCTTGGAGAAGAGAGGGCTCAGGGGGGATATGATAGAGGTGTTTAAAATCATGAGAGGTCTAGGACGGGTAGTTGTGAATCTGTTATTTAGTCTTTCAGATAATAGAAAGACTAGGGGGCACTCCATTAAGTTAGCATGTGGCACATTTAAAACTAATCTGAGAAAGTTCTTTTTCACTCAACGCACAATTACACTCTGGAATTTGTTGCCAGAGGAAGTGGTTAGTTCAGTTAGTATAGCTGTGTTTAAAAAAGATTGGATAAGTTCTTAGAGGAGAAGTCCATTACCTGCTATTAATTAAGTTGACTTAGAAAATAGCCACTGCTCTACTATTACTAGCAACAGTAACATGGAATAGACTTAGTTTTTGGGTACTTGCCAGGTTCTTAATGTTCTGTTGTCCATTTCCTCTTTGCCTTCAATGCATGGTGGCTTTCTAACTCCAGAGTACTCGGCTGAACAAAAGTGGGTACCCTTAGAAGCGTGGTCAGTAGGATTACTACCTGGAGAATCAGAGGCAACTGCACTCCAGAAGGAGAACTTGATGTAGTCTATTTTTCCTGCCCCTGACTGTTGAGACCAGGCGAACATCTGATCGCAAACAGAGCATTTCAGCTGGTTGCAGTGCAGTCTCAGGCATCGATAGCAGAGATCATGTCCATCTGTGAAAGACATTACCTGGGACTGACAAAACAGCAAGAAAGGCTGCTTAATAAAGCCGTGCGTATTATATATACATTTCTTTAGTATTCATTTTTGCCCATATTCACATTATATATTTTATTCATGTTTTTTTCTTCTCCTTCATGTTTTTTTCTTCTCCTTCCGTTCCCCCCCCCCCCCCCCCTTTTTTTTGTGAATGACACTGGGTCTGCCGTTTTTTCTAATACAGCACGCCGATGCCGGCATCTCAATGCTCTTTGAAGAGTTCGCAGCGATTTGCACTACTGTCATTTTGACTATTTTTACCTGGAGTAAGTGGTGCCATACACTGAGTCAGTATTTGGATGCTGTAAGTAACAATGCTTAAATTAAGTATACATGACTTAAAAGATAATGCCATGGGTTGAGGATCGATTAAGTTTTTATTTGGCTCAGTCTTCTTTTCACTCGAAGGTGTACTTTATTAATTTCACACGCCCACATTTTGCACAGTTTTTCCTTTCTATACATTATGCATTAATCACTTCCCTAGCAATCACATATGGTAATTCATCAATTTTAGTACATTCTATTATTTTTATTGATTTTATTATTCTGCATATACCAACTGAATAATTTTTTCACTTCAATTCCATAGGCACTTTATATAGGTTTTATTCACAGTTCTTTGATACAGATTTTATACATACTTAAATAGGAAGAATTTAATCTTTGTCAAGATATATAACGAATGACCAATCCTGCACTACCACTAATTGAGACATTTTGATAATTCATCATTACCATTTACTAATTCTGAATTTGCATTAATTTTATAGACACTGGTTTCTATTTTATTTCATTTACTTATCACTTCCCGATAGAGCCTTAATAAATACCCTTTTTAGTAATTCAATTCTCTATACACTTTCTCTTTTTCTCACTAGCTCTTTTTTCTGTTTATATTATTTGGAGAGCAATTTATTTAGAATCCGTTTGATCATTTAAATTAGCTATATATTTTTAAAGGCAATATCCATTTTTTAGGTATCTGTCATTTTTTAGCATTTAGTGCTGGTTTTAATTATTTATTGTCACTTTTACTGCACATTTTTATGTTCATGATATTTTTTATATATTTTATGTTCATACTACACACATCCATGTTACCATTTTATATGTTCATTTTATATGTTGATTTTACATGTCCATTTTTGAATGTTTGGTGATTTATTTATTATGTTATTTATTATTGTTTTATAATTTATTTTTATATCATTTGATGTCTATTATTGTATGTTTTTAGCCCCTGATGCAGCCCTATTGAAAGAGGGCGAAACTCAGCTGGAGTCGGGCCTATTGCACAATTTGATTCCACATAATAAATTCTAATTTTGGACATCTGGCTGCTTATTGCGTATTTCTGCTTCCAAAGACATTACCTGAATACAGCCACATATTTTAAATCCACACAATATGGCTTTCTTCTTACTGGACATCATGTTTTACAGTATTCTATGTGGTGGTGTTCATGAAATTTTTTTTTTCTGTTAGCAATGGAAATTGCTGTTCTGTTAAGCTACAGAAGGGATCAACAAGATAAAAGTAGTTTTGAGGAAAAAAAATTGAGGAGAGACTGAGTAACCATCCATGCTCTAGCTCAGACAAAAAAAAAAAAAAAAAAGACTGAATCTCTAAGGCAGCTCCCACACATGCTCAGTAGAACTCAAAGCTCTACTAGCTTGGCGAGGCAAGTCTGTTTAGTGCTGCCGGATGATGTTACCCAATTCAGCCTATTTATCGATGAAAATATGAATTATATATATTTATACAGCACTGTGTACATCTAGCAGTGCTATTTATTAGTAGTAGTATTAGTAGTAATAATAATAAATATACTTTTTAAAAAAGTGTTTTTAGAAGTAAACCATTACGAAAATATCCACTTCACGTAGGTAGTGATTGAGATGCTGGTGGGATCAATATGTAAGGGGCTGTCCAAACAGGAAACATGAGAAAACAATGTTCTTTCAACTGCCAAAGTTATAAAGTTATAAGTATGGTGAAAACTGCCTGCATAATGATCAGTGTCGGGAGCTAGCTGACACTGCACGAATGTTTCCCAATCTGGGGAGGTGGCTGCATCAACAAATGCACTACTTCAGGGGTGGTCTTCTCTAGTTCTCAAGAGCCACAAAAATATGCCAGGATTTCAGGATAGCTACAATAAATATGGATGAGATAGATTTGCATGCAGTGCCCTCTATTGTATACAAATCTATATCATGCATATTCATCGTGGCTATCCTGAAAACCTGGCCTGATTGTGGCTCTCGAGGACCAGAACAGGCCAAACCTGCACTACTTCCTCCACTTTCAAAGTTGTCTATTCAGAGACTTTCACTTTTTGCTGTCAGTGCAAAAGGGACAGACAACAGCAGCATGGGCAACACTTTCCAGTTAACAGTTTTGGCAGCAGATAAAGACCAAATAGTCCATCCAGTCTGCCCAGCAAGCTGCTTATGGTAGAAACTGCTGCTTATAGTTGCAATTCCCACTCCATGCAAGTTACCCCCATTCACCCTTCATTTCCAATCTCTAGCCTCCAGGAATCTGCAGTGTTTATCCCATGCCTTTGTGAATGAATTAGTTTACTGTTTTTGTCCTCACCACCTCTTCAAGAAGGTCATTCCAATCATCCACCACCTACTCCATGAAGAATGTTGACTGAGTCATCCCCCCTCCCATGCAGTTTTATTTCATGACCCCTAGTTCTAGTTTTGTTTCCCATGGAAAAGGTTTGAAGTTTGTACATCATTAAAACTTTTCAGTTATCTGAAGGTCTGTATCATATCTCCCCCTGCACCTCCTCTCTTCCAGGGTATACATATTTCAATCCTTCAGCCTCTCCTAAGTCTTCGGATTCAGACCCCAACATCATTTTGGTTATCCTTCTCTGGACTGTCTCCATTCTCTCTCTATCCTTTTTGAGATGCGGGCTCCAGAATTGAATAGGACTCGAGGGGAGGCCTTACCAAGGACTTATACAAGGGCATTATCACCTTTTTCTTACTGGTTATTCCTCTCTCTATGCATCCCAGCATTCTTCTGGCTTTAACTATCACCTTGTCACAGTGCTTCACCATCTTCAGATTGCCAAACACTATCACCCCAAGATCCCTCTCTTGTTCCATGCACAGTCTTTTCACCCCCTCCCCACCATCACATAGAGCTCCTTTATTTATTGTAAATATTTATAACCTGCCCTTCCATAGTTCAAGGTGCGTTACAATAAAAACACACACATATTAGTCACAAACAAATTAAATCATTAAAAAAACCACATCAAAAGGCTATGTGATGTTAAATGCCAACTTAATAGGTAAGGCTTGAAGGATTAAAAAAAAAATGTTAGTTTCTTGAGCCTTCTCAAGTCTGGAGGAAGAGAATTCCAAAGGATGGGAGCAGCGGTAGAGTGGGCTCATTCCCTGCTTTCATCAAGGTGAGCGAGCCTTGCCGATGGAATGTCTATGAGGTCTTGACTAGAGGAGCGCAGAGAATGAGAGGGAGTGTAGAACTTCAATGTGGAGGAAATCCAAGGAGATGACATTGTTTAACATATCATGAATGGTCAATGCAAGTTTAAATTGAATTCAGTAAGGAATAGGTAGCCAATGTAGAGATTGGAGAAGTGGAATAATGTGTTCACAAATCAGTGTGTTTATTTATTTTTTAACTTTTTTATACCGACATTAGTGTGAAACATCATATCGGTTTACAATAAACTGAAGGTAGAAAATATATGGAATAGGTAGGGGGAATGGACAAAAAGAATAAGAACAAAAATAAAAATATACAAGGAGATTGAACTAGATAATGAAAAAAATAGAGGGCGAAACGAAAGAGTAACTATATCAATGCATATCACAGGAGGGGAAGTTAACATGATGAGCAATGAGAGAATGTAACAGTATATATAAATATTACAAGCGTGGAGAGTTGACATGATGACAAAAATAAGTTAGGGTGAGAAATTCTATGGCAATGGGATAAAGGGGCAGGGACCTAGTCAGGGTAAGCCTGCTTGAAGATTAGAGACGGGCTGCAAAATTTTGAAGTATCTGATCAAATGGTATGAACAGGGAGGCCCAGTGAAGAGAGTTGCATTAACCTAAGCTAGAGAAGAGAAATGATTGTAAAACCATGCAAAAATCAAAGGGCTCAAGTAAAGGTTTGAGATGTTTACAATGTAAACCGAATTGATTAGTAACTTTGTTACTAGAACTTCGGTATATAAAACTGTTAAATAAATAAATAAATAAATAAATAAATGTTTGAGGAGACAAAAGTAAATGTGAAAGTGAGGCAATATATGGCTGCACAGAGATAGAAGAATCAATCATGATGCCAAGACTGCGTACTGAACTAAATTATTGCATCTCAGATGCATTAATCTGCACTTCTTGGCATTGAATCCTAGCTGCCAAATCTTCAACCACTCTTCAAGCTTTCTTAAAATCCCTTTTCATTCTCTCTACTCCTTCAGGCGTCCACTCTGTTGCAAACCTTATCCACAAATAGACAAACTTTACCTTCTATCCCCTTCTGCAAGCATTTGTGGTCCTAGGTTTCCAACTTTCTCCCTTGGTTTGCTGCTCTTCCTACTCATTTCTTCTGCTTTTTTGAGCTGACTGCTTATATTTTCTCCTCTCACTTCCTGTGTTGCTTAGGGGTGACGTTAATTTCATTGGTCACCTCCTGCCACTCCCGTCCTCTATTTTAAATGTCAGATAACATTTGATCTGAACTTTCCTGCCACAGACAAATATAGGCCATTCTTACCATATTCATGTTTTACTGCTACATAAATGGCCCCAGCCTCTGATGTATCCAAAATCATTCTTTTTACACTATGTTTAGAGCCATTAATTGAAATCAATATGGCATAGCCTTTCCTTGCCCATTAACAAGTAATACTTCTGAAATGGCAATAGTGTTTGCCATGTGCTAAATTTTTTTCTTAGATTTGGAAATCTTTCTGTACTGCACGGATACCATTTCTGGCAAAGTCATGGATGAATAACTGATCAGAGTCCCTACCTTCTTCTATAACACTAACTACCTGGTTTACATTTCTACTAACTGAGGATCCTGGAAGGCATTTAACTATTGTGCCCCCATAGAAATGAGTTCCCACTTTTTATTTTTCATTTCTGAGATCTTTATGAGGTCTTATAAATTATAGATTACAAAGATTAGAGGATTTGCTTTATAGTTATCATTGTTCTTTTTATCTGATATACTGTATCACCATGTTTTTCTTTAATCAAGTGTTATTTTGGATTTAAGTTTGAAATTAAGTATAAAAAAAAAAGTTCCCAAATTCGTTCCTCTGATAACTGAGTCTCCCAACAGCTTCTTTTATGATATTTGATAATGTTAGATGGTTTCTGGGTGCATTGGGCAACTTCCATCTCTTTCAATTATCACTTCATTTTCTAGTGCTAGATATTCTTAGTTTTCCAAAGCATAAAAGGGGCAACAGGAGGCCTTATTCTACCAGAGCCCACTATAAACCATTTATTCCTAGATTTCTGAGTCCTGGGTGTCTGACCTCTCTGTGAGTGCGGCAGATATCCAGGATGCTGCACAACAGGGAAAATTAGGTTTTTCAGAGTCATAGATCTTGTTCTACCAGAGCCCACCATAAAATATTTATTCCTGGGTTCCTGAATACTCTATGGAAGTTGGAGGAGATATTCTGTATACTGTAAAGTAGATTAGGTTTTTTCCGAACCCTAGACAATTCCTCTTTTAAATGAGTCTGCTCCTTTTTCACTGCAGACAACTGAAAACAAACTGGACAACCCTTGGTTCTCCAAATGGTAGACCTTGGGACATAAGCTCCACAATTGCTACACTGAATAAGAGACATTTGGCTAATAGTGACTAATATATAAGTAGTTAGATTGGTACTTGGAACTTATATTATGTAAACTAAATCTTTGGAAGAAATTTTTCAGAAAAGCACCCTAGAAGTGGGTAGGGGTGGGATGAGACAAGGCAGGTTGGGAGAAAAACTCTTATAGATACTAGTTTAGTTTATTGGCATTTATATACCGATGTATCAGATGGACCTTCACATCGGTTTACAAAAGTTACAGCATATTTGGAATACAATAATTGATAAAATAGTAACAGCTAAAAAGTACACAAGGTAAAAGAAATAAATTAACTGTTTAAAAGAAATAATCTAAGAACCACTAGAAAAACTCGTAAAAAACAGGAGTCAAATTAAAATAAACGTAATAAAACAATAAAATAGAACATATAGTAAAACAACAATAAATACAGATAAAGATAATATAATAGTAGCCCGTCAAGGAGGTTAAGAGCAATGTGAATACTCATTGTTTGCTGCTCATTTGTAACATTTCAAGCTTTTATTAGGATTCTGATCTGTGGTTTCGTACTCTATGAAAGCACATTTAAATAGCCAGATCTTTAATTCGGATTTAAATTGCTTTTTATCTGCAGTCAGTCTCAATGAAGTTTGTAAAGAGTTCCAAAGTTTTGTTCCGGCAATAGATAGAACACGCTCCTTTACATGGCTGAGCCTAGCAGATCTAATGGTGGGACCTGATAGAAGACCTTTATCAGCAGATTGCAAGTCCCTCTGTGGTACATGAAGGCACATAGATGTATTAAGCCATTCGGTATGGTCTCCATAAATGACATTGTGAATTAGGGAGGCAACTTTATATTGGATGCGGTATTGAATTGGAAGCCAATGCAGTTTAATTAGTGTTGGGGTAATGTGATCACATTTTCTCTGACTTGTCAAGATTCGTGCTGCGGGATTCTGCAAAACCTGAAGAAGGCGAATGCTGGACACCGGTAAACCAAGAAGCAAGGAATTACAGTAGTCTAAATTTGCGAAAATAAGAGACTGTAAAATGGATCTAAAATCTGTAAATTCCAAAAGAGGTTTTAGCCTACGCAAAGTTAACAATTTGTAATAGCCATCTTTCAACTTTGTAGAAATATGTTTTTTGAGAGAAAACTCAGTATCGATAATAACACCTAAATCACGGGTATTAAAACAAGGGTTTATATTTATATTATCGGTGAAAGTCAAAGTAGGAATACTCTTAAGATGGCATTTGCGTTCAAGTAACAGAATTTCTGTTTTATTCGTATTTAAAATTAGACGTAGGTGCTGAAGTAATTTTTTTAGTGAAGAAATAAATTTTGATAAGTTCTAACGTATCTTAAATAGAAGTTTCTATAGGAATTAAAAACTGAATGTCGTCTGCATACAAATAGAATTTCAGACCTAATCCATTTAAAAAATGACAAATAGGTAAAACATATACATTAAAAAGTGAGGCAGACAATGTAGATCCTTGGGGGACACCTGTGGCTAAAGTAACTTTTTCCGAGGTGACATTATTAATTTTTACTTGGTACGACCGATTATTAAGAAAAGAAGAAAACAAGTTAAAAACTAAACCACTTATCCCAATCTCTGTTAAGCGTTTCAATAAAATAGAATGATCCACAGTATCAAAAGCTGACGACAAATCTAACAGAACTAAAAAATAACTTTTCCCAGTATCGAAACCTCTTAAAACGGTGTCCATAAGAGCAAGAAGTAACGTTTCGGTGTTAAAATTTTTTCTAAATCCATACTGATTGGGAAATAGGATATTATTTGATTCTAAATAGGAATCGAGCTGTTTTTGAGTTACTTTTTCTAGAATTTTTGCTAGAAACGGTAGATTAGAGATAGGCCTATAATTACTTAAGTGTATTATCTAACATAGGTTTTTTTAAATATAGGTTTAATTATAGCATTTTTTAATATATCAGGGATAAGACCTTCATTTAATGATGTGTTAAAAATGTCAGTAATGAGTGGCGCTATAATATCAGCCATAGATTTGAGGAAGCAAACTTGAATAGGATCTAAAGGATGTTTAGCAGGATTTAATTTTTTAATGTAACATTAATGTAACTTTCAATTTCAAGCAAAGAGACAGAATCAAATAAAGCCCAGTTAATATCAGGTTTTATTGGCATTGTAACTTCTTGAATAAGACTGTTTGAAATTAATAAATCAATTTTTTCTTTAAAGAATAAAGCAACCTCATTACATTTATTCTCTGGTAATCCCTCAACATTAGTAACATTAGTAACTTTATTAAAGACTAACAAGGATTCTTAAAATTCTATATAATAAGCAAAGCTATAAAGAGATTTCAAACCAAACACACAGATAATGCAGAAAATTATCAGCAAGAAAAAGTACTTTATATTATGGATACCTTAAAATAAAATTAACTTCAGACTTATCTGAGCAACAAAGTCAGGAAGGTATGTGTGTCTGTATACTTGAAGAAAAACACCAAAACAAACATTTACCATTTTTCAATTCTAAGTTGAAAGAAGATTTCTATATTGGCCAAAGGCTAACCCAAAATTTTGAAGGATTACATGTATGTGGGGAAATGTGACAACAGGAGACTTGATGGGAGGCTTCAAATGAAGCAAGCCCTATATAAAACTGACAACTAAAGGCTGAACAGAGATGAATTTTTCGTTTTCATGGTGAAAAGCATCAACTGTACTTAGGTAAACCCTGAGCCGGTTCTTGACTTGACTCAGAGAGATTAGCGGGGTCTCAAGAAGTGTGTGTGTGTGTACAGGAGAGTGTATCTAGGGCTTTTCCCTCACACCATACAATAAAAGTCATCCAAACCATAGATTTCCTTAACAAATTATTTTTGGAAACCAGAAGAATATAAGCAGACCTGGATTTAGACCTAGGCAAAGTAGGCCACTACCTGTAGTGCTGAATTCTTAGGCACTGGCGCATTACTGGAATTGCCATGCTTAAATCCAAACCTGATGACATTTCTCTTCTCTAGCAGTGCTGGCTCCAGTTGCAGCAACAGAAGATGAAGAAAAATCAATGCTGGGCCTTTAGCAACCCTTGCATGTTGACCAATACTGGGGGGCATCCCGCACCTTGTAAGGGTGTGCATGGTAACAAGAAACTCATGCTGGAAGAGGGAGAGCTCTGCAGTGTCCACTGGCAAGTGAGGCTGCTGAAGGCCCCATACTGATTTTTCATCTTTTGTTGCTGCTCCAAATGGAGCTGGAACCATGACTTCAAGATAAGGGAGAGGGACGTCCTGAGAGAAAGATTGTCCTTTCCTCAGTCCTGTAGAGAGGAGGGGGAGGATAACTCATCCTCTCCCCCATTGCCTATGAGCACTCACAATCTTAATCCAGTCCTTAATACAAGACAACACTGGACAGATTGAAGGGCTGTAGAACCACCTCTTTAAACTTTCATACTGAGCATGTCAGACATCCAATATTGGGGTGGCATAGCAGCTCCTGAACTAGAGCGATCAGCCCTGAGGAATTTCCCAACCTGAACTGATCCTTGATAGACATTTCCTGGAAGAGCAGGAACCAAATCTGCCTTGGCTAAAATGAAACTATGAGAATCATAGTTCCACAATCATTGTGCTGTTACAATAATAAATTTACTAACATCCTCACACACACAAAATATACTCCAAAAGATAAAATAGGGAAGACGTGTTATGGTAATGAATTAGAAATCCTAAAGAACAAATGATATTTTGATGTTCAAATCTTGTTTTCTCACAGACTCCATCACCATGATAAACCTCTTTACCTTACTGAATCTCGGTTCACATAACTTTAGTCTATACTGTTCTCTCCCTATCCCCCTTTGGAAACTGTCATGCAGAGGACTGGAAAAATCTTGAATGTCAAATTCCCAGGTTCATAAAATTTAGTCCCTGACATTGCCCAAAGATCAACAGGAGCAATTGCCACTGATCTATGCCTAGCAGATGCTGCCTAAGTTAACACAGACCCAGAGTTGCTGCACAGAGTAGGACAATCTGTCACCAAAACATACAGAAAATGAGTTGCTACTATGGGCCACTGAAATTCCCTGCTAACAATCTCCATCTAGACAAAGAGGCTGCCGGGATAGAAAAGATTGTGGTGAACAGAATGGAAGAAGGGGAAGTGAGGGGGGGGGGAAAAAAAGGACATAAAACGAATGGAAAAAAAATAAATACAAAGTGTTAAAAAAAGTAACTATTTTCCTCAACTCCTAAAAATGTTGAATGGTGTCTAAGTTTTCTAGTCTTGATTAAGCAAATAAAACAAACTTGGGAAGAAAAAAACTTTACATCCAAGTGATAGTTACATATTTGCTTTTGAAGAATTAGAACTGTAAAATACAACATTCATTAAAATTCTGTTTGGATGGAAGGTTCTATATAAACCCCCAAAATAATTTACCAAATTAATGATTACAAAGAGTTAGCTTTTTCCTTTTACTAGTCCTAGCGTCTTCTTTGAAGAATTAATTTAAAAAAGAATGTTAGAACTTTAATAAGTACCTAATTAGCTCCACAATTGTCAACTGATAAATGTATTTGTTGATTAATAATTTGTTTTACAGGAAAGATAGACAGTTGCTAAAACATATCTTTTGGGTTCTGTTATGACATGCACCAAAGATAATAAAGTGTAAATCACAAATTACTAGAATACATTCATCAAGTCAAACCAGGGCATGACTTATGGACCACCCAAAGGTCATTTTGTCATTACCTATAATTGTTAACGAAACATGAGGGAGGGATAATAGAAACTTTTATGCTCTAAGAACCAAACTAATGGATTGAAAATCAACAATCACTAACAGTGACAGTGGAAAGCTGAAAAAAAGACTCAGTTAAAATTGCAGAAAAAACATTTTAAATGTAGTTCAGTCATACTATTAGCCAGAATAATCATTTATGCAATCAAAACTGTTTTATTCTTAATTACTTCTAGAATATTTCTATAATTCTTGTTTTACAATGAAAAGTGTAATGTATATTGTGTAGATCAGTGAAAAACTCCTACTTTATTTTGATTTTTATGACAACAAAATGTTAAAAATGTACCAGGGTAGATATAACAATGGCCTATCCATGTTCAATTTCTCCTATTCATCCTTCTAGCAGTCAGAAATGGTTACTAACAGTCAATTATTCATAAGAGAATTAGCAGCTACAATGGTAGTAGAGAAAATATTTATTTTTAAAAGAATATGGTACCTTCCCAGACCAAAAATTAACGAGATTTTATATTAGCTTTCATGCCAGTTACATCCCAAAAAAAGGAAGCTATAAGGTCCCATAAGCTTATGTACATCACTATCTCTGAATAATTATTTTAGTCCAATAAAAATTCCTAACTTACAAGAATCCATTTATATCTTCTCCAAATTAACCTATTTCTATTTTAAATACTCCCATCTTTTCTAGACACTAATGCAAGCGATTGATCGTTTCAGCATCCTTCCCCTCAAAAAGACAATATAATGATAATGAACATATTGCACAGATATCTCTTAACACAGTAAGGACAGTTCTCGTTTAATTGAAGCTAAGGCTATATTTTTTTAGCTTCGGTGATATATAATTATTCCCTGAGAAAAGTGTGTGTCTGATGTTATAATCAAGTACTAATTTGGATTATCATCTATTTTTCTGTTATAGATTTATTAGTTTAAGTATTTGCTGAAAGGCCAGGATCATGATCACTATTGTTTATGGAGTGGTATTTAAAATGTATCTTGTTTCTTTCCTTAGAGTCAGACATCTTCAAACATGTGAAATCTTACTGTATTTTAGATATATCAAAAATTTACTACGTAAAACATTTAGAAAAAAAAAAGACTACTATTAGACTTTTCTGTAGTCCATCTAACCAGGATGATGAAAGACTGAAATAACAACGAAGATTAGACAAGCTAATAAAAATGTCAACAGTAATAATGGGAGACTTCAAGTACCCTACTGCTGATTGCATGAATGTCTCATCAAGACATATTATGGGAGGCAAAGTTTCCAGATGCCATAAATTACTTGTTCATGGAATAGCTGGTCTCAGGATTCAACGATAAGGGGAGCTATTTTAAATCCAGGTCCTCAATACCACTGAAAACTAGGACAAGGAGTAATGGTGGAGAGACCGCTTGGCAATAATGATCATAATGCAATTACAAAAGGGAGAATATTGAATAAAAACTGCTGCAGTAATATTTTGCTCTAAAAAGAAAAGACTATTATAAAATGCAGAAATTAGTTACAAATAAACTAAAAGAAACAGTAGCAAAAATTAAAAATTTGAATGAGAGATTTTTTTTTTTTTTTTTTTAAATACCATCTTGAAAGCCCAGGTTGTTAGCTCCAAAGTGCTCCTTGCCTGCTACAATAATTTGCTTCTATTTCTCTATTTCCTCGTGGTTTCAATTCGATGAGCAAAAGAAAAGCCAAGGCTTGTAACTATCCTCAGGTTTTGGCAGTATCATCTATAGACAAACATCTTTTTCAGCTCCATGATCCTCCATTAAGCTCCATGGAGAGGTCACTGGGTAGAATGTTAAGCGAAGGACTGCATCATCTGCCCAGACCCTGAGGCATCATTGATTCTGGAGCATTGCCACATTCCTTCACAGTAGGCTCTCCAGACTAATAGTGGGGAATGAGTTTCTCCTCTAGCGTAGCAGAGTGACATGTGGTAAACCAGACTGTCTGTGGATTTCCAGATGGAGCTACTTGCTGGGGGAAGTAAGTTTGGCTCTATGGAACAGAACGCAGTGGAAGGTTTGTCTCTGGGTGAAAGTCAAGTTTCTGCTCAGACATCAATCAGGTAAATCAGGTAAATTTGGAAGGGGTTCAGTCAAATGAGGTACTGTGTCCTGAATTAAGACCCCTTGTTATTACTTTGGATGCAATATAGGAAGTTATTAAACTTTCCTCAAAGTTGGTTCAGTTTGACTCAATAAGCTATTTCTTTTACACTACAGAATATTCAAGAACAGATTTCAGTTTTGTCTCAAAAAATGGAAGTTTTGGATTCTAAAACAGCGACTGTGCAAGACTGTCAGGCCTATTTCTAAAGTTCATCTTTTCTTTCAACATACAGTTGAATTATTAGAAAATTTGATTTGTAGGCCAAATATTCAGATTATAAGTTTTCCTAGGAATCATTTGGTTCCCCCCACGGAAATGTTAAGAAAATACTTTATGGGGTACTGAAAATACCAGAAAATCTTATAACTCCTATATCAAAGTTTATTACTTGCCTTCTTTTAAAAAAGTATCGGAGGGTGTTTCATCTCAAGTGTCTTTGGATATTCTTAATTTCTGTTTTGGAAAAATCAGTAGAAGATGAGGTTATACCATTGACATTGTAACCTTAGGTTTGGACTCCAGAGATAACATATTGAATCTTTTTTTTTGCAATAGGGATATTTTATTTTTTGTTTTTGAAGTATACATTTTTCCTGATGTTGCAAAGCTGACCCAAGCTAAGAGGAGGAGATTTTTTTTTTTTTTTTTTTTAATTGTTGAGACCTACAACTATACAGTTAGGTGCCTCATTTTGGCTTAATGTCCCCTGTAAATGTGTTGTGAAATTTAAGGTGGTAAAATAAGTGCTCTATGATCCCTCCCAGTTGGCTACTTTTTTTTTAAATGAGAGAAAATCCAAGCTGAATGCTTCATTACCTTTGAGCACTGGAGGCACCTCTTCCCCAGTTATGGAAGGGTGCTAGAAAGGTAGTTGATGTCCTCAACATTTGGTCTTTTTTCTTCTGTTTGTATTAATATTTCTTCTGATACTAGGAATGGTATTTTTATTTAGAACATTTTCTAAGTGGGAAGGATCAGAAAATGTATATTTGTTCCCATGAAAACTAAGGCAGCAATTGGCAAGGGAACTTCAAGAAAAAAGAAGCTCCTAATACAAAGCATCTGAGTTCTTCCCCCCCCCAATAAAAATCTTGCTTTTAAGCTGAGTAGACCAAGCCATAGCTGAGAGTATACTCAGTTTTGGGCCACAAAAGAAAAACATCTTTTATATTTAAAGTAATTACATTAAATCAAGTTCTCTAAATTCAAGAAAACAAGCAGAGTTACCCTGGTAGATTTCATCCTGAGAAGACTCCAAATATTCTGACAAGTCAGTTGTGAGGACCTACTATTAGGGCCCCACCCCCTCACATTCTCATTCTGCACTCTTAATAGAATATAATATGTTTGGATATCTCAACTGTACCTTTATTAGATATTTTGAGAATGTACCTTGGGTATTTCTTAAAAAGTTCCTGGAGGATAACAGCTTAGTTTTAGGAAAGTTAAGGAGACAAGTTCTTAAACCTAACTGCATTCTCCAAAGCTTTCAGTTTGAAATACAGGATGAAAATTTCATAATATGAACCATCCTAACACTCTGCAATGAAGATATTTATGGGTCTATCTTGTCCAAATACACTGTTCCCAACCCCTTTTTTTAAATTTTTTTTTTTTAGAATCTTCCAATTTGGAGGCTGTAATTTTAGTAAAATATATATTTGATAAATAAAAATCAGCCAAAATGCTCTCAGTTCTACTGACTTCTTTCCAGACATGCTCCAAAATAACACCCTTCTTAGCAGCTAGCAGCATCCCTTGCTGTTTATCTCCCAAGTGCAAAGGAAGTAAAACAAGTGACAGGAGAAGTTCAACTGACCTGAGCCATGTTGCCACCAATCTCTACTTCCTATCTTAGAGTTGCTTTGCCTGTGAAGACTGGATGTGTTTCAGATCATCAGCTTCCCACAGTGCCAACATGTAGCTGCTGACCTTCACTGCTCGAACCCCACCCTCTCCAAGTACTTCATAGACACCACTATCACCATAGGAGTAAATTCTACCTTGGATCAGTGGTGAGGAAGGTGGTCTTTCGCCAGGATTCCAAAATTAACCTAACTCAAAAGAAACCTTCTCATTTGAAGATACTGATTCCCCTGGACAAAAATGTTCCTGTCTATCATGCCCCTCACTAGGGCTACAGAATAAAAGTATGTCTGAAAACGTGTGTTTACTCTTCCATTTCACCTAATGTTGAAATGACCGAAGATTAAAGAAAAAAGAAATAGCCACTAACTAGGAAGACATTAGCATCTTACCAAAGCAGTCATCTTATCCCACTGAACAATTGTTCCTTTAAAAAAATGGTTCAAACACTAAAAGAACTTTGAAAATCGCTTTCATCTCTACATGGTTTATGTGCAATCTCTGCTCTTGAATGTACCAAGTGTCTTGAGAGCAGATAATGGAGGTGCGCCTCCCAGCTTGGATGGAGGCATCCAATGTTTGCTGAAACTGCGGGAGATGCAAAAGCTGACCACAAAGGAGAATCCATCAGCTCAAGGAATGGGTGAGAAATATGAAGAGAGCCATTGGCTATAAGCATCAATGCCAAGAAAGATCAAGGTTCCATTGATCTCTCCTCTTTTACAGATGACCAAAGGATATAACATGGACTGTGACTGTCATGTGATCCAACATTGCCACAAAAGTGGCAATGTTGGCCAGCTAGAAAAAGCAAACTATGCAAGTTATCCTTGTTCATTCTTTTAACAGGAAAGTAGGCTTTTCAGTTCTGTGTTTCTAAGTATGCTCCAATATATTCCAACTGCTTTGGTGTAAGCTTGGACTTTTTTCTCTTAGATATTACTTTTAACATCCAAACAGAAAGAAAAAAAGAAGCATTATTCCATTATTGTGCGTCAATATCCCGCACTAAAGTATTTAACACGCCACCTGGTGAGCCACCCCATCCACCCCTTTCATACACATAAAAAATGATCTCTTAGGTCATCTTAAGGGAGCGAGCAACATTTACAGGCAATTTTAAATCCCCCCCCCCCAAACACAAAATCCAGGGGTTAGGTGTGTGGTTGGGACATTTTAGAAGAGGTCCAGCCGCGCGTGTAACCCCCGTTACGTGTACAAGAGCCAGCTCTTGCAAAAGGGGCAATCTGGGGGCGTGAGGGGGGGGAAGAGAGCTGGAGGCGGCCAGTACAGCGGCCATTTGCCACTGTGCTGGAGGATCGCACGCTAGCAGCCAGCTGGCATAAGTTTTTTTAACAAAGGAAAAAAGAAAAAGGTATGACCTTATAAGGGGTCGGGGAGGACAGGGGAAGAGGGAGGGAGTTGGGCAGGGGTGTAGGGAAGCGGACTGGGAGAGAAGTGGGGAAAGCCGGGTTGCATCACTGCGCGGAAATTGCATAATTCTCCCCCCCCCTTGTGCAAACAGTAGGAAAAGATTAAAATTAACACTTGAAAATCAAGAGAGATGTAGAGCTTCAGTTAGTGCACAAAATCTTCCACACCAGTTCCCACAATTTCTGTGCCTTGTTAGATCTTTTCATTTAAAACTTCCAGTTCCATCATTATCTCCACACCTCTCTCAATCCTTCTTCGGAGGTTGCTTGTTCATCTAATGTCTCAGTATAACCGTTCTTCCAGTTAGACAATTTCATCACAATATTCTGAGTCTCCCAATTTTGGACTGCATCTAGTACAAATGGGAAAAGAAAAATTCTTGGGTCCTCAGGGACCAAGTATTTTGTTATAACTTGAAAAGTAAAATTGATATTCCTTCAAAACTGACCCAAGACAGTGAGCTGAGATTTTTTGTAATTTAGTGCAAATTCCAGAGAGGAGAGTGTAGATTGTATAGGATATGAATACCTTAGTCTTCAAGGATCTGTTTGATATAGGGGAATCGCCTAAATATGGGAAAACTAAGACATTGTTCTTGCTGACATGGATAGCCACAACTTAAGACATTTGATGAACATTTTTGAAACTGTAGCTAGACTGAATGGGAGAACGCTATACTGGTAATGCTAGTCTACTACTGTGAATCGGACATATGTTCTGTGGTAGGTAGGGATGGGAATATCTATATAGAGATATTTCAGATCCAAGGATGTTCGCCAACTGCCAACTTCCAAGCAAGAAAAAATGATGCTGAGCGAGTTAATTCTGAATTTTTCTCTCTTGCAGAACTGTTTACTTTCCTTAAGTTTAGGATAGGGTAGAAACTTGACTTTTTTTGGAATAAGAAAATACCTTGAATAAAAGCCCTTACCCTCTTTACACTATTGGGAATGGTTCTATTGCATGAGCTGATAGTAGGGAGATTAACTCATTCTTTAGAATCTGAAGTTAGCCTGAAGAAACCTGATGAGGACAAGGAGAGAAGTATTTGAGTTTCAAAAATGTCACTATGCCATGAAAACTATTGTTAGAACCAGTCTGGTGATGAGTGATCTCGGGGGAGGAAATATTGAATCCTCATTCCCCCCCCCCAAAGGGCTTTGAGGAGTATGAATTAGGTAGTATGGTGGTCAAAATATTAGCAGTCTTTTTATGACTGCTGTGCATAAGAACATAAGAAAATGCCATACTGGGTCAGACCAAGGGTCCATCAAGCCCAGCATCCTGTTTCCAACAGTGGCCAATCCAGGCCATAAGAACCTGGCAAGTACCTAAAACTAAGTCTATTCCATGTAACCATTGCTAATGGCAGTGGCTATTCTGTAAGTGAACTTAATAGCAGGTAATGGACTTCTCCTCCAAGAACTTATCCAATCCTTTTTTAAACACAGCTATACTAACTGCACGAACCACATTCTCTGGCAACAAATTCCAGAGTTTAATTGTGCGTTGAGTAAAAAAGAACTTTCTCCGATTAGTTTTAAATGTGCCCCATGCTAACTTCATGGAGTGCCCCCTAGTCTTTCTACTATCCGAAAGAGTAAATAACCGATTCACATCTACCCGTTCTAGACCTCTCATGATTTTAAACACCTCTATCATATCCCCCCTCAGTCTCTTCTCCAAGCTGAAAAGTCCTAACCTCTTTAGTCTTTCCTCATAGGGGAGTTGTTCCATTCCCCTTATCATTTTGGTAGCCCTTCTCTGTACCTTCTCCATCACAATTATATCTTTTTTGAGATGCGGCGACCAGAATTGTACACAGTATTCAAGGTGCGGTCTCACCATGGAGCGATACAGAGGCATTATGACATTTTACGTTTTATTCATCATTCCTTTTCTAATAATTCCCAACATTCTGTTTGCTTTTTTGACTCCCGCAGCACACTGCACCGACGATTTCAATGTGTTATCCACTATGACACCTAGATCTCTTTCTTGGGTTGTAGCACCTAATATGGAACCCAACATTGTGTAATTATAGCATGGGTTATTTTTCCCTATGCATCACCTTGCACTTATCCACATTAAATTTCATCTGCCATTTGGATGCCCAATTTTCCAGTCTCACAAGGTCTTCCTGCAATTTATCACAATCTGCTTGTGATTTAACTACTCTGAACAATTTTGTGTCATCTGCAAATTTGATTCTCTCACTCGTCGTATTTCTTTCCAGATCATTTATAAATATATTGAACAGTAAGGGTCCCAATACAGATCCCTGAGGCACTCCACTGTCCACTCTCTTCCACTGAGAAAATTGCCCATTCAATCCTACTCTCTGTTTCCTGTCTTTTAGCCAGTTTGCAATCCACGAAAGGACATCGCCACCTATCCCATGACTTTTTACTTTTCCTAGAAGCCTCTCGTGAGGAACTTTGTCAAACGCCTTCTGAAAATCCAAGTATACTATATCTACCGGTTCACCTTTATCCACATGTTTATTAACTCCTTCAAAAAAGTGAAGCAGATTTGTGAGGCAAGACTTGCCCTGGGTAAAGCCATGCTGACTTTGTTCCATTAAACCATGTCTTTCTATATGTTCTGTGATTTTGATGTTTAGAACACTTTCCACTATTTTTCCTGGCACTGAAGTCAGGCTAACCGGTCTGTAGTTTCCCGGATCGCCCCTGGAGCCCTTTTTAAATATTGGGGTTACATTTGCTATCCTCCAGTCATCAGGTACAATGGATGATTTTAATGATAAGTTACAAATTTTTACTAATAGGTCTGAAATTTCATTTTTTAGTTCCTTCAGAACTCTGGGGTGTATACCATCCGGTCCAGGTGATTTACTACTCTTCAGTTTGTCAATCAGGCCTACCACATCTTCTAGATTCACCGTGATTTGATTCAGTCCATCTGAATCATTACCCAAGAAAACCTTCTCCATTACGGGTACCTCCCCAACATCCTCTTCAGTAAACACCGAAGCAAAGAAATCATTTAATCTTTCCGCGATGGCCTTATCTTCTCTAAGTGCCCCTTTAACCCCTCGATCATCTAACGGTCCAACTGACTCCCTCACAGGCTTTCTGCTTCGGATATATTTAAAAAAGTTTTTACTGTGAGTTTTTGCCTCTACAGCCAACTTCTTTTCAAATTCTCTCTTAGCCTGTCTTATCAATGTCTTAAATTTAACTTGCCAATGTTTATGCTTTATCCTATTTTCTTCTGTTGGATCCTTCTTCCAATTTTTGAATGAAGATCTTTTGGCTAAAATAGCTTCTTTCACCTCCCCTTTTAACCATGCCGGTAATCGTTTTGCCTTCTTTCCACCTTTCTTAATGTGTGGAATACATCTGGACTGTGCTTCTAGAATGGTATTTTTTAACAATGACCATGCCTCTTGGACATTTTTTACTTTTGTAGCTGCTCCTTTCAGTTTTTTTCTAACAATTTTTCTCAAAGTTTCCCTTTTGAAAGTTTAGCACGAGAGCCTTGGATTTGCACACTGTTCCTTTTCCAGTCATTAAATCAAATTTGATCATATTATGATCACTATTGCCAAGCGGCCCCACCACCGTTTTTTGTTCAGCTCTATCCCTGGCTCTGCGCTACTTAGGCTACCGTTGAAAACAGTCTTTGATAAGAATAGAGCAGAAATATTCTACAAGGGTAATAGTATTTTTCTTCTATTGCAAACAATTAATCCTTTTGAGTCTATTTGTTTCTAACAGTTGAACCGCCATAAAGTTGTGATCTTTAGTCCTTCCCGATGCAGTTGTTTCAAAACAGTCTGTCAGGGAACTGTGTAACTCATAACAAGTTTGAAATATCCTGTGGTATATCTGTGAAACTACAAACAATTTTTTTCAACACGAAGATAAGGACAAAGATTTTTTGCCATACCTTTTTTTGTTTGGGTTTTTTTTTTGTTCTCTTAGACACTTAGAATCAACAGCTGTAGAGAAAATCATTTTATTAAATGCTATAAAAGATTATAAATCTTAAACATTAAATAAGATACCTCATGAAGAGGCAGAGTGCCACGCAAGGCACTAGCATCAACTCCTCTCTCAAATGATTTTACTGATAAGTCATTATATAGAATTTACAGTTCTTTATTTCCAACTCCTAAACTAGGTTACATATTTGTCAAAATTTCTACGATTGACCTCCTCTTATAAACAAATATGAATGGCCATAAAATCATTCAATTCTTGTCTTTTGTAAATATTTTCTTGGAATTTTGCAGCATTAGTGGCCTTGTGTCTAAGAATTTTTTTTTTTTTTTATAATTTTAAAATTTATTTAAAATTTTATATAGTGTCAAGTTATTTACCATCGCAACGGTATAACCCTCTGCCTCTAATTTGCCACACAGGGGCATTTCACTAGCCACTGCCTGAGAAGTCAAGCAAACCTCAGAATGAGGGTTTTGTCAGAATGACACTCAATCACCCAGCTCTCTCTCCGCAGCAGGTGGAACCTGTACGCCTCACCCTTCAGGGAGCACACTGTTCAGACCAAGGTATTACTTGATTCCAGAGTGCGGAGCAACTTTATCCAGGAGTCACTCGTGTCAGCATAACTGGCACACCACCAGCTGACCAGAGCTTACACTCTTTCTTCAGTCTATGGTGAGCTTTTGTCTGGCTGCTTGATCCAGGTCACTTTGCCTATCACCATGCAGACTGGTCTTCATCAGGAAAGTATCAAGTTCTACGTATTTCCCAGAAAGGTCAACCCTGTCATTTTCAGGTTACCCTGGCTTCGACTTCACCAACCTATTGTAAATTACAGTATGTTACAAATTACCCACTGGGGCCCCTTCTGCCAAAAGCACTTTTCTGTTCAGACCCCATCTCTGGTCACACTAGCTCAGACAATCTTGTCTTATTTGAAGAACCTGCTGCCCCTGTATACCACTGTTACCAACAAATATGACCAGCAACAGTCACTTCACAGCTTTGGTGACCATCCAAATTCATCAAAACCCTGCCTTGTGGAATTAGAAGCCATTACCATTGAGACAGTGACCATCCTCATTCAACACAATGACTCAAGGACCCATGGGCCATGCTTTCCTTTCTGTGAAGGATCCTCTTCTGCAGAAAAGGATCAACCGTGGATTTTCTTTTATGTTCTTCCAAAACCAAAGGATTCTTGGAACTTCTTCTAGAACTCATGCCAATCCCCCAGTTGGTAAAATTATTCTACTGATGATCTCCACAGAAGATTAAGACAAGAAGCTTGGGGAGGAGGCTTTGAAAGGGGGAGTACTGTAACATTTGCTGGTTGCAGGTTTGGCCCTCAATGGCATCACTCACCTCCCGGACCTAACACAGCACAGACGCTGCCAGCATAAGAGATGAATAGTTTTGAGGCCTGACAATGCAGGGCAAGTTCTCTTGCAGTAGTAAGCCAAGGCTCTTTTACAGTACAGTATATGAAGGGCTCTCACATTCATTTGTGTGTGGCCTTGGAAAGAATGTGGGTATCATGATGGCTTGAGTTATATGAAAAGTTGAAACCACTTTTGAAAGCATTTGGAATGAGTAAAAAGAGTGTAATGTTCCAATGCCTGAAACTCACTGACTTCTGCCTGACATGATTGCAACAAAGACTACTACTTTCCATGTGAGACACTTCAAAAGAGCCAGTCTCTAATGGCTTGAAGGGTAGCTTCAAAAGCTGTGCCAGAATGACAATATCCCATTTAACAGGTGGTTTGGCCACTGGAGGTTAAGCATGCTATAGGCCTTTCATAAACCTTAACTCTAAAGGATGAATAGAAATCAGCTTGCCTCTTACTTGAAGATGTCATGCTGCTATGGCAAGAGGTACATCCTGATTAACCAACTACTGAGTCCTGAAGAGAAAAGTACTGAAGCAATTCTCATGGTTCACAGGCAAACGGGTCCAGGGAGCGTTCTTGACACCAGGAACAAAACCATTTCTATTTAAACTGTAAGCCTTTGTAATGAGAGCTTCCTGACCAATACCAGTATGTCTTCAACTCCCTTGGGTAAGGAGAGTGATGGGATCAGCGAGTATTCAACTTCCAGGCTATCAAATTGAGAGGAAAGATTTAGATGATATAGTTGCCCCTCTTCTTGAGTTAAGGACGGATAGGGGAACTGATGGACAGTTGCACTAGGTACGCAAACCACACTTGGGCCATGTTAGTGCAATAAGTATTAGGTGGGCCTAGTCCTTGAGCACTTTTTGTACCATCTTCGCTATGATCGGAATCTTTGGAAAAGCATACATGAAATCTACATTTCAAGCGAGCAAAAAAGCATCTTGAGTGGAACTGAGTTCGCTTAGAAGAATGGAGCAAGATCTTTGCACTTTTCTGTTTTCCTCTGATACAAAAAGATCAAGTGAGGGGTGTCTCCAAAAGCTGAACAGTAATTCTGTCGTCGACTGATGGAAGGATCCCCCTTGTGAGGGTGAAACACCCTAAGGCGGTGATTCCTGGAAGACAAGTCACTTGTAGAATAGCTTGATGGTTGTACACCCAATCCCATATCCTTATAGCCTCTTAGGAAAGAGTCTATGACACTATGTCTCCTTGCTTGTTCACAAAACATGCCTACTTTGTTGTCTCTTTGAATGATTCCCTTTCCCACGAGAAGCGAGAAAGCACTTAAGGTGTGTCTTCTCTCATAGTTCTAGCAGATTGATTTGAAACTGCCTTTCTACCAATGATCAAGACCCCTGGGAGCTGAAGGGATCTGTGTACACTCCCTATCCCTTGGTGAAAGCATCTGTCATCACTTGATAGGGGTGTCCCTTCTTGTAAGATGCTTAGCCACCAGTGGAACTTGCATGTCATCTCTTGCGAAACATTCACTAACATTGTCAAGAGATAACTGGTCCTCTTGGAAGTGGAAACCCCATTGCACAATTTATTTATTTTTATTTAAAAACTTTTCTATACCGTCGTTTAGTCGTGCACCATCACAGCGGTTTATAGGGAGGCACATACATTCCTGATTGGGTAAAAATCTCTAACAAAGTGCCAATAACATTTCAGTTACATGTTTTACTAATAAAATTAAATGATAGGTGACATGGATCTTGTCCATTTATATGGTTATGGGGGTAACCATACAATTTGCATGTGGAGGAGGGTTAGTGACACTACATAACCTGCCACCATCATTATGTGGGTCCAGAACAACTAGCATTTCCCTGGTTGTTGTCTTTTCTGTGTTTGGCAACAGATGAGCTGGGAATCTGAGAAGAAACATTCTCTCCTACAAAGTGTCTATCCATGTCCCAATGAATTTGATTTCCTGAGACAGGATGAAGGGTCAATTTTTAAAAATTCATGAGAAATTTCAGGGATTATAGGAATTTAATTGTTTTGTTTTCTCCGGGAAGATCAATGCTGCTTCCTGAGCAGTTGCCATTATCAGCCAGTCATCCATGTAAGAGAAAACAGATGCCCTGGCAATGGAAATGCACTACTACTACTACTACTGCTACTGCTACTGCTACTACTGCTGCTAGGCATCTGACAATGACCTTTGGTGTTGCTGAGAAATCAAAGGGGAGCACCTAGTATTGATAGTGGGAGAAGTCCACCACAAAGCATAGATAACGCCAGTGGGAGGGATGGATGTGTATGTGGGCATAGGCATCTTTCAGGTCCAGGGTATATATCCACTCCCCCACTTGGATGAAATGCAGAATTATGTGAAAGGAACTCATCTTTAATTTCTCCAGTAGTACACTTGTTCAGGCTTAAATATGTGCCATGGTCTTGCTGCTACATCTCCTCCCACCATTCCCCCTCCCCCCTTTTTTTTTAGAAAATGTATCTTCCTGTACCTGTATTTTCATCAGTCATCTATTTTTATGAATTATCCTATAGGACTATAATTTTTTGTATGCTTAATAGCTTATGTTAATTTATGTATCTATGTGTTTTTCAATTGATAACATCATCATTTCTGTACTGATTATTTTATTATAGCCCCTGAAGCAGCCCTTCATTGGGCGAAACTCAGGCCTAGATTCGGGCACTCAAGGATTATTGATTTCTAATAAATATAAATATACTTTGAGGACCTTCGGCTATTCCTTTTTTCATTCCTCACGGCTTTTTTTAGACAGACTTCCTTCTTGTTTCTTGGGTCCATATCAGGCAGAACAGGCTCTATTGTCCACTCTCTGAGGAGCGACCACCTCTAAGTGGAGCTGTGCTGAGTGAGATGGATCCAAATTGAAGACTGAGCAATGGGTAAGCGTGGGAAGACAGGAGAAACTTAAGCGTTAACCAGATTCCATAATCTTGAACCCCCTGTAATCTTTGGTTATCTTGTGCCATTCCTTCGTAGAGATGAATTCTCCTCCCTTATAGAGAAGATGAACTCTGGGTTGAAGATTGGTCAAAAAACATGGTCCAGGTTTTGGCTGGACCTTCTGTGTTGGTACCTTTCATGCTCATGGCTTTAAACAAAGTTGCTGTAGCTTCAGAAGCAGAGGAGGAGCACGATAATGCTGGAAATGACATAAGGGGAATCTTTTAAAGTATGCATGCTTAAAAGTGAAGTAAGGCCGCTTTGAGGTCCACTGTTGATCAGAACCAGTTGAGAGTGACTGGGCTGCTACATGTTGCTTCTTTATCTGAGCAACCATGTCTCCGAGTTTATCTCCAAAGAGGTGATCTCCCAGGTAGGGAATGTCTGCTAGCTTATCGTGGACATTGTCACAAAAACTGCTGATGCTTAAATAAGCCATTTAGCGTGCTTTGATGGAGACTGAGGACTAGACTGTCGTAAACTGATCAAATAAGATGGCACATATACTCTGTCACATCCAGGAGTGGCTGCAAGTATGCAAAATTGCCATCAACTGGGGCAAGGCGTGGCTTCAGTTTTTGAAGGCAACCATGTAAGTATTAGAGTTGTGCATTGTTTAGTTCGGGCTTTATTTTTGGACCCCTGCGGTAAATTTTGTTTTTCCCCACAGTTAATTTTTTTTTCATAGATCCCGATTTTCATTTTAGCACGCACTAACAAACTACGAATTTTTCTGAAATTTTAGAAAAATTCCATTTGTTTTTCAGTTCCCCTGAACCATGACAAATTGTATCACCTCAGAGTTTTATGACTTTAGATCTATTTTGCTGGCTACTGAGACACAGGAAAGCTGAATCTCCTATACTGTCTAATTCTTGCAGGATCGAATGGATGTAAATGGCTGCTAGCTCTGCCAGGGTGTTCAATATCTGGAAAAGGTGAAGATCTCCATGTAAGGATCCTTGTCCTTACAGATGTTCATTCCTAGTGCTTTACTCAAGAACCTGGAATAAGAGGTCCTCAGGTGTAAACAAACATTCCGGACACTCAGGTAAAGGGTCAAGGATATATTCCTGAACTTCTTCTGATCCGAGAGGGAGAACAAACACTGATCCAGGACTCTAATGATGATGTGGGTGACTGAGGAGGGGCTGGGATTATTCCTGGAAAACATTCTCCAATTAGCTGGACTCTGCTGCAATAGTGACTAGTACTCAAATTACCTTATGAGGGTTCTGATGGCGTACTCCTTGGGACAGGGGTGTAAGGGACTCCTCCTAGAGGGAGCAAATTTGATGTTCTGGAAAGAAGAGGTTAAAAAGTGCCCTTATCCTTAACTACCAGGGAGTTAAAGTCTTCACAAACTCTGCCACTTGGTACAAGGGCTGCAGTTTTATCTGGCCAGGCACTGGGGATGAAACATGCACTTCAGACACAAAGATGGAATCTGCTTGTAAACCCTCTGGACTTTGCACCTCTCCACTATCCCCTTTGTCATCTTGTCGCCCCCCCCTCCCCCACAAACCCATCTTACTTTTGATAACTATCCCATTGTCATCTCCACCAAAGAATGTAACTTAGGTGTTCTTGAGATATGAGTCAGAGTTCAGAATCATCTGTGGCAAAAAAAAAACAAAACTCCTTCTATAAGCTTCATCTCTTAAAATGTCTAAAATCTTTGCTATTTCATAATACTTCCATCTAGTTCTCCAAGCTCTGATATTTACTGGTCTTGACTACTGTAATGCTCAATTCTTAGGTTTACCAGATCTTCTCTTTGCCCCTTACAATTAGTACAGAACACTGCAACTCGAATTCTCTCTGGCTCAAGAATCAGAGACTATATTACTCCTGTCCTTTCCTCTCTACATTGGCTCCCTATTCTTTACCTATACACTATAAAATCCTCTGTATCATCCACAATCTCATTTACAATCCCTCAGCAATTTGGCAATGCACTTTTCTTCACTCCACAAACAAGTGCTTACTTGAAGTTTCCACTGTTCAAATAGCTAGACCTGATCTCAGACGTCACGCTTTTTCTGCTGCAGGCCTCTCTTTATGGAACTCACTCCCTGACTACCTCAGACTCCTAACACTTCAAATGTTTCTTAAAATCTTTAGACTTATCTATTTACGATTGCCTATAAACAGCCACTGTAAATCAAACCCTCCCATCTCCGGCCTTCCCTTTTCTCTCACATTTACATTTATTATATTTCTTAATCACTCAACACAGTATCGGCATGAGTAATGAACAATAAAACATACATAATAACTGGAGAAGAAGGGAAACCTCCTGCTCCAGAAGGACAGAATGGTCGGACACTCTCCATGCTTGCAGAGGTGGTGAGTCCTGTGGAAGAGCAAGAAAGCTTAGGTGGTAACCTTGAGCAATGATTGCTAGCACCCATTGGTCGGTTGTGATTGATTGCCACATGCCGTGAAAGTGGCACAATCGACCTCCCACTGGTATGCTTGGCAGAGAAATCAGGCTGCTGCTCTCCAAGTGAAAGTCAAAAACCTGAAGCAGGCCCCGGCTCTGGAGCTGCTTGTGGTTTTCGCTTTCGGGCCTGGTGAGGCTGAGGTTTTTGAGAAGGTCTCATAGTTCGGGACCTTGCTGGTGGAGGATAGTACTTCCTTGGATGGAAGAATGACTTCTTAGAGTCCTTCCTAAAGGGCTGTCTTGAGAAGTCAAAAGGTATTGATGAGAGCTGTTTAAGGGTCTCATGATGGTCCTTTAATTCCGCCACTATTTGCTGGATCTGTTCACTGAACAGATTGTCTCCTACACATGGTAGGTCAGATAGCCTGTCTTGTACTTCTGGCCGAAAGTCAGAAGATTTGAGCCAGGCCCATCATCTTGCCGAAATGGCAGCTGCAGACACTCTAGCAGAGGTGTCGAAGATATCATAAGCTGTTCTTATCTCATGCTTTCCTGCTTCAAACCCCTTGTTGACAAGGATTTGAAGCTGTTGTTGGAATTGTTCAGGCAGGGTTTCAGAGAAGTCCTGTATCTGCTTGAAAATGACCCTATTGTATTGGGTCATATACAGCTGGTAAGCAGCAATTCTTGAAATGAATATGGCCCCTTGGAACACTCGTCAACCAATATTGTCTAAGAACTTGTGTTCCTTAACAGGAGGGGTAGATGAGTGAGGCTTCGTCCTTTTTGCTTTCTTTTGAGCCGATTCCACCTCAACTGAGTGGTGGTCGAGCTGAGATTTTTGAAAGCCAAGAGCTGACTGTACTAAATAGGTACTGTCAGCTTTTCTGTGGACTGGGGCAATAGGTCCTGGGTTTTCCCAATTCTTTTTGAGGAGGTCAAGAAGAACTTGATGAACGGGAATAGAAGTGATCACTTTAGGGGCATCCAGGAATTGGAGAAGCTCCATCATCTGGTGCCTATCATCCTGCTCTGTCTGAAGCTGAAAAGGACCAACTCAGACATTTCCTTCACAAAATTAATGAAAGAAAGGTCCTCTGGAGAAGAACACTTTCTACCTTCAGTAGGAGAGGGAGGTGAAGGTAAGTCCTCTGTGTCTGTGGAAGTATCATCACCCCAGGTGTCATAAGGATCAGCAGACTGACCTGTAGGACGAGAAGGGGGTGGGATACCCGAAGGCCCCGGCTGAGGCTCTGAGAAAATCAAAGGAATCGCCAGAGCACCGTGGACAGCCTGGAAGGCATCGGTGCTGGTATCTAAGGCATCGATGGCGCCAATGTGCATATCGCTCCTGAAAGAATCAGTGGCGAGGGACGAAAAGGCATTGATGGCTGAGGCAATACTCCCGAAGGAGGAATGCAGAACGGTGTTTCTCCTCCCGATGAAGTTGTCAACGGGGAGCGCACCAGAGCCATCGGAGACCCAGGAATCACTGGTGGAAGGGCGGTCATGAGCGCCTCCATCCGGGATAGCAGCGGTGCCAGCGCTGCTGTCATCGGGTCGGTAACCAGTTCCACTCTCGGTGCCGGTGGAACCTGGAGCCGTTGCATTGCCTTGTCGATGGCCTCCTGGACCAGCCGATCCAGTTCTTCCCGGAGACCTGGAGCAAGCAGCCCCGGCTCCATAATGGAAGAGGAAGGCAGAGGCACAATTGGACGGACCACCTTTACAGGTGGAATTGCCAATTGCCAAACCCCGATCGGGTGAGGGTGGCCTCGATGTCCCGGTCGTAGGAATGGTCAATGCCATTTCTGGATGGGGCTTCTTTGATGGTGGCTCAGATGGTGGTGAGGTCCATGATTTCGCTCCCTCGACGGTCCGAGACTTACGATGCCAATGGCGATGTTTCTCCCTACGATCCCCTCGATCTTGAGGGGGAGTAACAGGAGTCGATGGCCGTGAAGACGTCGATGGCGAACGGTCACCGGACGGAGGTCGATGCTGGTGAGACTTCGACGGTACCGGTTCCGATGACGTCGATGCGATGGACGGTGTCAGGGTGTGAGCATGGAAGAGGAGTCCCATCTTCTCCATTCTGGCTTTGCGACCTTTTGGTGTCATGAGGGCACATTTGGTGCAAGTAAAGACATCATGCTCACGGCCTAAACACAGTACACAGACTCCATGAGGGTCTGTGATAGACATGGTGTGAGTACAGTCTGGGCACAGACGAAACCCCGACGCCATGGCCATAGAAAAAGATTGAGCTGCGGTACGGTTGACAGCCAGTAGGCCTCGAGGGCCAAACTCGACGGTAATAGACAGAAAACGGGTAAAAACTTACCGGAGTACCGCGGCCTGAAAAAAGTTAGAGGAGGGACCCCTGTGGGGCAATTTAAGTTTAACTCCGTGAGGAAAATTCCTGTCAGGAATCTCTTCAGAGCTCCTAAACCGCGAGGCTACTGCTGCACGGAAAAAAGACTGAAGGGGGACCCCTGCTGGCTGCAGAGTTAGTGCCATGCTGGGCATGCCCAGTAGGGGCCAGTCAAAGTTCTGGAAACTTTGACAGAAGTTTTCTGTGATTGGGCTCCATCCTGATGATGTAGCCCATATGTGAGGACTACCATCCTACTTGTCCTGTGAGAATATACGATCTTTGGTGGATGTTAGGCGCGTGGATTTAGTTGGAGGGACTTGTAGGGTTCCTTTATATGCTTCTCTGATGGGTGATGCTGATTGTAGCCCATTGTGAGCAAGAGCCTATAGATTATACTAACGAGCACATTCATTCTGATACAGATTCCCATTTTTTAAGTGTTTATTTCCTCATGGTCACATGGGTTTGTTTTTTTGGCTGATTACATGAGGTGTATTTGCCATTTTTAATGTTCGATATTCTCATTGTTTAAAAATACCATCTTTAAAGACCACACAAGACATTCCATGCATTAAAAAAAAAGGCAGAAAGAAGGCCAAACTGCCTTCGTGTTTAAAAGATGACATGAAAGAGGTTATTACAACCAAAAATCTTCTGTCAAAAAATGTTGAGAGAATCCAAATGAAGAAAACAGAAGCATAAGAACTAGCCAGTTAGATACAAATCATCAATAAAGCAGGCAAAAATATAAATCTGAAGCTCGCTGAGGAGGCAAAAATTCATAACTTTTTCAAGAATATCTGAAGAATGAAGCCTTTGAAGGAGATGGTTGGACCATTAGATGATAGAGGGGTAAAAGAGGCACTTAGGGAAGACAAAGTATAGAGGAAAAGCTAAATTAATGCTTTACTTAGGTCTTTGAGGATTTTGGGAAGATACTCAAGCTAGAAATGGTATTCAATAGTGATAATTCAAAGGAACTGATAAAATCACAGTGGACGTGAAGTAATAGGGCAAACTGACAGAGTATCAATTCATCTGGACCAGATGGTAAATACCCCAGGAGTTCTGATAGAACTCAAAATGAAATTGTAACCTCTCACTAAAATTGACTATTGTGCTTGGAAAGTGGTTAAATGCCAATCTTTAAAAAGGGCTTGGGGCTATCCAGGTAACTATAGAGTGGTGAGGCTGTTGGGAAAATTCATAGAAACTATTCAAAAGAAAAGAATTACAGAACATATACATAGACATGTTTTAATGTGACACATCCAACATGGATTTGCCCAAGGAAAGTCTTGCCTGACAAATATGGGTTTTGTTTTTTTAGGGATTAATAAACATGTGGATAATGATGAGCCAGTGGATATAATGGATTGTTAGAACGCATTTGACAAAGGCCCTTATGAAAGACTGTACAGGAAATTAGAATTATGGGAAAGGGTACAATGTCCTATTGTGGACTACAAACTGGTTAAAAGATAGGAAACAAAGAATGATTCAACAGTCAGTTTTCTCAATGGAATAAGGTAAATAGTCGAGTTTCACAGGGATATGTACAAGGACCAGTGCTTTCTAACATTTATAAATGCTCTAGAAAAGGGAACAATGAGAAAGGTGAACAAATCTGCAGGCAATTATTCCAAATTGTTAAATCATGAGTGGATTATGAGAAATTGCAGGAGGGCCTTGCAATACTGGGAGACTGGGCATTCAAATAGTAGATTAAATTTAATGTGGACAAGTACAAAGTTTTGCACATATAGAAAAACAATTCAGAGTGTAGTTACATGATGTTGGGTTCCATATTAGGAGTTACCACCCAGAAAAAGGTATTATCATTGTGGACAATATGTTGAAATCCTTAGCACAGTATGCTGTTTGGTCAAAAATGCAAACAATGTTAGGAACTGGACAAGGAATGGAGAACAAAACTGAAATCTTATCTTTGTATTGCTACATAGTGTAACTACGTCTAGAGTACTGTGTGCAATTCTGGTCACTACATCTCAAAGAGAGGTATAGTAGAACTAGAAAAAGTACAGAGAAAGGCAAACCAAAATGATAAAGTGAATGAACTGCTCCCCAATGAGGAAAGATTGAAGAGATTAGGGCTCCTCAGCTTGGAGAAGAGACTGTTAGGACAGATATGATAAAGATATATAAAATTATGAGTTGAATTAGTAAATGCAAATTTGTTTACTTTTTAAAAAAATAAGAGACTAGGTAATACTCCATGAAGTTAAAGTAGCACATTTAAAACAAATCAGAAAATATTTTTATGCAATTAACAATCAAGCTCTGGAATTGGTTGCCAGAAGATGTGGTAAAGGCAGTTAGTGTACCTGGGTTTAAAAAAGGTTTGGATAAGTTCTTGTCAAAAAAGTACATAAACTATTAACCAGGTAGCCTTGGGGAGAATAACTACTTATCCCTGGGCTTTAGCTGCATGGAATCTATATACAAATTGGGATCCTCCTAGCTATTTATGACCTAGATCGGCCACTGTTGGAAACAGAATACTAGACTTGATGGATGTTTGTATGGCGATTCTTATATTCTTATGCGACTAGCTTGTTTTCAGAAAAACAATTTAAACTAGTTCTGAAACCAAACCTGTGCCTTTATATCTGATAAATACTCAAGGTAGCTATCCTGAAAACCAAATTGGATACTGCCCTTCAGAACAGGAGTCGTGTCCCTTTCAGGTGAATCATATTTTGTGGGTCACACATCATCACTAAAGTATTTCATTTGTATGAGAGAGAATAATCAGAAGACTGAAGACAATAAATCATAGCTTCCCTAAGGATCACTAAGAAAAACAGAACGGAAGGCAGAGAGAAAGTATCAAATAATGTGTGCACCTTTTACAAAGTAATTTAGTCTCACTTTACGTATCTGACATATTTAGAAAAGTATCTCCATTTGTTTATTTATATATTAATGAATAGCCTTAAATTATGTAGACCCACAAAGGTAGCGAGGCCAAAGACCTTCAGCCTGTTCAAGAAAATGCTTAGCATTTTTAAGATCTACTAAGGGATAAAGTTAAGGGATAAAGTTTTCACAGTTTTCTTACAATTAGAGTATTCAGACTTGAAAATAAAGGCGAAACTTTACGTTTTACAATATTTCTTCCAGTGTAATTAAAAGAGCAACTGTTAGACCTTTATTGAAGAACCGTAACCTTGACCCTCATGTTTTAAGCAGTTATTGTCCAACTTCTTTACTTTCATTTGTAGCCAAGTTGATAGAGAATCTAGTTTAACCAGCTGAGTTTCTAGAGGATAATTCGTTGTTCCCGAATCAATTTGGGTTTAGGAAGCATCGAAGTACTAAGATTCTTATTATCCATTTGTAATAATGTTCTGTGGGGCTTTGATGCCAGTCAGGACTATTTGTTAGTTCTGCTGGATGTTTTGGCTGCATTTGAGACGATTCACCACAAAGTTCTGATCCATCTAAAGATTTCTGCTGGTAAAAATCTTCCTAAATGGTTTAAAGTTTCCGCTGGGGTGCAATTTTAATATCTATTTAGTTCTATTGTGTAAATTGTTGGCTGGTCTGGGTTTATCCTTTTTCATTTATGCAGATAACATTCAATTTCTTGTACCTGTACAAGGCTCTTTTGCCTCAACTGAATATTTGAAAATCTATTTCAAAAATGGATCTCTTACAACCGCTTGATTCTAATCTGTCTAAATCAAATTCTCTCTTTCCAGAACCACCTGAGAACGCCGAGATCCATTTAAACAGTCACATCTTAAAAATTTCAGCATTTGTTAGAGATTTAAGGGTTGTATTGTATTCTCACCTATCAAAGTCTACCCATTTGAAACATTTTATTCATTTGGTTTTTTATAAAATCTGATTGTTGAAGTGGCTCAAGCCCTTCTTGGAGCCTTTGGATTTTAGATTTGTTTTATAAGCAGTGCTTTTGCTGAGGCTTGACTATTGTAATTCTCTTTCTTGGTCTTCCCAATTCAGTTTTGCAGTTGCTTCAAAACTCAGCAGCTCGCCTATTTAGAGATTGTACAAGGTTTGATCACATCACTCTGATTTTAGCAAGGTTACATTGGCTTCTCATTCATTCAAAAATTGAATATAGGTACTTATGTTTATTCACAACTAATCAACCATGGTGGTGAAAACAAAACAGTGAAAGATTTCAAAGGGGCATGGGATAAACACTGTGGATCCCTAAAGGCTAGAGAATAGAAATGAAGAAAAGAGTGCATGGGGGTAACTTGTTGGTGTGGTGGTTATTACCCTTAACCAATAAAACTTCATACTGTTAATGCAGCTCCATTATTGCTCTCTGCTTTAACAGCAGGAGGAAAAGGGGAATTAGATTCAGACAGCAACCAAGTAGAACACTGAATTTTACAGTCTGGGAAAACAAAGCAGCATGGGGGGTAACTTGCTGTTGCAGCTGTTACTATCCTTAACCAATAAGCTTGATACTTTTGATGCAACTCCAACATTGCTCTCTGCTTCAATGGCAAGAAGTAATGGGGAAATGGACTCAGACAGCAACCAAGGGTCCTGATTTTGACGGTCTGAGAAAGTAAGTATGGGAGTAGATGCTACCATAAGCTTGCTGAGCACACTGGATGGACCATTTGGTCCTTTTCTGCTGTCACTACTATGTTTCAATGTTATCCCATGGCTTGGCACAGCTTTAAGAGTATATATTCCATCACGCTCTCTTCAGTCAGAGAATAAAAGATTGTTTGAAGTTCCACCTGTTAAGCTGACCCATCTGTGGATTTTAGGGATTGTACCCTTTCTGTGGGAGGTCCAACACTGTGGAACAGCATGCCAGAAAAGTTGAGAACTGAAGCAGTTACCTCCATGTTTAAAAAATTCTTAAAAACCTGCCTATTCCACAGGCTTTTTGAGAGCACAATATTGTAGATGTCCTAGTAGGAATGCAAACATAGCTCATAGGTCATTTAGTGAGTAATTTGCAGATGATGTTCAGCATAGTGGCTCCTGATGATGTTTTGTCAGTACTGTTTTAAATTTTTGTGTATGTGCTTTTAGGTTTGAAAACCGCATTGACCTTTTTATGATACTGCATTATAAGAGTGATTGGTCTAATATATATTATTTAACATGTCCTTGCTAAGAAAATGAATTGTTTCTTCTAAAGCCACTTTAAATGTCAACTTCTTTGATGGGTTCCCATATATGATTCCCCCCCCCCCCTCGTGCCAGGGTTCAATGTTTCACTCTTGCTTATATAAACTGGCCACATTAAAATTCCATTTTTTCGCTATGACATGACACTTTGTGCACTTTTGAATTGGACCCTTCTCCAGTGGATCTTCATTTACAGTGACACCCCCTGACAATATTTGTTCTGGTCCCTACTGCTGCTGAATTTTAATTAATTACTATATCATACAAAGTATCAAAGTGATGTACACTTCAATCATTAAAATTATGTACTAAAATAAACACATTTAATTAGTCTAATATTGGTGGCATAAAAATTTAAATTCATAACATAATACAAACAGTGAAAATAAAAATTAAACAAACAAAAAACTGTTAAATGAGAAACTAAAAATACTAGATCAATAAACAATAAATTGAAATCAAACTGTCTAAAAGAAAAAACTACAATTATAATTGGGAAAAAAAAAAGAATAAAACACACACAATAAGGGCTATCAAGACTAGTAGGCCATTTGAAAGAAAAATGCTTTTAATGTCTTTCAAAATTTAAGATATTCTTTTTCCAATCGTATGGTTAATGGAAAAGAATTCCATAAGCATTGTGCCGAAAAGGAAAAACTGGTCTCCCTTATACTTTCAAGCCAGATCTCTCTTGGTGATGATAGTACTAACATCTCTTGCTGGGACGACCGAAATGCATGAACAGGGAGATGAATAGTAATAAGACATGTGAAGTACAAAAGTGTACCCCATTGGAGGGCCTTGAGAGCCAGACATCCTATTAACTGTATGTACAGTGAGACTGGAAGCCAGTAAAGGTCCTGCATCAGTGGGTGCAGATGATCAAATTTGTGTTTGCCAAAAGTTACCTTTGCAGCCATGTTCTATACAAAAGTTGAAGTCTCTTAATTTGATGAGATGGGAGACTATACAGCAAAGTTGTAGTAGCCAAGACGGCTTAAAATGAGAAATGTGTTAAGAGTTTGAGATCACTGACATCTAGGTAAGGCCTAAGCAGACAAAGTATTCTTAAGAAAAAATAAGATGTCTGCACAACCTTAAAAACCTATGCTGAGAAATCTAATGATGCATGGAACATGACTCCTAATATGGTGATCTGTATTTTTTAAATGAACGAAGTTTCCTGAAATCAGTGGGTAAGGATAACTATCACTCATTTTTTTCCTGGTAAACCAAATAACCTCAGATTTTGTGGGATTTACTTTCAGTTTAGAAAAAGGTAATCAGTCTGCTACTTTGGTCAGGCAACTGTTGACCAACTGATGAACAGAAGGGCAGTCACCTTCTTAAACCTGCAGCCAAACCAACAAAAGCCTTTGAGTATATGAAGGGGCAGAAGGAGTTTATTGATGAGAAGTAGGTCCCATGTTTAATGGCTTCTCAAATGAGCACACTGTTTTCCATTACAGCAAAATTTATATACTGAAAAAGTGAGCTCAAAAACATGGAATCTGGACATTTGCAGGTTTGCTTTAATTTATATTTCTGGTATAAAATGATACAGATTAAGATATATTTCAGGCACAAAACTAAAGTTTTCATGAAATTATACTAGAGACTTTTAAAGCAAAAAAAACCATGAAAGTTCACTTCACATACAGATAATGGATTTTTCTGAATGTACTTCAACTGTATCTCTTCATACAAATGCTTACAAAAACATTTATGAATGCCAAAATTATGCATCAGCAATAAAAAATGTATTTAGTGTCCACAAGCATAAGCAACTTTTTAAATTAAAATATGACCTACTTACAAATTGCAAAAACACTTAAGGCTGAATTTATTCCTTTCCCTGATTTTTTTTTTTTAAAGAAAAAGTAGAGAAGGGATGGAAACACCACAGGACAGCTGTAAAGGAATTTTGCTTTATGCATAATCCACAGCAGTGCTGACACAAAATACCTGCCCCAATAGTTCTGTTGTCATGGGGACAACTGAAGAAAAAACATCTTAAATGCCAGGATTTTTAAAGCCCTTAGTGCACTGTAACAAAGTCAGATCTGCAATTTATGCCTTGGGAACCAAAATCTGAAGAAGCTTTATAAAATTCTGCTGACAAAAGAATGCAGACTTCTGTAAACCAATGGTCCTGAATTCCCCCCTCCATTGGTGGGTTTAAACACTAGAGCATGCCAAGCTGCAAGAATCAGCTGCCTAGCAGGTAACCAAGGAGACTAAAACATACACGTTAAAGTATGCAGTCAAAATAAGTGAGATAAGACCACAATGGTGCAATTTAAAGCTGTGTTTTCACAGCTGCTAACTCCTTGATTTACAGTATTTTATGTCTAGAAAAAATAGTCATTTTCTTGCTCCTTCTACATTAGTATGCATAGAAACCGCATAGTCAGAGTATTTAGGGGATCAAATACATGGTAAGAAAAATCCATTCTTTGTAATTGGCTGCTCAAGGTTTTGCCCATACCAAATTTCTAGCCATTCAGTAGCTATGGAAAGAGGTTTGATGGTGCCTGCGAACATACCTCTCTGGTTGTGAAGTAATGCTTTAGCATAGATAGCACGTTTGCTTTGTATTATATATTGTTAAAATCAGCATGGGTTAGACACCTTAGGGTTAATTTGAGAGCACAATAGATATTTAAAGTGAGTGTGTTTATACATATATACAGTGTCTTGTTTAAGTCTTCATTCATACATTTTTCACATTCTGTTTAAAAAATGCAAATCAGAAAGCATTTAAGTAATAGTTTATTTCACTGATGTACACAACATACTCTACACTTTCATTCTGAAAGAACAGTTATAAAAATATTCTAAAGTAATTAAAATTAAAAACCCCAAAAGTCTTGATTGCATAAGTCTTCATACTCCTTCCCTCCATACGTAGTGAAGCTCCTTTTGCAGTAATAACAGTTCATGAGTCATTTAGGATAAGCATCTACAAGCTTTGCCCATTCACTTGGCAGAAGAGCTCTTGAGTTGGCTGGGGACAGTCCGGACCGAAGTCCTCAAGTCTTGCCATAGATTTTCTACTGGATTCAGGCCTGGGCTACTCATGGACACCCACTTTTGCTTTGTGCTTAGGATCTATGGTGGCAACCAGGCCTTAATTCCATTGAAGCTCTCCAGGACCATACTCTTAGGTCTTCCCATGTTGCCCGAACTCGTCTCGCTCGGGGGCTAAGTCCTCACCGGGACCGAGGCTGCCTCTATGCCGCGCCCGAGCCCTTCTCACTCGGTGGCTAGGTCCCTGCCGCGATCCGGCCACCGGACCGAGGCGCTTACCTCCGAGGGACCACGGAAATCACCTCTGGAAACTCAACTGGGGGAGGGACCCGAGGGTATCACCACAGGAGTGCGGGGCTCGTCTTCAGGTAGGATTTCTTCTAAGAATTTAGTCGTTATAATTTGGAAAAACGCTCAGCGAGCGTAAGGTAGCTCCAAACTGCTTTGGAGACGGAAATTACTGAGTTGCTGCACTTCCTGCAGGGGTATATGTACCACGTGCTGACGTCAGATCCGTCTCCAACTGCTAGCACGAGCACACTATACCCATTTGTAATGAGTCCATCTGCTACACGCTAGGAAATATAGCAATACTAGCCGTTAAGCCCGTAACAACGGGCTACATTTAAAAAAAAAATTTTGGTCCATTTCCTTCCCACTCATTCTCCCTCCCCCCCTCCACTCTCTCCTCCCCCTCTTAGCTCATCCACAACCGGCAGACGGAAGATCTCAAGGGGGGTCCCCTCCCTCCCTCGCCGCCGCTACTGCTCCTCCCCGCCATCGTTCCTGCTCCTCCCAGCACCATTTTTTTTTTTCGGGCACGCTCCGCTCTGACAGACGTGCTCGCCCAAGCATGCGCGGTAGAGCTGCTCTCTACTGCGCATTTGTGGGCCTGTCAGAGCCCATTTATAAGGTAGATGCCCAAGTTAGACAAAAGTACACCATCCTTCTCATTCAAGTTTGCAGATGAGACAACCACCCAGTAGTGTCGGATGTGATGCCTCCCCCCCACCAGAAGGGACATAGCCTTGCCCACCTGGCTGTTGATTCTGGCCACTCCCCCTGTCCACAGCCACTGATGTGCAAATCTGAAGCAAGGGATGATCTTGGAGCACATTAAGGTGACAAGGGATAGCCAAGATGCAATGAGAGCAAGGTCGCAAACAACATCCAACATGTGGGATATTGATTGATGTCAATATCCCCTAAATGGATAATGATCACATCTGGATGTTTGCGAGGGTCTTGGATGTCTGCGAGCAGCTGCCGAAGGAATGGCACCAGCTCTGTCCATCACATCCCCGGCTTGCCACACCATTGAGCTTTCAATAGGAGTGGGTTGTTCAGCCAATAGCCTGGGTTTTTTGTTTTTGTTTTCGATCACTTCCTCCAGCCCTGGCAACAAAAGAATGGCCCACCACCCTTATAACTTCTGTCCTCCCAGAGGTGCCTGCAGAAACAACACACAGTGAGTTAGACTCAAGTGCTAACCGGGGTGCCATCCTCTAACCGAATATAGGAGCTATACGCTGCCAATTGCCATCTGCCTAGGCACTGGATAGCATGCACCAGGAGACCAGCAGCTGGTGCACTACTGGCTGCTCTAATTCTAAATGAATGCGTGCCATAAAGTTCAGCCTTAAGACCAGACATCCAAAGAGTATTGCGGAGGACTGCAGCAAATTGAAAATGACTGAGGGGGTAAAGGTCAACATGCATCAGGAAGTAGTAGCCACTCAGCAGCCATAAAGACAGGTATGCAACAGCATTCATGACTGGGCAAGTGGCTAAACCCCTGTACCACAGCCAAGAGTAGCCACTGGCCCTTGCCAAGCTGATTGGTCTTGGATCTTTGGATACAGAGGATAATGCTGTCTGACACCACAAAGGGCAAGCCAGAGAGATCAGAAGCATGCTGTATGGTCACCAGCTCCCCCACCCTGACTACCGCAAAGAAAGCTAGGCTAAAGGCTGCTCAAAAGAGGAGGGTTTTGTAAGGGGAAGCTCACACACCCAGAATAGCCTGCCACAGTTATAGCAGTTGGCTGTGCATGATAGGGCAACTATCATAAGGCCATGGACCTCATCAGCAGTTCGAATGCAGCACTGTTTCACATGACTAGAGGCATGTTGGCACTGGTTATCACTCCGCCTCCGTATCTGGGGCTAGCTTGCAGAAGCGGGACCACTTGAAACGAGAAAGCAAATCAGCAATCTTGTTATTGATCCCCAGTACATGATGAGCCCTTCAAACATGCTAACATAAACTTGCGCAAGAGCTCGTAAACATGTGGGTACTTGGCAGATTGTGAATTTATGTCGACCACAGCAGAATTGTCACACCAGATCATCACTCTTAATACTTAGCTTGGATATCCAGATATGCAGGGTGACTACAATAGGAAAGAGCTCTAGGAAAGTGATACTCCTCGTAACACCACATTGCACCCAGTATGGTGGCCACACGCTGGCACACCAGGAGCTTTGGAAGTATACTTCAAATCCGATGGAGCCAGCCACATCCAGAAACAATCTGAGGTCATTGCTAGAAATTGGTGGTGGCAACCAGACCTTAATTCCATCGAAGCTCTCCAGGACCATACTCTTAGGTCTTCCCATGTTGCCTTAGTGATCCAGACATGGTGATGGTCCTTCCGGATGCCTCTGGTAGAAAGAATGAGGCACCAGAAAAATACCCTGCCCATAGGGATAACTTTAGTAGCAAATGCCAGGCTGCCAATCAAGGACCAGATCTGCTTCAACGAGAGCTTGGGAGAGCGAACTGCAATTGCCAGGAGGCCTTGGAAGGCCATCAATTTGTCCTGAGGGAGCCTGCAAACCATAGCCTGAGAATCCAGCTCTATTCCCTGGAATGTGATTGTGGTGGAAGGGTTCTGAGATTTATTGGTGGCTAATGATACACCGAATTACTTGGCCATTGCCTGGAATATTTGGAACAGTCTGTCGCAGACTGAAGATCTGCCTGGGCCAATGAACAAGAAATCGTCGAGGTAATGGATGGTTTGAGTCGGTTTCCCCCAGAAGGGCTACTACCCAGTGTAGGAATGAGCTAAACATCTCAAAGTAGGTACATGAGAGGGAACAGCCTATTGGCATATACTTGTCATAGTAGTATAAGCCCATGAATTTAAAACCCAGAAAAGGAAAGCATCCAGATGTACCAGAAAAAAGCAGAAAGCAGACTCAATATCTGCCTTAGCTATCAACGATCCACTGCCGCACTTCCTAAGGATCAGCAGGGCCTCAGCCATAGGTTACCGAGCACTCCCGTGGGATTAAGTTGTTAACTAAGGAACTAATCAGGTACATAAAGGAGTATCAACCGATATTTGCCTGCCTCCCTCTTGGGCACCGCTGAGAGTGGGGAGATGATCATTTGCTGGAAAGGTGGGATTGCGTATGGACCACCTACGCAGCCCAGCTATAACTCCTCATCCAGCTTGTCATGGATAATCTTGGCAAGGCAGCTGGAGAATGTGGGATTCGGCAGGTCTGGCTCTGTGAAGGTACCACCAGAGGGAATTCTGAACTTTCTTTGAAGCTGCCAGAAGGATGGATGACGCCTGTTAGGATACTTAGCTAGCCAGGGAGCCATAGCCTCCCATCGTACTGGGTTGGGAGCCCTAATCAACACTCCCAACCTCATTTGCCTTTAGTGGAGCTTTTTTTTTTTTTTTTTTTTAAAGGGCATCAGGTGATAGGGTAAGGCTTGAAATACTTGGAGCACTTGTGCCTGAACCTGCAATTAGGTGTGGAACAGTTGTTCCTGTTGAATCGCCAGCAGACATCAACTGAGGTAGAGTTCCCCCTGCCCTGCCCAGAGCCGCCAGCAGTAGCCTGAAAGGGGCATGGGCATGACCTGGAGTCAGGTGTCTGTACGTCTGGTGAATGTGTGGACAGTTGGGTCAACCATAAGTTGGTAACTTGGGTCCCCCATGAAACAGCCACATTACCCATTTTTTCCCTAAAGGCTTCATCATAATTATGCCATGCGAATCCTTCATATTGCTTGTATGCACCCAGGATTGCAACCAGGTACATCCTTAGGGGAAGTGTCTGGGACATGTGTGACCTACAGACGATTGCTGCTAAATGCGCAAAGGCCCTTATCTAATTAATAGCCTTGTGCAGGGCCAGCTTAGCAGGCGCTGTGAAAAGCAGTGGAGGATGCCAATGTAATAACATCTCCTGATTCTCCTGCGCAGAGACCTAGGGTTGGTGTCCCACAGGTGCAGGTAATCTGATGCAGCAAGGTCTTTAAGGGATGTCTCACCTTCCACAAATGATCCCCTAGATTCACCAGAGGTGGAAGATTAAGGCTTCACAAGCCTTTGCTGCTAGAGCTATGGGATCATCTCCTGCAATGCCGCTTACATGTGTGACCTACAGACGATTGCTGCTAAATGCGCCGGCGAAGGTGGATGAATGCACGCCCGTACGCGCCGGCGGGCGTGCATTCAAGGGAGCCGGCGGGCGTGCATTCATCCAGGCGGAGGGAGCCGGCGGCGAAAGCGACTTCCAGCAGCCCCCGCCGGCGGTGAATGAATGCACGCCTGTGCATGCAATTTGGGCGCTCAAGGCGTGACGTCACGACGTTTGACGTCAGCGTTCGCTAATGCACTGCCTTGAGCGCCCAAATTGCATGCACAGGCGTACACAGGCGTCCATTCATCCACCTTCGCCGGCAGGGGCTGCTGGAAGCCGCTTTCGCCGCCGGCTGCCCCCGGGAGGCAAGGGAGCCGCAGTGCGCGCCTCGGGAGGAGGGGAGAGAGGACTGTTCAAAGAAAATTCACATGCAGTAAGTTTACTTTTATTACACTTTATTCACTTTTGTTTTAATTTCCGCCCTGCGCCTTACTTTGGGAAGGGGGGGGGGGGGGAAGAGGACTCGCAATCCCCAAGCGTAGGAGAACCATCCACTTCCTGGTACCTGTCATTTGAAATGACAGGTACCAGCGCACCCAGGATACTGTATAGGCGCTGTATAGCGCTCTATACAGTAAAATGGATTGCGCGGGCCTAACGCTTCACGGACGCTTCTTGGACGCGGCTTGCATTTGCATGTTATTTAAATACAGTATCGAGCGGTAGGTGATCCGAACTGTGCGTGCGGCAAACATGGGTGCGCCCGGCACTAACGCACCTCTTCCTACCGCTCCTTACTGTATCGGCCTGTTAAAACATCTAAAGCCTTACTTGATCTTGAAGATTTCAGAACAGTGTTACAGTCACTGATATTTGCAGGTACAGATTATTGTAACTTTACTGTAGGGTGTGCCAGCCTCCACTCTACGGCTTTTGCAGCTGTTTCAGAATGCCACAGAGTGCTTGCTTTGAGGGCAGAAAAGATATATCACGCCTGTGCTGGCTGCTTTGCACTGACTTCCCATTCAAGCTAGACTACAGTATTAAACTAACAATAATTCACAGGTTAATTCAGCACAAAAGCACCATGGGTGGGTGAATGCCTTTTTGTGCATCTATACACCTTCAAGAACATTATGCTCTCAAACTAAATGTCTACTGAACATTCCTGCCATACATCATGCACACTTGGGGAAGGTTAGGGATTCTTATTTTCAGTGGCAGGGCCAATATTTGTGAAGACTATGCCGGAACAACTGAGAACTCTAGCAGACACAAAAGCATTTAAGAAGGTCTTGAAAACCTGGTTCTTCAGGCAGGCATTTGAAGATTACCATATTTTTCGCTGCATAAGATTTTTTTTCCCCCAAAAGTGGGGGGGAAAGGTCTGTGCGTCTTATGGAGCGAAAATATAAAAAAAAAAAAAAAAAAACTAACTACAAACACCCCCCCCCCCCCTCAAGTCTTGCCAAAAGTCCCTGGTGGTCCAGCAGGGGTCCGGGAGCGATCTCCTGCACTCAGGCCATCAGCTGCCAGTTTTCAATATGGCACCAATAGCCTTTGACCTTAGCATGTGACAGGGTATCCGTGCCATTAGCCGGCCCCTGTCATATGGTAGGAGCAATGCTAATGTACCAAATTAATCCCTAAAAGGGTGGGGAGCTGCCTTCACCCTCTTCAAGACTGCCCTGGCAAAAGCTGTCTCTTGCAGAGCATGAACATCCAGCCGATAAAGCCTGGAGAGCATATGCAGAGAAGACCACGTTGCTGCCTTGCACATCTCCGAAGGAGGTAGTAACTAACTCCACCCAGGACACCACTTATGCCCTAGTCCAATGCACTCTGATTTTAGGCAAAGGTTTCTCAGCATCCATATACGCTGCCGTAATAACCTCTTTAATTCACCATGCTACTGTGATGTTTGATGTCACTTCCCCTTTCTTAACTCCGCCATGAAGCACAAACAGGGTATCTGTCTTTCAGAAAGCTTTGGTAACCTTACGATACTGTAACAAATACCATCGCACAGCCAAATGGTGTAAGGCTCGAAATTCTTGTTCTCAAGACCTGTCCAAAGACGGCAGTGAAATAGACTAGCTCATATGAAAATTCGAGACTACGTTAGGCAGAAAGGAAGGCACCATCCTGATCTGCACTTTATTCTGAGTAATCAACAAGAAAGGCTCCTGACATGACAGATTGCAATTCCAAAATCCATCTTCACGAGCAAATCACAACCAAGAATATGGTCTTTATAGTTAGCAAATTTAAGGAAAATTGCTTGATGGGGAGAAAAGTGGGACCCGCAGAAATCATCAATACCAGGTTCAGGTCCCATAACGGAACAAGTAGCTGCAACTGCGGCCTGATATGCTTGACCCCTCTCAAAAATCTAGCTATGTCCAGATGGGATGAGAGAGACCTACCCTAAACTCGGCCTCAATAAGCTAAGGCTGCAACCTACATCTTTCAGTGTATAAGGGCCAAACCTTTTGACAGCCCCTCCTGGAGAAAGCCCAGAATGAGAGGTACTCCTGCTCTGGTGGGGTAATGTGATTCTGTGTACCAGTTCTCAAAAAACCCTCCAGATCCTAACATATGCCAGAGAGGTAGAAAACCTTCGAGCTTGCAATAAAGTGCTCACCACTTGTGCCGAATATCCTTCTTTAGCAGCCTAGCCCTCTCAAGGGCCAAACCGTAAGACAAAATTGATCCGGATTGTCATTTAGAATTGGCTCCTGATGGAGCAAATCCCTTGTTACCAGAATCTTCCATCGTCTGCCAACCAACAGCCACTGGAGATCCACATACCAAGGTCTGTATGGCCAATCCAAAAAGCTAGCACTGGATGTTTTGCAATTCTCTGTGCCAATCTGCCAATCACAAACCACAGGGGAAAGAGATAAAGCAGCTAGTCCCTTAGCCAGTCCTGCATGATAATATCTATTCCGAGTGTGTGTGGGTCTCTTCTGCAAATGTAAAAAACCAGTGCACCTTGGCAATGGTAAGACTTGCCATCAGATCTAGGAACGGTCGACCCCAGTGAGACATGATGAGCTAAAAAGTGTCGTCAATCAGTTCCCACTCCCCTAGATCCAAGGTGTGGTGATAGAGATAATCCACCTGTACACGGTCCACCCCTGCAATGTGAAAGGCTGACAGCTTGTCCATTTCCAGAGACTCCGGATTCCCCCTTGATTGATGTATGGCCACCACTGTGGCGATGTCTGACATCACCCAGACTGCTCTTCTGTTCAACCAGTCTGCAAACTCCAGGAACACCAAGCAAATCGCCTGAGCCTCCAAGCAATTGATAGAGCAGCCCACTTCCTCTGGGGACCACTGCCCTTGTGCCACCAACTCCTGACAGTGTACTCCCCAACTCTGAAGACTCGCATCTATGGTGACCACTATCCAATCTGGAATTTCCAAATCCACCCCTTTGGAAAGATGTTCCCTCTATATTCACCAAAATAGCTTCTGCCTAGCCTCTGCTGAAACATCTAGTCGTACTAGGTATTCCTGGAACTGAGGATTCCAGCGGGATAGCAACAATATCTTCAGTGGCCACATATGAACCTTGCTCATGGAACTACGACCATGTTCACCACCATGGATACCAATGTCTGAAGATAAGACCAGACTTTCGGCTGAACCGTTGCTCTCGGGACCTGCATTTGCCCCCACATCTTCTGCATATGTTGTTCCAGGAGGAAAACCTTGCCTTGTGCCATATTGAATCAGACTCCCAAGTACTTCAGCACCTGTGCAGTCTCAATTACTCTTGACTAAGTTCACTACCTAGCCAATATCCTGTAGCAACTGAGCCATTCTGCAAGAGACTACCGTATTTATTTATTTATTTACAATTCTTATATACCACACAATGGGTAGGGAACTATCCGTCTAGGCGGTTTACATATTAGAAACATACACAAATAATATTACACTAACATTGCATTCAAACAAATCAAAATAAAAGTATGTACATGTACGTTAAAATCATAAAATAAGCATAAAATACCAGGGACATATAATGTAGTAGGCTTAGTATATGTTGTATGCTTGAGTAAAAAGATAAGTTTTTAGTAGTTTCTTGAATTCTATACGGCTAGCTGTCAAACGGATATGTTCAGGCAATGAGTTCCAAAGTATTGGACCGGCAACAGAGAATGCTCGTTTACGGGTTAGTGCTAAACTGACTTTAGGATGCCAGATTGGCCCTGATCAACCACTCATCCAGGTATGGATGAACTAATATGCCCTCCTTGTGCAGAGTGGCAACTACCACCATCACCACCTTGGAAAACATCTACAGTACTGTAGCCAACCCAAAGGGTAGAGTCTAGAATTGATAATATCGGCAAAGGACCGTGAACCATAGGAACCGCTGATGGTCTGCTCAAAGGGTATATGCAGGTAGGCTTCTGACAGATCGAGGCAGGTAAGAAACTTTCCCCTCTGCACTGCCATGACGACAGATCAGTGGAACCACGACCATGTTCACCACCATGGATACCAATGTCTGAAGATAAGACCAGACTGTCGGCTGAACCGCCTTTGGCGTCTCACGCCAGGCATCTCGCGCATAAGGAGCGCGACAAAGGGGCCTGCCCCTTGGTGCGCCCCTTTGTGCCAACTTTGTGCCTTCAGTGCCCATTGCTCTTCTCCCTACCCTCCCTCTCTCCAACACTCTTCCAGGTTTACTCTACCTACACTATCTGCCCCCCCTAACTAAATCCACCTCCTCTAGAGAATTTGTTTTCCTTCCTCTAGTACTCACTAGATCCTCCTCCCTTTTCCTTTTGTCTATTACTATACATATACCACACTATGATACCTCACCGCATTCCGATCCTTAAACACCTTTCCACACCAATTCACCCCATGTTGCGCACCACCCCCCATTATCCTCGCCATTCCCTAATACCCATTATGATCAACCCACTAACCCAACTGTTAGGCCTAACAACATTCACTATCCTTCTCCTAAATGCTCAGTCTATAGTCAAAAAAACCTGCATCCTCCATGACATCCTCACTGATGACAGCCCAGACATCTGCGCTCTTACCGAATCTTGGCTAAAAGATACCGATTCTGTTCTCATAAACCAGCTCCCAACCGACCAATACAACATCTTCTCTATCCCCAGACACAAAAAAAAGAGGAGGCGGCCTCCTTCTCGCGGCCAAAAAGCATTTCAACTTTTCTCTTCAACCTATTGCCCCTCCCCACAGACTCGAAATTGCCCTATTTAAATCACCCTCTCTCCAAATATGCCTCATTTATTCGCCCCCTGGACTACTTGAACTTGACCCTTCCCCGCTAATTGAATACATCTCCAAACACCTTGACATATGCTCCCCTGCCATCATACTTGGGGATTTTAATCTACATGTTGACAAATCTCCTCGCTCTGCTTCATGTGAATCCCTACTTGCATCCATGGATGCGATTGGATTTAAACAGATCATCAACAACCCTACCCATAAGGCAGGCCATATCCTCGATCTCATGTTCACTAATGCCCTAATCCAATCTGACAAACTATCATGTGAACCCATTCCCTGGTCCGACCATTTCCGCATTGATGCCACATGCTCCATTAACAATGCACCTGCACCCAATCTCCCTAAAAAAACCATACACATTCGGAAAACTTGCAAATCTGAAGATCTGATAGCAGCCCTCACCAACACACATCAATTTAGACCTCTCTAATGCTGATTCAGCCTTTGCTTCATGGCAGCAGCTCACCAACGCAGTGGCCAATTCCCTCTGCCCTGAATACTCTAGAGAGATCAACCCTGCCGAAGCCAAGAAAAAACCATGGTACACATCCGAGCTCAAACCATGAAACGCCATCTTAGGAAATTAGAAAAAATTGGCACAAAAATCAAACACCTGCCCTACGATCCACTTTCCGTTCCTACCTCCACTCCAAGGAAGCCACAGATAAAGCTAAGAGGGACTTTCACGCTAAAAAAATCCACCAACTCAAATTCAATCCCCGAGCCCTATTCGAATTTGCCACGGCCCTCACCAAAACTACCACTCCTATTCCCATTGAATCTGATAATTCGAAATGTGAGGAGCTCGCCATCTACTTTCATAAGAAAACTCAATCCATCATGGCAAGTTTCCCTACCTCCCCCACATCTTCCACTCACGCCTCTACCACCACTACGCCGTCCCACTCTTCCACCCCACACACTCTCACTCCACACACCCCTACCTCATCCCTACCTTTCATTACTCATGCTACTCTCAACTCGTTTGAGATCACCACACGTACTGAAATAGAATCCATACTCAAGAAAATCAGACCCGCAACACATCCAACAGATACTATCCCAACCAAGACCCTTCTCACCATCCCGAACACCATATCCAAACCCATTGCAGACATCTTGAACTGCTCGATATCCTCAGGTACAGTACCCACAATACTTAAACAAGCCATAATCAAACCCATTCTAAAAAAGCCCTCTCTCGACTCCGCCGACCCAGCCAACTACCGCCCCATCTCCAATTTACCCTTCCTCTCCAAAATTCTTGAAAAAATTATCAACACACAACTCACCGACTACCTAGAAGATAATCACATCCTCTCCCCTTCCCAATTTGGCTTCCGCCGACACCATAGCACTGAAACCCTCCTCATATCCCTTTCTGACCATATTTTGAGGGCCCTGGACAAAGGTCAATCATAGTTACTTGCCCTCCTGGACATATCATCAGCATTTGACACCGTCAACCACAACATCTTAACTGATCACCTTAGAGAAATTGGAATATCTGGATCTGCCCTTAGCTGGATCCAATCTTACCTCTCCAACAGGCAATATCGGGTAAAAAGTAGACACTGCGAATCTAAGCCTATCAATATCCTACAGGGTGTTCCCCAAGGCTCCTCACTCTCATCCACCCTCTTCAACATATACCTCCTCCCCCTCTGCAAACTCTTAACAAATCTTGGGCTCCTGCACTTCATTTACGCGGACGATGTCCAAGTTCTCATTCCTATAACAAACTCCCTTCCTGAGGCTCTTAAAACATGGGATTCTGCCCTTGCAACCATCAATTCTTTACTTGCTGATAACTTTCTTGCACTCAACACAGCCAAAACCGAGCTCCTACACATCTCACTCACACCCAATCGCACTAACCCCACTCCCAATCCCCCTCAACCTACAAGCTCCTTCGCCCCTCAAGTTCGCAGCCTGGGCGTCATGCTTGACAGCCACCACACTCTTACAAAATTCATCAACTCCACACTTAAAGATGGCTTCTTTCGGCTCCACACCCTTAAAAAACTTAAACCGCTTCTTCA